>NW_005357232.1:309239-316213 GCF_000412655.1 Myotis brandtii
CCAACTGCCCTCCCCTCCTGGCCTGATCGCCTCTGATCTCCCCTAACCGCCTCTGCCTCGGCCCTGCCACCATGGCTTTGTCTGGAAGGATGTCCGGAAGGTCTCCCATTCTAATTAGTATATTACCCTTTTATTAGTACAGATATAGAGAAATCCCAGCTTAGATGAAAATTACATTTACTTTTTAAAAATTTATTTTTATTGATTTCAGAGAGGAATGGAGAGGGAGAGAGATAGAAACATCAATGATGAGAGAGAATCACTGATTGGCTGCCTCCTACACCCCCCGCCCCCCAACTGGGGACCAAGCCTGTGCTCTGACCAGGAATCAAACCGTGACCTCTTGGTTCACAGGTCCACAAGTCCACACTCAACCACTGAGTCATGAATGCTGGGCTGAAAATTATATTTATTACATTTACTATGAATGGTTAGGGGGAAAGTATGACTAATTAAAAACATAAAGCTTAGTTTAAAAAAAAACTTTAATGAAAGATTACTTTTGCACTTAGTGTTATCAGACAGACCTAGTCAATGACGACATACAAGGCAGGCTCCTAAAATCTGCAGATGGATACCAAGGTGAGAATTAGCAATGCAGATTTTTAAAATCTAGAGACTAAAAACTTACATAAAAATCAACAAGTGGAACTTTATAAAAGCTTAATAAATTTCCTAGCTTAACAATAATGAATATGAAAAAGGCAAATTTCAACCAAACTACAAATTCACATTTCTGTGCCTTATATCATTTTCTCTGCTTAAAAAGTATTTTTAGAGCATTCTCTGCCTAGAATGCCCTTTTCCTCATTCTGTGTCTTGACAGCTTCATCTCTCAGGACCCAACTGGCATATCTCCAATTTGGGGGGGTCTCCTCAACTTCACAGCAGTTATCAGCTCTATTTTCTATACTACCATTACTGACTCCCATAGCACATATGTGATTTATGCTGTGTTGTAGACATACATTAATTTCTCATTGCAGGGAAAAATCATCTCAGCATTTCCAAAAACTCATCAAAGTATAGTGTCAAAAATAAACAAATGGCCCTAGCTGGTTTGGCTCATGGGTAGAGCGTCGGCCTGAGGACTGAAGGGTGCCGGGTTCGATTCCGATCAAGAGCACATGCCCAGGTTGCAGGCTCGATCCTCAGTAGGAAGTGTGCAGAAGGCAGCAGATCAATGATTCTCTCTCATCATTGATGTTTCTCTCTCTCTCTCTCTCTCCCTTCCCCTTCCTCTCTGAAATCAATAAAAAAAAATATTTTTTAAAAAGAATAAAAAATGCAGAGAAAGATAAGGGCCATATGGTTTCACTCACATATGGAATTTAATGAACAAACTGAACTACCACACAGAATAGAGACAGACTCATAAATAGAAAGCAGGCAGATAGCTCTGGTGTGGGGTGGTGGTGTTCAGGGGAGGGTAGATGGAATGAACAAAAAAGAAAAAAAAAGAGAGAGAACTCATGGACATGGACAAGTGTGGTGACTGTGGAGGTGGGAAGGGGGTGGGTGGAGGTGGAAGAAGACATAGAGGGGGTAAATGGCGGTAGAAAATTAAATTTAAAATTAATTTAAAAAGAATAAATAAATGTATTCTTACTGGCAGTCATTTGTTTTTGTGTATTTAGACAGAGAAAGTACACATGAATGGGAAGGAGAGAGGAAAGTATCTGAATCTCAGCTTTACCACTTGTAGAATGTGAATTTGGGTAAGTTATACAACTTACTAAACCTGGTTCCCCTTCTGTAAAATGAGGATAATATCTTTCATGAACAGTCAATATGAAAATTAAATAATATATAATACTATATGTACTACATGCATATTATATGCACACTCAGTAATAGTATCAATTTCTTATTGTTCAGGTACCATATTTGCAGAGAGGTCCCAGAAGAATACATAGGAAAATCTCTTTCTCTATAAAACCCTAATATGCAAATAGACCCAACAGTGGAACAACCGAACAACTGGTTGCTATGATGTGCGCTGACCAGCAGGGGGCACATGCAGAACATGGTGGCCGTTGGCCGTGGTGGGATGGTGGAACAGGTGAGGGGGGCTCCAGGCCAAGGCGGGGTGCCAGTCACTGTCATCGGGGCGAGCCTTTGGTGGTTATTGAAAATTCTTTGCTCCCATGCGCCATGGTCCTGCTGGGTGCTTGCACCTTCTGCCTTGGGCTTCTCCACCTCCCCTTGCTCCTGAGGGGTGATTGGGGCCAGCAGCTGCCTCTTGCACCCGTTGCCAGCGACGGCACCACTCGCACCCGCAGCTGCCACTGGAGCCACTGTTTGCACCCACTGCCGGTGCCAATCCTGATGGCTTGGCGCCATCAGCAGGTGTGAGCAGCAGCTGCCAGCCCCGATCACCCAAAGGCTTCTCCACCTCCCCCTGCTCCTGAGGGGCAATCGGGGCAGCAGCCACTGCTCGCACCCTCTGCTCGAACCTGCTGACAGCGCCAGTCCCAGTCGCCCTGCACCGTCAGCGAGTGTGAGTGGGGCCCGTGCCGTTAGTGCATGGGAGCAGCGGCGGCAGGAGTGGGGCTGCTGGCAGATAAGGGACTGGGGGCCACGGCAGGAGGGCCCGGGCTGGGGTGCAGAGGATGGGCCAAGACCCACCCCTGTGCCCACTGCAGCCTCGCGGCCCACAGTTCCTTTCAAGGTGCACGAATTCGGGCACTAGGCCCCTAGTCCTATATAATAAAAGCCTAATATGCAAATTGCCCCCTCAACCAGGAGTTCGACTGGGAGTTCCACCGCTCACTATGACATGCACTGACCACCAGGAGGCAGTGCGGGACATGGTGGGCATTGGCGGTGCAGCAGTGGGTGGCAGTGGAGGCGCTGCTGGCCCCAATGAGAGCAGGACTGTGGCGGGATGGTGGAGAAGGTGAGCGGGCGCCGCCAGGTCAAGGCGAGTGTGAGCGGGGACCGATCGCCCCACAGATGGCGACCAATGGCGGTGGTAGGGGGCGGGGTTGCCGCCCGGCTCCCAGACACTGAGGGAGCCAGGTGGGAGCCTGATGACTCAGGCGGAGGGGGGTGCAAGGGAGCCCAGGTGCTGCCCAGGCCCCAGAGGACACTCGTGCTTCGATTGCCAGCCAGGCCTAGGGACTGCACCTGTGCACGAATTTCCTGCACCGGGCCTCTAGCAACTAGTATAATAGAGGAACAACGTCAGAGGAACACATAAGACTTGAAAATCTTTGAAGAGAAAGTTTGGCCCTGGGAAGGGGCATAGGAAGAAGAACTATCAGGAAATATCCCAAAATCTAATCAGGATGACCTAAGCATAAAATCCTATCAACTACTTACACTGTTTGTAAAGAGGGTTGAAGGTGTGTGGGCTCCTTAGAAATATGACTCAGACATTCCTTTTATAAGAGGTAGAGTCTATTTTACCAACCCTTAAATCTGGGCTGGCCTTGATATTGACTTTGACCAACACAAAAAGAGATGACATTGAGAGACTTCTGCTCTCACTCTCTTGGAACCCTGAGACCAGCAAGTGAAGAAGCCCAGATTAGCCTTCTGAGGATGAAAGACCATCTGGTGAGAAAAGCTATCCCAGTATATCATCAATGGACAGTTAGGTTGTTTGCATATCCAGGTTATTGTAAATACTTCAATGGACATGGGGAAGCTTATTTTTTTCAAATTAATGTTTTCATTTTCTTTGCATAAATACTCAGAAATGGAATTGCTGGACCATATGGTACTGTTTTCCATAGTGGCTGCACCAACTGACATTCTCCCCAAGAGTGCACAAGGGCTCCCTTTTCTCTACATCCTCAACAACAGTTGTTATTCTAGTCTTTTTGATAATAGGTATTCTAACAGGTGTTAGGTGATAATCATTAAGGTTCTGATTTGCATTTCCCTGATTATTTATGATGTAGAGCACCTTTTCATTACTTGTTGCTCACTGGTTTGTCTTCTTTGCAAAAGTATCTATTCAGATCTTATGCCCATTTTTAAATCAGGTTGTATGGTTTTTTGCTATTGAGTTGTATGAGTTCTTTATATATTTTGGATATTAACTGCTATCAGATATATGACTTGCAAATACTTTCTCCCATTCAGTAGGTTGCCTTTTCATTTTGTTGATGGTTACCTTTGCTGTGCAGAAGCTTTTTAGTTTGATGTAGTTCCACTTTTTATTTTTCCTTTTGTTATTTGTGCTTTTGATGTCAGATTTAAAAAATCATCCTTAAGACTGATGTCAAGGAACTTACCAACTATGTTTTCTTCTAGGAGTTTTATGGCTTCAGTTCTTATGTTCAAGTCTTTAATCCATTTTGAGTTAATTTTTCTGTATATTGCAAAATAGTAGTTCAATTTCATTCTTTTGCACTTTAGCTTATGCATTTACCTATGGTTAATGTGCTTTTTTTTGGTTCATCCTTACTGAGGATATTTTTTCCATTGATTTTTAGAGAGAGTGGAAGGGAGGAGGAGAGACAGGGAGAACATCAATGTGAGAGTGACACATCAATTAGCTGCCTCCTGCATGTGCCCCAACTGGGGATTGAGCCTGCAACTGAGGTACATGAATCGAACCCAAGACCCTTTAGCCCTCGGACTAATGCTCTAACCACTGAGCAACCGGCCAAGACAATGTGCTATTTTTAACAAGTCTTCTTTACTTATGGAAAGCAAGTCAAACAAGGATTAGCAATTAGTTAGAGAATATGTAGTTCAAATAAACAACATAAAGCAGTTTGCATTGTATAACCATTAAATATCTATCCTGGTCATAGTCTCTTTCTCAAAGAATTCAGGGACTAGGTAAAGAGAAAATGTGAGGCAACAAATACATTACATTACAGTACAATAATAGGCATCACACTAGATAAAATGAAGGGGTTGGCCACAGCTGCCTAGAAGGTCAAAGGAGGAAGTGTTAGACTATAATATCAAGTAAGATAAAGACAGAAAACTATTTGGCAATCAAAAAGTCACTAGCAACCTCTACTAACCAGAGTTAGAGGAAAAAGTTATTTTGCATTGTGTTGAGGAATGAACAAGGTGGGACAGTATAGAAGATCTCTTTGAGACTGATTGAAACAGAGAAAGTTATATTCAAGAAATCCAAAACCTGAGCAAATAGGTGAGCATACTGGACAAATATAAAATAAATTCAAGAGAATGCACTTAAGGAATCTTCAAAGAAATTCACATAAACCAATTGGTGATTTAATGAATGAGTGAAACAGAGGTTTCCTTCATAGTTTCTTCAGCCAAGGGTCACATTACTATATACCATCCACTGTGAATATATTTTTGAAAAGATTTCTTTGTAATCATCTAAGAAAAAGATAAAGTAATCCAAAATTTAACACAATTAAATTATTCCAGTTTTGCCAATTCAAAGTTCTGAAGATGAATACCTAAGAACAGCAGTAGCTCTGCTTTGTTCAGGGTAAATGATTTAATATCTTTGCTCCCAAGCCAATTGCATCTCCTGATCTGCTTGTAATTTCCCAAAACCCAAACATATCAGCACAGAGGAAACAACAAAAAACTAGTGTTTTTTTTTAATTTAATGTCATAAGGCTACAAAGGACACAGTTCTTTATTAATGGAAAGTAGTACATTTTGAATAACAAAAGTCTCTTCCTTTATTTTGGTATTTCAAATTTCTCCATGAATAGTAAATTATCAAGAACCAAAGTATAGCCCTAACCGGTTTGGCTCAGTGGATAGAGTGTCGGCCTGCGGACTGAAGGATCCCAGGTTCGATTCCGGTCAAGGGCATGTACCTTGGTTGCTGGGCACATCCCCAGTATGGGGTGTGCAGGAGGCAGCTGATCAATGTTTCTCATTGATGTTTCTAACTCTCTATCCCTCTCCTTTCCTCTCTGTAAAAAATCAATAAAATGTATTTTAAAAAAAGAACCAAAGTATATGAAAAGTGTTTGATTTAAAAAGATAACATCCATGTAAAGTCTCCCTGATAAAGTGAGACCTTCTGAAAAAGTTAAGATCGCTTATATCAAAGGAGAGAACAGTTTGAAATCTAAGCCCCTTTCCTATTTTGTTGTCATTCTTAAGTACAATTTTTAAAAAAATATTGGAATTATTACCAAGGATTTTAACTTAAAACTTTGAAAAATGAGGCATCATCCTTGTCAAGTTACCTAATCCAAGTTCACTTAAAATAGTTACAAGTAACAAAACAAGTCTGTACAGGAGCAGAGTAAGATGTGCACTCCTATTAAAAAGTACTGTCTGCTGAAAAACTTCTCTAGATCTAACATATTTATGTGTAATTCTTTCTGTGGAGCTGAAGAAAAAGGCTCAAAGGAAATGCCTTTTCTAACTTCACCACGCAATCATTCCTCAGACAGGTGCAATTTGACTCAAGTCCTCCCTGGATCAAGCCCTCTACTCAGAAAAGGTGCGTCTTACACACAATCTATTTGGTTGCTGGAACCCTTGGTTTCTAAGCCACAAAGGATTCCTTCTGAGCGGAGAGGATAGAGCACAAGAAAAGGGAGAATTAGGCTGTTTTCGTGATTGATCAATTCATTGGTGATTCCGTGTTTAAACAAAGATCTCTAAAGCACTTGGCTGTTTGGTGTAACAAGATAAGGGGATCTCCTGGGATAAATGAACCCGGAGAAGGACTGAAAACGTAGGGGATGAAGCTACACAGACAGCAGCTCCGGATTCTTATCAAAACAATAGCGAGTGGCACATGTCAGGCAGCCACATGCGCGGGGGGACGGAGAGGCCGGCGGCGGCTGCCGTTGAACTTGTCCTACCCTCCTCCCTCCCCTGACGCTCCGGGCGGCTCCGGGGCTGTGCGAAAGTGAAAACTGGGGCGCCCAGGGCCTGGCTCCCCCCCCCTCCTCTTCCCCCTCCCAGCCCCGACTTCTTCCTCACCCGTCTCCCGGGGGCGGAGACGCCGAGTTCCCCGGGGCCCGGAGTTAGTCACCAAGAAGAGGCGGTGACAGCGCACG
>NW_005357232.1:317646-335999 GCF_000412655.1 Myotis brandtii
GCGTCCCGCCGCCACTTCCCCGCCTCGCGGAGCTCCCGGGAAGTTTCTGAGCGACTTTCGGCTCCGAAGGAGGAAGAGCTGTTGGGAGGAGCCTTGCACTTCTCGCTGCTACCTTTTTATTGGCTGCTCGGTGACTTTTGCAGCCTTGTCACTGATACAGGAAGAGACGGCGGAAAGCCTGGGAGAGCCACATTATTAATTAATGGAACAGCCCCTCGCGAAGAATCAGAAGCATCCTCCATGTTGGAGACTATCAGCCCCGAGATCGGGGGAGAGCGCCGGGGGTTCACGCGCACGTCGCTCACCGAGTAAAGCCTTCGCCCTCAAGTCTGGCCCCATCGCTCGGTTACACGATGGGCAAAGATTACAATTAAGATTTAATTTGTATTTTCTAAACGCGGGACGAGGAATCAGGAATAAAAAGTGTTTTTGATGTTTCCTTCTTCAAAATTAGAATTCTCCTGCCTAAAACAATATTTTGCTTGGGTGAAACGTCCATCTTGAAAAGGAAATACCTTTCTTGACAGCAGTTCTCTTTAATACTTAGAGAGGGCAATTCCAAGACTTAGCAGAGGAAAAGACCAAAAAAGTGTATGCTGGAAAACGTCATCATTCCCCTGGACCCCCAAATATTTAAAACTAAAAAAAACACACCTTTAGAAAGTAATACCTAGGATACGCCGTGAAGATAGTTTGCAAATGGTCAATGTTTAATTCACTCACTCAGAGTTTTAAAGATCGAAGATTTACTAGTGAAATTTCCCCCAAAACAACTTTTTCCCATATCTGGGAAATTCATTTCTGAAATGAATTTTAATGCACATAACACGTGACTTTTGAATTAAAGAGAATTGTCCAAACTCCAGATAACTCCAAATGTTTGCCAGCTTTGTTTTAAAAGGCCTTTTTTGCTACTGCCCTTGATAGTTGCTTATTTGTAGGCTACCATGAAAGAACTAATTTAAAAGACAGTAAGTTTGAAGAACAATTATTCAACAAAGGATGCAACTAACTACCAATACTATGAAATGATCATAGTTATAGAAACTCTTTGGGATCATCTTTTAAGTACACGTGAACATTGGAGCTGAAAATGTGTATATTCAAATCTCAAGAGTTAACCTTTTTTAAACTTCTCTCAAGAGCCCACAAAGTTAGATTCAAAAGGGGAACAAAGAGGGTAGATAATTTTCAACCACTATTGAAACATTCTCACAGTTCGAAATCCCAGCTTAACTATTAAGCTAAAAACATGAAATTTTCTCTGAACAAATAGTATTTATATTTCTTGTATCTCACTATTTGATAAGCTGTTAATTTTGTTAAATCCATGATCAAAAATAATAATGTTGATTTTATTGTAATAAATACAGATTTTTAAACAATTGGATTTTTTATACTAACTTAATATTAACATTTTATTCTACTTCATCAAAATACTATCATACTCAATTTCCCTACTGCTATACTCAAATTTCAATATTATCTCAATTCTGAGGTACATACATGGGATTTATTGTAATGGTTTGTGATACTTAATGTTATATACATAGATATTCATTGTTAACTCAGAATAATGTAAGTTTAGTAACTTACAATTAACATACTTAAAAGTTTAGTTTTGATGTGTTTATTATAATATTTAACCAAATTGATAGCATACCTAAGCTACCTCAAAATAACACTTTAAGTTATCCTACATATTTACTATTAAAAGCTTACCTAATATGTTATTTTTTTATTTTGGTATCATGATTACTTCCTTGCTTTATTAATAACTACTTCTAGGCTTTTGAGAGTGAAAAGTTCATTGCTGTATTCAGAAAGTAAAGGGCACTATTGTGAAATAAGACTTTGTGTAATAGCACAGGGTAAAAATTTTTGAAATATTATAACGCAAATTATGAAAGGTACGTTATCACACAAAAAGATAAGAGAAAAAATGAAATTGAAATAATTTTTAACAACTTAATTCAATTAAACATTTGTCAGACTCCTTTTATGTGCCAAGACACTGTACTAGCTCATGTAAGGAATATAATATAAATGTATCCTCGCCTCAAAAAATGTACACTCTTGTGGGGAAGAGATAATGTAAAGACAACCAATACAAGAACTTTGTGAATCCCAACGATCACAAGTAATGTAATACAAAAAGAGAAGTAGAAAGGATTAGAAGAAAATGTAGAAGGGGGACTGGGAAGTCATCCACAGGGCATGCATTGAAGGGCAACAGAAAGCTCATGTTCCAACGTATCCTGGCAAGTCTCAAGATGCACACCCCCGTGCACCCTCCTCAACCCTCCATTAGTCACCCCTCTGGATGAAGACACCAATGGCCCCTGATTAAATGTAAAATGTAAATATACTGGTTAGGTAGGACGTGTATTAATCTAGTATCATCAAGACATAGTTTAATATTTGAGAAGGTATACTGCCTTACACAGCTAAGACAAAACAAGACTATGAAATATAAATTTTAAAATCTTGTGCCAGAATAAATTCCCTGTATAATGACTGATTAAGAATGGCTTTACTTAGGTAACTTGGTGAGACAGCTGAAAGTAACCTTTGGGAACTCTTCTCTCATTTTGCAGCTGAGGTAACTAACTGAAGCTCGGGAACTTGAATCTTGGCCTCCTGATTCCTTGTCCAGGCTCTCGACCATGCTGCTCTTTCTTTGGATTCAGTAACATCTAACTTTCTTCTATGTCCTACTCTGTATCTATAAATGAGCTAAAACGCCATTTTAAATCCTTCTTAAACTGCTAAAATGTGCAAGGGGATAAGATATATTACTCATGATCAGAAATAATTTATTTTTGAGAATTATCCGGGAAAGCAATAGGGGTAGTAAGAATCTTAAATTCTTCAGTTAACACATTTAACAAATATAAACACTTTATGTTCCTTACCTCTAAGTAGTAGTTATTAAAGTATTTAGAGTAAAGCTGCCCTAAGTTCTTCCAATTAAGATAACTTCAACTTTGAAACTCTCTTCCTCCATATCTCTGACACCTGTCTCAACTCTTCTATGTTCTCTTTTTAATGTCTTTGTAAATAATTCATGGCATTTTACTATAAAAGATTTCTATATATTATTTTTTAGAAGCAATGAATATGTTTCATTTCATATCTGAAATCACCAGTCTAGTGTTAGGATAGTGATTCTAGAACTTAGATGACCATTGAAATCACCAAAGGGGTTTTTGAAAAATACTAATGTCTGGCCACACCCTAGACCAATTAAAACAGTCTCTGGGATAAGGACCTAAGTGTTTGGAGTTTAAAATTCTACGCACGCAATTCTAATGTACTTCCATGGTTGAGAACTACATGCTTAGAAGAGATTGAGTTATTAATGCAGAAGTGGTAATGTTTGCAGATTTGCATTTTTTAAATTCAACCCCTTGTGACTAAAGTAATGAATTATGGGATGGTAAGGGTTGAAAGAAGAGTCTATGGGCATCATCATTATCACAGTAATAGTTTACATTTAATGAATACTTGCAGCTTGTCAAGCAGTACGCTAAGGGCTTTAAATGAATCATCTCATGTAATTCTCACAACAAACTAAGTACTGTTTATAATTTCCATTTTACAGATGAAGCCATTGAGGCTCAGAGAGGTTAATTAAGTAGCATGCCCAAGGTCATACAGCCCAGAAGTAGAAAAACTCCAGTTATCAACTCCAGAGTCCAAGCTCCTTATTACTACCAGTATTCTATATTTCCATGGGATGATTTGCTAATATAGCTTAAATATAAATTGAAACAGGGAACTTGATCCAATGCCCTAAAAAATTTAAAACTTGTGATGATCAAGAATGTTTGTTAATCAGAAAAGTACTACAGAAAATCATGAAAACTTTAAAAAAATTATCTCAAGAGTTGGGAAAGCCTAAATGTAGCGCAAAGTCCAAAATTCATAAAAAAATTATATACAATAAAAATTTCTGCATCACAAAAGCTACCACAAACGTGAAAGACAAATATCAAACTGGAAGAAAATTATTTGCAACTCACTGATAGAGGGCTAATTTCCCTAATATATAATTTCCTATTTCTCTATCATATAAGCAATAATAAATTATAGTAACCCAAGAGAAAAAGAAAAGGAAATACAAATAGTTTTTAAAATATATAAACATTCTTAACCTCACTCATAATAAGAGAAATACAAATTAAAACTACACTGAGATGATATTTTTCATCCTTCAGATTTGCAAAAATCACCATCAAATATTGCCAAAGTCTGGGGAAACAGGCACAACCTCCATAAGGGGCAAATTGGCAATATTTAGCCAAAATTACAAATGCACACAGAAATTCAATCTTTAGGAAGATATCCTGCAAATATGACTTAACATAAGACTCTTTACTTTGGAACAGCATAATATTAAAATTAATGGAAATGTCCATAATTAAAAAATTATAATATGTCCATACAGTGGAATAGTATGAAGACATAAAAAAAATGAGGACAGATTAAAAATGGCGGCAGAGTAGGAGGATGCTGCATGGTCATGCTCCCAGGAACAAGCTGGAATTACAACTGAAATTCGAGAAGGCTTCCTGAATAATCAACAGAAAACTCACAGGAGTCCCTATTACCCAAGGACCGAAGGTGGAGCCGGCATAGAGACTGGAATATATCCCAAGAAACCAGAAACACCAATCAGAAAGGATATATGCACCCATATGTTCATAGCAGCACAATTCACCATAGCTAAGATCTGGAAACAGCCTAAGTGCCCATCAGTAGATGAATGGATTAGAAAACTGTGGTACATCTACACGATGGAATACTATGCTGCTGTAAAAAAGAAGGAACTCTTACAATTTGCAACGGCATGGATGGAGCTGGAGAGCATTATGCTAAGTGAAATAAGCCAGTCAATGAAGGAAAAATACCACATGATCTCACTCATTCATGGATAATAAAGACCATTACAAACTTTTGAACAATAATAGATACAGAGGCAGAGCTGCCTCAAACTGATTGTCAAACTGCGATTGTTAAGGGCGGGGGGAAAAAAAGGAGACATATGTAATACTCTTTGTAATACTTTAAGCAATAAAACAATTTTAAAAAATGAGGACATTTAAAGAAAAAAGCAAAATGCAGAAAAATATGTATGGAACTTAATATATACATATTTGCTTGATACATAAAATGCATTTGAAAGGTTATACAGGAAAATAACACACTGGTTGCCTCTGGGAAAAGAATTGCCAGGGGACAGGGATGACAGGGGACATTGTGGAAAGATGAATAAAAAATTTTAAGATACAGAGATTAGATGGTAAAGAGGCAGGTCAGGACAGATAGCTGATGTAATAAAGTCTTTCACGTCACAACTGGGAATAAGTTTAGAATTGCAAATAAAAACTAAAAAAATGTGTATTAAATATTTTATGGGACCTAGCATAGTGCCTTTCCCATGACAGGAGTCCAATACATATTTGTTGGATAGATGAATGGCTAGATAGATATATAAAATACAAATTTAATTTGATTACAGTAAAATAAATAGAGTCAGATGGTTGCTTTTATCTTAACATAGAAATGGAATTTAGATTACACATTTCCAAAAAACTATCTAAATTATTTATGGTAATGATTAGTTATATATCAATTTACAGAACAAATCCTACTAATGATCAGCCAAATTGATTTATTTTGTTTTTAAATTAAGACACACACACAGAAAAAAACAAGTAGAAGGTTTTGAAATGTAAATTACAGGGTTCTTTTTCTTATTTTTATCAACTGCCAAACTAATTTTTAAGTTTTAGTTGATGTTTAGTAAAATAGCTATCAGATAAAAGTTGCACTAATATTTTCCATCTCATTTACTGACTAAATTCTGTTAATCCTGGAGTATAAAATGGACTAGACTTTGTTTGCCTTTTACTTTGCCTTTAGGGTTCAGGCTATAACCTACTATCAGATATCATTTTAAATATTACTATACAATTTTTAAAATATTTTTTAAATATTTACTATAATGCCTAGAACATAGTAGGCACTCAAACCCTATTATAAAAAGTACAATGTCATTTCATTTTCTTATAACATTTAAATAATTAATATTTATAATATTCAATTAATAACATTAAATTAGGACCATATCTTTTTTCCTACCAGTTAGCTCTTGTGGTTGTAGCATGGTATTACCAAGTTTGACACCAATGACTAGCCCCATATTACAATGCATGCATCTATAAACTACCTGGCAATTATAGATGAAGAGAGAGAATTAACACAGTTGAAATTCAGAACCCATATCTGAATATATTGTTACTAATTTCTAATCTAAGAGCTCCTAGTGAAATATATTCTAATACTACAGGTGCCTGTAGAATAAAACATTTAGGGTTTTCTCTCTTTTATTTCTGTTGCTATCGTCATACCTAGAAACCAGGAGTAATGCTACTATCCTATTTTCTCTACTCTAAATATTTAGGTCAAAACACCCATCTCTTATTTTCTGAGCCTAACTGAAAAATAGATTAACTTCTCTCTAAGCTACTAGTAAACTGTTTCTCAAAAACTTCTTAGAATCTAGGTACCAGTTTGCTTACCAGAACTAGCATCTTGCCTATTTTAAGTGCAAAAAGCAAATGCCTGCCTTAGCTAGTTTGGTTCTGTGGATAGAGTGTCTGCCTGAGGAATGAAGGGCCCCAGGTTCGATTCTGGTCAATGTCTCTCTCCCCCGACTCCCCACCCCACAATTGACGTGTCTCTCTTTTCCCCCTCCCCCAATCCATGTGTATCTCTCCCCCTCATCCCCTGGTACTAAACACATTTCTTTTTCCCATTTCAAACCTCTAACTTAAAATAAAGGCCTCACCCTCAGTTCCCATGTGGTAGGAAGAATATTAGCCCCCAAAGATGTCCACAGCTTAATTCCCAGAACCTGAGAATATGTTATTTTATAGGGCCAAAGAAACTTGCAGATGCGATTAAGGTTAAGGACCTTGAGACGGGGAGATTTGCCTGGATTATCCTGGTGGGTCCAATCTAATCACTTGTATCCTTAAAAGTGACGACACTTTGCTGGGTGTGGTCGGAGATAGATGTGATGACTGAAGAGAAGTTAGAGAGAGATGAGGGGTTGCTGGGTTGGGATGGAGAAACCAAGGAATGTGGTGGTCTCTAGAAAGAAGCTGGAAGATGCAAGGGAAAGGATTCTCCCCTAGAGGCCTCCAGAAAAGAGCATAGTCTTGCCTACACCTTTATTTTTGCCCAGGGAGACCTGTTGGACTTCTGACCTACCACTACATTTCTGGTCATTTGTTAGAGCAGCAGCAGAAAGTGAATGCATCCAGTTCCCAATCAGAAAATATTCTTCATCCTCAGCTGTTTTTCATGGTGATAGTGAAAGATATCTTTGAACCTTAAGAGTGATTTCGCTCTCTCAAACTAAGGTTATTAGCAACTTCTACTTCTAGAATTTTTTGTAATGCTTTATCCAGCTGCCACCCCTTCAAATTGCATAAATTCATCTAGTCATTTCATAACCACATACAACCATAACATAACATATCTAGCCAAAATTAGTATGTAAGTAATAAGAAGATGATTATAAATGGACAATGACTTTTCCCCCTCATTAGAGTCTATCTCCTCAGATGTCCTTAGGATCTTGCTCCATCAGTCCACTGCCCTCTATCTAATATCAAGCTCTCCTTCGCCACTGAGATCTCTGCCCTTGGGCTGTAATCTAGTGCAAGTCTCCATCATTGTAGGGGTAAAAATTAAGTATATCTCTATCTTCAGCACTGTTTCTTTTCTGTTCTCAGCCAAGATTTAAAAAGGAATATTATGTTCCTTGTTTCTACTTCTTTATTTCTGAACCTTCCATAGCCTCCCTATACACTCCTCTAAAACTGCTCTTCATTCTGTCCTCCTAATGCCAAATCCAATAGACTCTCACCAGGGAAGAGTCCACCTTATTGACTCTGCTCCTTGACATCCTCTCCTACCTTAGCCTCTGGGGCACACTCTCCCCCGGTTCTCCGGCCCCTCTGAACTGTCCCGAGTCTCCTTGGCATCACCTCTTTCTCCACAACCTATTCCCTAACCTGAGGTTTCCAGACCTTCTTCCGTACATTCTCTTCTCTCCTCACTCCTCCAGGAAGCCTTCTCTAATCAGGGTCGCCTCCTGTTTAGTTACTGGTAATTGCACCCATTCTTACTGGAATGTAAACTCCTCTAGGGTCTTCTTGTTTCCTTAGGGACTCTACCTCAGCTCCTTCAAGATTTTTGAGATGGAGAATGACTCATCAAACTGACATGTTATAAAGACTAATCTGGGTGTGGTATGCAAGACTGAATGTATTGGGTAGAGCCTGGGGGCAGGGAAACCAGTTGCAAAGGCATAGGAGTACAAGTATGAAATAACAACAGCCTGCACTGCCTTGGCAATAGAAAGAAAGAAAAGCCAGAGAAATACTTCAGTATAAGTACAGGCATACCTCATTGGATTGCACCTCACTTTATTGAGCTTCACAGGTGTTGCATTTTTTACAAACTGAAGGCAAGATACTCCACCAAGCTAAAAGGTTACAACTCATGCCCAGCTGGTGTTGCTCTAGTGGTTGAGAATTGCCTTAGGAACCAAGAGATCAAGGTTTGATTCCTGGTCAGGGCACATGCCTGGGTTGCCTGCTCGACCCCTAGAAGGGGGCATACAGGAGGCAGCCGATCAATGATGTTTGTCTCTCATTGATGCTTTTATCTCTCTATCCCTCTCCCTTCCTCTCTCTCTAAAAACATATATATAAAAGAAAACAATAAAAAATATTTCAAGATAAAAGCATTCTTAAAAAAAGATTACAACTCGCTTTATTGTGATACTCTATTACTGTGGTCTGGAACTGAATCCACAATATCTCCAAGATATACCTATATTTAGTGACAGAACTTGATGGCGCATTAAAGAAGGGAGAGGAAATGCCAGAGATGACTCAAAAGTTTCAGACATGAAAGACTAGAAAGGTAATACCATCATTAACAGAAATGGGGTGATTAGGTATAGGAGATAGGTTTGGGAGAAAGATGAAGCATTCAGTTTTAGATATGGACCATCAAAGGAGAGATGCCCCACAGGCAGGTGGAAGACTGGATTCTGAAATCAAAAGAGAAATCAGGATTGAGGCTATAAATTAGGGAACTGTTTCCAGAAATAAGATAACAAAAGCTACTCAGGTTGCTGGGTACACAGTAGCTAATTAACATTTACTAAATAAATAAGTCCCTTGACATTTTTTCCTCTATTCAAGTACCAGTGCAAGCAATAGGATGCCCAAGATACTCACCAACACTCCACAATACCTCTCTCTTCTACTGTAAGTAACCCCCAGTATTTGCTTTTTCTATTGCTTCTTCCTGGTTGATCATAGCAAGATACTACAAAAACATGCGCTCCGCAGACATGCTAAACTCTTTTCTAGGTCATCTCATGTTGATGTTCTATTGAACACCCTTACAACAGGTTTTCTAAACCTCTTCATTTTCCCCAAGCTTCCAACCTAAGGGTTTGCTTTCTAGAGCCACATTTGATGCCTGTGGTTCCCTTGAAAGCAGAGCTTTAGACAAAGATAGTTTATTGGAGAATATGAGTTTAGGGAATAGAATAAGGGGCTCAGGGTAAACAACATAGACAAGAAAGAAAAGTCAATACAAGAATGCATTATTCAGTTGACTGATGCCATGGGCAACTGTTTGGTTGATCCTGTGGTACCTTGTGAGAGGCCTTATGAAATATATCTCACGATTCTGTACTGGAGTGAAGAAGAAGAAAGAGGAAAGAATTTATCCATCAGTTCTTGTCTACCATTGCTCAAGGTTGTACCACATGCTTCTAGTTGCACATGTGTGTGGAGAGCTGGTTTCTGCAGGTATCCCTTTATTACGCAGGGAGTGAGAGAGGCAAGGTGACATTATGTTGCTCCTGAGAGAAGGTGGTTGATGCCTGCATAGAGTTGATCATTGGGCAGCATTGGATTAAGAGGGAAGGCCAGAAGGATATAACAGGATGCACAAAGATTTTTAAACACTGCCTCTCCCTGAGTTTCCTCTATTTGAGTTAATGGTATCTCTCTCTTCAGCTGCTCAAGGCCAGTCCTGGACTCTTTTCTTTCTCTCACATTTCACATCTAATCTTTCCAGAAATCTTATTGGTTCTACCTTCAAAGTATGTCCAGAATCTGACCACTCACCATCTCCATTGCTACTCTTTGATTATTGCCAAAATGTCTCTTTCTTAGCCTTATCTTGCTCTCAACACTCACTCTGCCTCCTAATTTATTTACAAAATCTGGGCCATTCAATATGACTTCTGTTCTCAATCCAAATGTTCTTTTATTCTCACCCCACTCTTTTTTCCTTCCCTATTGTCTTTTCCTTTCCAGGACTCTATCTGTGCATTTGATCACATTTCTCTCAACCTGCAGGACCTTATTATATGATTTCCTTCTCTAATATCTCCCCACTTCAGTTATTCTTTTCTTTTGGTCTACAAAAGCATGCAAATCTGCCTTATCCTTAGAAAACCATTTTCCCAACACTTTGATCCCCTCAGAGCTAGCATCTTATCACTCTTTTTCTGTGTTACTAATTAATAGAAATTTTACAACTATATAGAATCGTGTTGTTGTTGTTAATCCTCACCTGAGGATATTTTTTCCATTGATTTATAGAGAGAGTAAGAGAGGGAGGAGGAGGGAGAGAGAGAAAGAAACATCAATGTGAGAGAGACACACTGATTGGTTGCCTCCTGCACATGCCCCCACTGAGGCAGGGATTGAACCTGCAACTGAAGTACATGCCCTTGACTGGGAATCCAACCTGAGACCCTCAGGTCTGAGGGCCGACACTCTAACCACTGGGCACCCAGCCAGGGCAAGAATGTTGATAGTGGTTTGAATTCTTGGTAGGGCACTTTTGTGTTATATGTCCTATTTGTTTGTGTCAGAGTCTCCAAAAATTTCTGTAGGACAGAAATAATATAACTCAATCATAAAATTTTTTCAGCTATGACTAATCAAGAAATAGTTGTGAGATTTAGGATGCTGACTTCTGAGAAAAAATAAATAATATAATACTACTTTGCCTTTATCTGTTTCCAAGTAGTTAAAAGTGTAAATGCACTTAGAGTTATCATGTGATGGTTATCTCTTAATCATAGGCAGGATTTTTCTGATGTCTATAACAATTGCAATTATACTCATTTTAGGCTGTAAGCAAGAGTCTTGGGCAACCCCTACAGCAACAAATGTAGATGTTAGCGTGAGAAGTGAGCAGTTAAGTTTTAAACTTGTAAAGCATTATGAGAACACTAATTTTGTTCATTATTAATTTAGGTAAAATCAATTTGACTTTATAAAAGTTATTTACTTGAAAGTTGATATTGACTTCTCCTCTGTATTCTTCATATACACCTACATTTCTCCTTCTATCCCAAAAAGCTACCTTTTAGCCCTGTTTCACAATAGCTGCCTTCCTGAATTGTTGACGAAGTTAAAGAAAATGCCAGAATGTGCTGCAAAGTATTTGAGCTAAGTGCTTGAGAATAAAACATTTGAAAACAAATTAGTTTTTATAACTAACTTTTAGAAAAAGGTATTTTTATAAATTTATAAAAATAAAATGTGTATTTTATGTTATTCTAACAAAATTAAATCTCCACAACTAGAAAGCTTCTGAAAAATACTTAAGAATATTGTGATTTACAGTAACACACGTTTATTTTTTATAGTGAAATATAAAAATTGAATTAAAAATCATTTCGAGAGCAACTGCTGGGTATAAAACACTTTGCCAAGTACTGAGCTTAATATAAGAAAGTCATAGTGGCTCATATTAAAGGCCTATGTTACAAACATATATAGAAATACATTCTAAATTATTATTCTCATTGTATAGATAATAAGGCTGAAGTTTAGCAGGGTAAAGAAATCGTCCACATTCCCACAGTATGTAAATGGAAGAGGTGAAATTTAAATTCAGATTGATTAGATGTCAAAGTCTATTCATTCAACAAGTATTTCGGAGTGCCTCTATATGCCAGAGACTTGGGCTACATCAGGGAAGAAAACAGAAGATCCTTGCACTCTTGGTGCTTATATTTATTAGCTGACAACTCCTTTGCCCCATCCCCTGCCTCTTATCTACACAAATAAAGAAAAATTTACTTTCCCAAGCTTAACCCTTCTACCTAGATTGTCTTTATCACAAGTCTCCTTTGAAATCTGGCTTAAACAATTATTGCCTCTTCCACTTCCATGTAAAAATATTAATATACAAAAGTCTTATCTTGAAAAATGCCTCTACTTGTCCCTATTTCCATTCCTTTTTCTTGTTCCACACCACACTCCAAATTCCACAGCACTCATTCTCTCTAACCCTTTGATACCTTGTTTTCCTTCCAAAGCTTGTTTACAGTCCTCATGCCTCTCCATTTCTCTACCACATTAACCATGCTAAGCACTCCTGGGAACTCCTGTTTGACTGATGAGAAATCTCCTTAGCCTAGCTTTAAAAGAATGGCATGTCTACAGTATACCCATGAGTATCTTTAAGAAGAAGGAATAGGGACCTTCTCCTGTGAATACTGTCATCACAGTGAGATGTTGAGTAAGTCAGAAAATTGGCTACCTTTTTCTGAAATCATCTAGGATTTTTCTTTTCACGTTTTTAAGATCTTTCTAATACAGACAAGATGATATATTCATATTCATTGTGTCATATATTTTACTGGAAAATAGAGGTAACTATAAGCTAGTACAGAAATCAGACATAATTTCTACCACTCATCAGATGACTCAGAACTGCTTCTGACTCAAGATTCATACTCAGAAGCAGATACAAGAATTTTAAAAGCATAAATTTAGAGTAACTTAATGTTAGGACAAAAAGTCCCACATAAATCAAGTGTATTCCAGCCCAGTAATAACAATGTTTATTATAGTGCTTCTAAATCATTAAGAAAAGGTAAAATTAAAAAAGAAAGAAAAAGAAACAACAACAAAAAGAAATTAAAAAGATAAAATTATGTTTAATGTACTATTCAGGAGTCTGAGAATGTGTGTACTGTACACACACACACACACACACACACACACACACAAAACAACTACCCAGGTAAAGAAAGAAAACATAGCCTGGCTGGTGTGGCCCAGTGGTTGAGCATCAACGTATGAACCAGGTGGTCACAGTTCAATTCATGCCCGGGTTGCGGGCTCCATCCCAGTAGGGGGTATGCAGGATTGATGATTCTCTCTCATCATTGATATTTTTTTTAACTTTTTTGCTTAAAATATTACAAAGAGTAGTACATTTGTCTCCCTTTTCCCTCCTTGACCTTCCCCCAGCCTCTCCTACCCCCCAGTGTCTTGTGTCCATTGGTTATGCTTATATGCATGCATACAAGTCCTTTGGTTGATCTCTTACCCTCCCCCTGCCTGCAACACTACCCAGCCTTCCTGCTGTAGTTTGACAATCTGTTTAATGCTGCTCTGCCTCTGTATCTATTTTTGTTCATCAGTTTATAATCATCATTGATATTTTTATCTCTCTCCCTTCCTCTCTGAAATCAATAAAAATATTTTTTAAAGAAAGAAAACATAGCCTGAACCCCAATATTTATGGGATTCGTCCAAATTGTTACACATAGCTGTAGTTTATTCATTTTTGTTACTATGTGGTATTCTATCATATACATTCACCACAATTTATCCATTCTTTTATTGATGAACACTGGGTTGCTTGTAGTTTTATCTATGCATATTCTTGTACATGTCTGATGAATACGTAGATAGGAGTGAAATTGTCAGGTCACGAATATGCATATTTTTAGCATTAATGGAAACAAATTGTCTTCCAAAGTGGTTATGTAAATTGGCACTCCCACCAGCATCATTACATAAGTTCCAGTGGCTGCATATCCTCACTAATACTTGGTATTGCCTTTCTTTTCAGCCATTCTCGTATGTACGTAATAACATCACACTGTAAATTTGCCTTTTTCTGATTGTTAATGAGGTAGATTATCTTTTTGCATGTTTGTCATTTACATTTTTCTTTGGTGATATCCTCTTTACATCTGAAAAGATTTTGATATTAAGTGGTTCAAATAGACACAAAAAATTTTGTTAGGTAGAACAGGGGCAAAAAACAGCCATCACAGCTCTTTAATTTGCTACTTATTGGGCTTTTGAGCAAAGCAAGAAAAGACCAAAAGTTGCTCTGCCTTACAACATAGAGTCATTGTTTCTATGTACTGAGCTTGAGGCCTGCAAATACAGGGAAGTTATTATTTTCTCAATAGGCTTTAGAGAAAGTTATCTATTTCAAAGTGTAATGTGTAAATTTTGTGGTGTCTACAAGAACAGGGAGGCCAGAGGAACTCTGCCCCATTACATTCCCTCCAGGCCTCAGGAGAGAGAAGACATTAACTCAAAGATGAGCTCCAATCAGGTTCTAGTGGCTTTTGGTAGCAGAAAAGAGTCTCATAATCAGAAAACATTCTAAAGAGAGACTGTAAGCCTGGCTGGTCCTCCCTCATAGGCTAAAAGTGAAGTTGCAATGGGGGCTGGATGGGAGGGACAGCTAACCACTGGGTGATCATATATGGGAAATTCACAAATACAGAACAGTTTCACTTCCCCTCCTGTCAGATTATTGAAGCTTTTGGTAAATTCTCTTCTTTCAAATAAGAGAAGAATGCATCCCTTATTTGCCAAACATCCGTACAATAGTTAAGGATAATTAATCATGCTAGAGAAACAATAGACTGTTGCAGAAAGCAAATGCCTTTGTAAGACTGGGTTTTTAAATTTCCCATTTGGCACATAAAACCTTGGGAAACAAAGTTTTCTCATCTATAAAGAGTGGAGATAGATTCTAGACTTATATATGTTTCTATGTAAATTCTATCAAAACTTTAAGGCATATATACATTATAATCCATACTATCTAGTCTATTCTAGAAGATACAATCCCATGGAAAGTTTTATTACTTATTTTACAAAGTTAGCATAATCCTGAGAACAAAATCTGAGACACATAGCACACACAGAAAAAGAAAACCACAGAGCAATATTATTAATGAAAACTGATGCCAAAAAAAGTCCAAATATAGTATTAGTCATAAAATCCAGTAATGTATTAACAGAATAACACACCCTAACCAATAAGGTTATTTTGAGACTGTACAAATGGTTCAACATTAGATCAACAAATACATTTCAATACATTAATAGATCAAAAGAGTAAAAATCCAAGATTGCTTTGAGAGGGAACAAAAAAAGAACTTGATAAAATTCACTGTCTGATCTTCACTGTAATAAAAAAAACAACAAAAGTATAAATGAAGACACAATGAAGTATAAATAGCAAATTTGAAACTAACATTAAAACCTTAATTACATTTCTATCAAAATTTGAAATAATAAAAAAATCCTCACTATTGTTGCTATTATTCATATCTATTCAGGAAGCTGGCTAATAAAACAAGAAAAATAAATAAGAAGTATGATATTAAAATCTTAGAGAAATTTATAATTATGTGTAGATGATCTAATTGGAAAACCAAGAGTCACCTAAAAAAAATTACCACTAATAAGAGAGGTTCAGAAAGATGTTTGGATACAAGATAACTTTCCTGTACAGTAGCAGTAACCATTTGGAAAATATAGGGGAAGCAAGATCCCATTCAAAAAGAGCCCAGAATTCTCACTTGATATTTATTCTGCTTGAAACACTTTCTCTGCATCTCTGTATGTCTACTGCTCTCATCATTCCCTTCTCATCTTAATTTCCTAGTCTTTAGAAAGCCTTCTCCCCTTTCGAGGCCCTAACACTATTAAGTGTTTTTCCAGGCAGAAATTGCTGCTATGTGTGTTTGCATGTGCTTACTTTTCCTCCTGGGCACACAGAACACATTTCCAAGCCTCCTTTGTGGTTAGTTGGACCCCTGTGACTGAATTCTGGCCAATGTAATATGGGAGAAAATGCCACTTGTAAAGCAGGGGGCGGAAAATTCTCAAGCATTTCTCTACTCCCCCTTCTCTTCTCCTGTCAACTAAGTGATAATATTCCAAAGACCTAGAGATGGTGGAGACACAAGTTGGAAGTAAAATGGAACCACAGTTTAGAAGAGAATTGCTCCAGGGAGCTGCCCACTCAGGAACAACCACGCTGGCCTGTTGCATGAGCAGGAAGTACGTTTATTTCTTACCAGTAAAAAAATTTGGGTTGTTTATGACAATATTAGAATAAATACATTTACTCTATGTCAGATATTATAGCACTGTAAGTAGTTTAGTCCTCACAACTTCATTTTCAGATGAGAAAATACCAATTTAATGATTTTCGTTTGTTTGCCCAAGGTCACATAGCTACTGGAGTGGAGGAGCCACTTGTTTTTGGCGCCTATGCGCTTTACAGCAGGCTGCACTGGCTCACAAAAGCAAGTACATTTTTGAAAAAAAGTAATGAGAGGACCTTATATAACCAGAAACAAAAACATATTGTAAATCTATAAAAATAAAAAAGAATAAACAAGACAGGTAGACACACAAATCAATGGAACAGAGCCACAGATAATCCCCAACAGGATGCTCAGTTGATTTTTGACAAGGATGCTAAAGCAAGTAATGGTGCTGGAGTAATTGGATAGCTACAGGCAAAATAAATAAATAAACTTCAATTTAAAACTCACACCTTTTACAAAAATTAACTCAAAATGGATCATAGTCTTAATTAAATACAAAACATAAAAACTAAATTTTTAGAAGAAGAAAATCTTTGGGACCTAGGGCTAGGCAATGAGTTCTTTGTCTTGACACCTAAAAATCACGATCCATAACACCCAACACCCTGGTAAGAGGAACACTTTTTCTACACCTTTGTATGTCTGCTGCTCTCATCATTCCTTTCTCATCTCCATTTCCTATTCTTTAGAAAGACTTCTCCCCTTTCTAGAATGAAAAGACAAGCTATGACTTGGGAGAAAATATTTGCAAACTAATATCCATCACCAAAGGGATTATGTAAATTTAATGTAATATATAAAGAATTTTCAAAATTCAACAGTTAAAAAACAACCCTATTAGAAAATGGACAAAAGACATGAACAGACATTTCACTGAAGAGGATATGTGGATGGCAGATAATAAGCATATGTAAAGATGTTCAACATCATTAGCCATCAGGGAAATGCAAATCAAAACCACATGAGATATTAGTACACACCTATCAGAATGGTTAAAATAATAAATAATGACAACAATGCTGGCAAGAAAGCAGAGAAACTGAATCACTCATTGCTGGTGGGATTGTAAAAGATTTAGTTGCTCTGGAAAATAATCTCCTTTAGTGAGTCAGTGAACTAATTTTTTTTTTTTACTGGTTTGTGTTGTCTTGCCCTGGAAGTAAATAAACTTTGTTTCGCTTTAAGAAAAGGGAAGGGAGAATAGACAGATCAATCAATGGAACAAAAGAAGTCCAGAAATAGCCCCAGTATAGCTAAGAATTTAGAATACAAAAAGGTAGAATTTTGAATCAGTGGGGTAAGATGGATCAAAATGGTATTGGGTCAACTGTGCAAACTATTTGGGAAAAAAGATCAATAATATCTCTATCATATGTCTTATTTCAAAATAAGTTTCATATGGAATATATACTATATGGAAAAGAAACATGAAAGTGTAAGCCATATTATTCTGACTTAAAATTTTACTCTTAGGAGAAAATGTTTGTATTATTTAACCTTACTGTAGAGAAAGCCTGCCTGAGAATGATACAATAGATAACAATAAAGTGGAAAAGACTGATAAAATTAACTATCTATATATAAAAGGCTAACATGCTAAGTGTCCCTCCAACCATCCGACCAGTCGCTATGATACACACTGACCACCAGGGGGCAGGTACTCAATGCAGTAGCTGCCATGACACGCACTGGCCATTTACTAGTACAAAGAAATAGCACCACAGATCTGGTGCCAACAAAGCAACACTCGGCTTCCCCCAAGTGGGACACAGGCCCTGCCACCACCCCAGAGTGACACCCACCAAATCGCAGCCAATGCTGCCAAGACTCCTATGGTGCCAAATGCGGCCCACAGCCCAGCCCAGCCTCCTTGGAGTTTCTTCAGCCCAGGAACACGACTTGCTTTGCAGTGGTTCTCAGCCTGTGGGTCGCGACCATTAGAAAACACATATAGCATATCAGATATTTACATTACGATTCATAACAGTAGCAAAATTACAGTTATGAAGTAGCAACAAAAATAATTTTATGGTTGGGGGTCACCACAACATGAGGAACTGTATTAAAG
>NW_005357232.1:336446-347458 GCF_000412655.1 Myotis brandtii
AAAAACTGTTCTTTGTTGTTATTTTTTGTGGTGTTGTTGACAATTATCTGAAAGAGAAGTTGGGGTGCTTCACTGGGCTGGAAAAAGTTTAGCTAAACCAGAGAAAGCAGGTCTAATTAAGCAAGTTTATTCTATATTATAAAAGGCTAAGTTGACTCTCGCATGTGTGATACATATAAAGCTCTCGCTGATGCCAATCACATGTGTGTGTTTTGATCTGTTATTGTCAATTGTGAATTTGGTTGACACTTCTATTATAAAGAAAGGGCGAATAGTGATATTAAAATATTTCTTCTAATTAATATCCTTTCAATGTGCACGAATCTGTGCACCAGGCCACTAGTATAAAAATAAAATCTTTTGTTTACCTAAAAATAAAATTTAAAAGCATGGAAAACACAGTAATATTTGTAATAATTATGACAGGTAAATGTTTACCAGTAGTATCCTTAATAAATAAAGAGGCCTTATAAACAAAAAGAAAGAACCCAATAGAAAAATGGACAAAGCACATAAAGCCTCTTACAAAAGAAAAAATACAAATGACCAACATTTGGAGAAAGGTGATGTCTCATTAGAAATTAGAGATATACACACCTATTTGTATTTATTAATCTTCAGGTGCAAAATTTGCCCACTTTTTAAACTATTACTATATTCCCCAGAAGTTTTGGGTACTGTGGGCAAAATTTTACCTATAAGAATGTTCATCAAAATTTTATTTATATTAGTAAAAAAAAGAAAATGAAAACAATTCAAATGTTTAGTAAAAAGGGATGAAATAAATTATTGTATATCCAAACAACTGAACACTGTACTGCCATTAGAAATGATCTTGTAAAAGTGTATTTTATTCCCATGGAAAAATATTTTAAATATATGGTTCAAGTGAAAAATAATGTTACAAAACGATATGCATATGTTTCAAAAAGATATCAAAATTTTAACAATGGCCAGTATTTATTTCTGGATTGCTGGGTAATTGGTGTTTTTTATTTTCACTTTAATTTTTTTTTTTTTGCTGTTTTGAGTTTTCTGTAATGAGCATGTATTGTTTTTATAATAAGAATAAAAACAAGATTAGCTGGGTTTTGTCTTTAACTGCTGCAACTCAGTAATTTTTATGACAACTGGAAGATAATACGTCATTGTAAACTTTATGGTAGGTCTGGGGAAAAGTGTTGTTTACAATACATGATAAAATAGATTTTCTTTGGCAATATAATTAAATAATAAGAATACAAAATGCAAGTATGGATGTCCCCAAAGCAACACAGTCCAGTCCCTAAAGTTTGGGTCATTGCACCTGCCTCCACACTGCTTTTATTTCAGGTAATGCAACCACAACTGAACATCACTTACTTTCTCCTTTACAATTCTCTCTTTCTGTTAATGACACTGTTAATAGAAAAATACATGAAAAATGGCTTTTGAAAAATTATTGTTTTAGTAAATTAATTTGATCATTAAATCTATTGGCTAGCAAAGATCAGATAACCCTAAGCATTGGTAATAAATTTCTAAATCTTCTTATTGCTTTTTTTGATGGTTGTTGTTAATCCTCACCCAAGGATACTTTCCCATTAATTTTTAGAGAGAGGGGAAGGGAAGAGAGAGAGAGAGAAACATTGATGTGAGAGAGACACATTGATTGGTTGCCTCCTGTCCCAGCCCTACTGGGGCCAGGGCCAGGGCCAGGGCCAGGGATTGAGCCTGCAACCAAGGTACCTGTCCTTGACCAGAATAGAACCCGAGACTCTTCAGTCCTGGGGCTGACATTAACCACTGAACCAAACTGACTGGGGCCTAATTGCTTGTTTTTTGTTTTCTTTTTTTAATCCTCACCCGAGGGTATGTTTTCACTGAATTTAGAGAGAGAAGGGAAGGGAAAGGGAGAGAGAGAGAGAGAGAGAGAGAGGAGAGAGAGAGAGAGAGAGAAACATTGTCCGGGTGGTGTGGCTCAGTGGTTGAGTGTTGATCTATGAACCAGGAGGTCATGGTCCAATTCCCGGTCAGGGCACATGCTTGGGTTGCGAGCTCCATCCCCAGTGGGGACAATGCAAGAGGCAGCCGATCAATGATTCTCTCTCATCATTGATGTTTCTATCGCTCTCTCTTCCTCTCTGATATCAATAAAAATAAAAAATAAAAAGAAAGAGAAACATCAATGTGAAAGAGAAACACGGATGGTTTGCCTCCTGTATGCACAGCCCAGGTATGTGCCCTGCCTGGGAATTGAACCGACGACCCTTTGGTGTACCCTTCGGTGTGTGGGAGGACACTCCAACCAACTGAGCCACACCAACCAGGGCTCTAATTGCTTTTCTTTAATGAAAAAGTTAATTGTTACCTTTCAGAGAAGTGCCAAGCACAATGTTCGTTTATAACAGGCACTTAATATTGTTCTCCCTTCCCCTTAAACAGTATTTATATTTATAACAACAGTCTTTCTACCTAGTAGCAAAATCAAAGTGGCCAATGTTATTTTTCACCCTCCCACCAAGAGTGGGACTGATCATGCCTTATCTCTACAACCTGAAAGATCTCTTTTCTACGTTTAGGCTTGATGTTCATTTTAACTTCAGTTTACCTTTTAAAAAATGCTGGGTGGGCACCCAGTGTAACAGGATCTGAGCCCAAACTCTCTATAAATTGTCAAAGCCACAGACAGCCCCCGCCACACATTTCAACTCTATTCCTATGCTGTTTCTGTTCTTCCCCAGAGTTCATGTAGGCCTCCTGATCTAACTCACTAAAAACACTCTGAGACTTGTAAGCTACAGCAACACTGGGACAACACTTCTCTTTTCTAGGAAAGTCTTTGGGTCATTTGGTGGTTCGATCTCTCACTTCAAAAGTAAGATTCTCTGGGACTTGCTCTTTTTTCTTTTTTTTTAAAATCTTTTTTGTTGAAAATATTACATATGTCCCCTTTTTTCCTGCATGGATCCCTTCTAGCCCACCCAACCCCCCTGCCCCCGGCCTTCACCACCCTGTATTGTCTGTGTCCATGGGTTATGCATATATGCATACAAGTATTTTGGTTGATCTCTTCCATCCAACCACCCTCCCCTACTTTTCCTCTGAGGTTCCCTAGTCTGTTCTATGCTTCTATGTCTCTGGATCTATTTTGTTCATCAGTTTATTTTGTTCATTAGATTCCATATATGAGTGAGATCATGTGATATTTGTCTTTCTCTGACTGGCTTATTTTCCTTAGCATAATACTCTCCAGGTCCATCCATGCTATCTCAAAGGGTAAGAGGTCCTTCTTTTTTACTGCTGCATAGTATTCCATGATATAAATGTACCACAGCTCTTTTATCCACTCATCTACTGACGGACACTTGGGCTGTTTCCAGATCTTAGCTATTGTAAATTGTGCTGCTATGACCATAGGGGTGCATGCATTCTTTCTGATTGGTGTTTCGGGTTTCTTAGGATGTATTCCTAGAAGTGGGATCACTGGGTCAAATGGGAGTTTCATTTTTAATTTTTTGAGGAAACTCCATACTGTTTTCCATAATGGCTGCACCAGTCTGCATTCCCACCAGCAGTGTACTAGGATTCCCTTTTCTTCACATCTTTGCCAGCACCTGTCATTTGTTGATTTGTTGATGGTAGCCATCCTGACAGGTGTGAGGTGATACCTCATTGTCGTTTTAATTTGCATCTCTCTGATAATCAGTGACTTCGAGCATTTTTTCATATGTCTCTTAGCCATCTGTATGTCTGCTTTGGAGAAATGTCTATTTAGGTCCTTTGCCTATTTTTTAATTGGATTGTTTGTCTTCCTTTTTTAAGTTGTATGAGTTTCTTATATATTTTGGATATTAACTCTTTATCAGATATATCATTGCCAAATATATTCTCCCATATAGTGGGCTCCCTTTTCATCTTGTTGATGGTTTCCTTTGCTGTGCAGAAGGTTTTTATTTTGATGTATTGCCATTTGTTTATTTTCTCCTTAGTTTCCTTTGCCCTAGGAGATGTTTCCATAAATAAACATATTGCTACCAGAGATATCTGAGATATTGCTGCCTACGGTTTCTTCTAGAATTTTTATGGTTTCATAACTTACATTTAAGTCTTTTATCCATTTTGAGTTTATTCTTGTGTATGGTGAAGGTTGGTGGTCTATTTTCAAGTTTTGCATGTATCTGTCCAATTTTCCCAACACCATTTATTGAAGAGACTGTCTTGACTCCATTTTATGCTCTTGCCTCCTTTGTCAAATATTAATTGAACATAATGGCTTGGGTTGGTTTTGGGGGGGTCTCTGTTCTATATGCCTGTTCTTGTGCCAGTACCAGGCTGTTTTGATTACGGTGGCTTTGTAGTATAATCTGATATCTGGTATAGTAATTCTCCAACTTTGTTCTTCTTTCTCAAGATTGCTGCAGCTATTCGGGGTCTTTTTTTGTTTGTTCTACATAAAATTTTTGGAGTATTTGTTCTAGATCTGTAAAATATACCATTGGTATTTTAATAGGGATTGTATTGAATCTATAGATTACCTTGTGTAGTAAGGATATTTTAATGATGTTAATTTTACCAATTCATGAACTCAGTATGTTCTTCCACTTGTTTATAACGTCCTCGATCTCTTTTTTTCAAACTTCTGTAGTTTTCCAAGCACAGGTTCTTTACCTCCTTGGTTAAGTTTATTCCTGAGTATCTTAATTTTTTTGTTGCAATGATAAATGGGATTTTTTTTTTTTTAGTTTTTCTTTCTGAGGATTCATTATTGGTGTATAAAAATGACATGGATTTTTGGATGTTGGTTTTCTATTCTGCTACATTGCCTAATTCATTTATTAAATCTAGTTTTGTTTTTTTTTTTGGTGGCGTCTGTAGGGTTTTCTATGTACAATATCATGTCATCTGCGAATGAGAGTTTTACTTCCTCCGTTCCAATGTGGATGCCTTTTATTTCTTCCTCTTGTCTGATTGCTGTGGCTAGGACTTCCAGTACAATGTTGAACAAGAGTGGTAAAAGTGGACATCTCTGTCTTGTTCCTGTTCTTAGGAGAACTGGTTTTAGTTTTTGCCCATTGAATAGGATGTTCCCTATAGGTTTGTCATGTATGGCCTTTATTATGTTCCCTCTATTTCATCTTTGCTGAGAGTTTTTATTAAAAATGGGTGTTGGATTTTGTCGAATGCTTTTCTGCATCTATTGATATAATCATGTGATTTTTGTCTTTCAATTTGTTTGTGATGTATCGTGTTAATTGATTTGCAAATATTGTAACAGCCTTGCATCCCTGGAATAAATCTCACTTGTTCATAGTTTCTGATATTTTTAATATATTGATGATCTGATTTGCTAATATTTTGTTGAGGATTTTAGCATCTGTGTTCATCAAGGACATTGGCCTATAATTCTCTTTTTTTGTGGAGTCTTTATCTGTTTTTGGAATTAGGATAATGCTGGCCTCATAAAAAGAGATTGGAAGTGTCCTTCCTCTTGGATTTTGGGGGATAATTTGAGGAGCATAGGTGTTAGTTCTTCTTGGAATGATTGGTAATACTCCTCTGTGAAGCCATCCAGACCAGAGGTTTTGTTTGCTGGGCGTTTTTTGTTTGTTTGTTTTGTTTTGTTTTTTTTTTTTGATTACTGCTTCTATTTCCTCAGTTGTTAATGGCCTATTCGGGTTTTTTATTCTTCCTAATAGAGTTCTGGGAGATTTTATTTATCTAAGAGTTTGTCCATTTCATCCACATCGTCCAGCTTGTTTGTGTATCATTGTTCATAGTATTTTCTTACAATCCTTTGTATTTCTGTGGTGTCAGTTGTTACTTCACTGCTTTTGTTTCTGATTTTATTTATTTGGGTCCTCTCTCTTTTTTTCTTGATAAGTCTGGCTAAGGGTTCATCAATCTTGTTCATCTTTTCAAAGAACCAGCTCTTAGTTTCACTGTTTTTTTGGGGGGAGGGGTTGTATTTTTTTTTTTTTTTTAGTCTCTATGTCATTTATTTCTGCTCTAATCTTTATTATTTCTTTCCTTCTACTTACTCTGGGATTTTCTTGTTGTTCTCTTTCTAATTCTTTAAGTTGTAGGGTTAAATAGTTTATTACAAATTTTTCTTGTTTTTTGAGGTATGTCTGTAGTACAATGAACTTCCCTCTCAGGACTGCTTTTGCTGTGTCCCAGAGATTTTGAATTGTTGTGTGTTCATTTTCATTTGTTTTCAGGAAGTTTTTTATTTCTTTCTTGATCTTGATGGTAACCCATTCATTATTTAATAACATGCTGTTTAGCCTCCAGGTGTTTGAGTTTTGGGGTGTTTTTGCTATAGTTGACTTCTAATTTCATTCCATTGTGACCTGAGAAGATGCTTGATATGATTTCAATATTCTTAAACTTGTAGAGACTTGTTTTGTGTCCTAACATATGGTCTATCTTTATGAATGATCCAGGTACACTTGAAAAGAATGTATAGTCTACAGCTTTGGGGTGAAATGTTCTATAAATGTCAATTAAATCCATCTGATCCAGTGTGTCCTTTAGAGTCACGATTTCTTTGTTAATTTTTTGTCTGGAAGATCTATCCAGTGAAGTCAGCATGGTGTTAAAGTTTCTCCTACTATGACTGTATTGTTGTCTATCTCTCCCATAAAGTCCTCTAGAAGTTTTTAATATATTTAGGTGCTCCTAGATTGGGTGCATATATGTTTACCAGGGTTATATCCTCTTGTTGGATATCCCTTTAGCATTAAGTAGTGACCTTTGTTGTCTCTTGTGATGGCCTTCATTTTGAAGTTTATTTTGTCAGATATGAGAATTGTTACCTCAGCTTTTTTTTTTCTTTTCCATTTGCATGGAAATTTTTTTTCCATCCCTTCACTCTCATCCCGTGTGTGTCTTTTGTTCTGAGGTAGGTCTCTTGTAGACAGCATATAGTTAGGTCATGTTTTCTTATCCATTCAGCTACCTTATGTCTTTTGTTTGGAGCATTTCATCCATTTATATTTAAGGTTGTTATTGATAGGTACTTATTTATTGCCATTTAAATTCTGTGTACCTAGGTTTCTCTCTCTCTCTCTATTTCTTCTTCTCATTATAGCAGCCCCTTTAGCATTTCTTGTAGTGCTGGTTTGGTGGTGGTAAACTCCTTAGTCTTCTTTGTGTTGGAAGCTCTTTATTTCACCATTTATTTTGAATGATAGCCTTGCTGAATATAGTAATCTTTGGTTTTCATTAACTTGAGTACTTCATGCCACCCTCTTCTGGCCTGTAAAGTTTCTGATGAGAAAGCAGCTGATAGCTTTATTGGAGCTCCTTTGTAGATAACAAACTGCTTTCTCTTGCAGCCTTTAAGATTCTCTCTTTGTCTTTTATTTTTTGCATTTTAATTATGATGTATCTGGGCATGGGCCTGTTTGGATTCTTCTTGCTTGGAGTTTTCTGTGCCTCCTGGATTTGTGTGACTTTTTCCTTCACCAGGTTAGGGAAGTTTTCTGCCATTATTTCTTCAAACACATTTTCTATCCCTTTCTGCCTCTTCTGGTACACTAAATATGCGAATATTATTACATTTCATGTTGCCCCACAGCTCCCTTAAGCTGTCCTCCTGCTTTTAACTGTTTTTTCTTTTGGTCCTTTGATTGAGTGATTTTTTTCAACTCTGTCTTCTAATTCACTAATTCAATCCTCAGCTTTCCTAATCTGCTATGTATTCCTTCAATTGTGTTCTTTATTAATGCTATGTCATTCTTCATAGTTACTATATCTTTTCTCATGCTGTTGAGCCCCTTTGCCATCATCATTCTGAACTCTATGTCTGATAAATTTCTTATCTCCAACTCATTTAGCTCTTCTGGAGAATTCTCTTGTTCTTTCATTTAGGGGTTGTTTTTTTGGCTCCCCATTTTGGCTGCCTGTTTGTGTTTGTGACTATGTATTAGGTAGATCTGGTATGTCTCCCAATCTCTAGTGCAGGACAGTGTCAAACGTCATTTTTGACTAAAAGACTCAAAGCCTCCAGAGACTTGCCTCCGCCTGCAGACTGATTGGATTCAGCCTTGAGAAGCCTCAGGCAATTGTCCACAGGTGGGGCGAGAGTTTCTCCAACAGGGTAGGGCAAGCATGTCAAACTCATGGACTGAGGGCCACATGCAGCCCACAATGAATACATTTGCGGCCCAGCCAATATAACGGCATGTAAGAAATGTTTTAATAAAAATTTTGTAACTTAATTTTTACAATATCCTGTTATGCATAATTATTAATAACAAACTACACCGTTCACTAATGACTGATTACTATAATCATGTTGCATTCATTTCCCTTACGCACCTTACGCACAGGCACACCATTTCTCTCCACTAATACTAGCAGTGAATATTTTAGCAGCTGACTGCCATGTCATTAGTCTTGGACTGACTTGTTTGGTGTGCACAACAGGAAATATTTCGTTTTCGGAGAACAAGAAAAATAGATTTATTTGTGTTATGCTTATTAATTTGTTCAGTTATTCAGTGTCTGGTAAGTTAATGTTCAAGAAAAAATATTAATTTTTATTGAAATGTTCTATTATTTTATGTTAATGATTACTTATTTACTTCAGCCCTTTGTTTTCAGCATATCTCTATTGAAATCAAGTGGTAGTAAAAATAAACAAGTGAGGGAATGACTCAGCACAGGACAGGAACTGGGGTGCCTGACCCCTGAGCTCTAACACCAGAGCCCCCAACCCTGGCTTCTGCTCACAGCTCCAGTCCACCCTGCCCACCCTCTGTCAGAGCTCAAGGTGAGTGGCTGCACTTGAAGTGTTGTGCCTTGGCCCTTTAAGAGGGTACCTGCATTTCTAGCCACCTCTCCTTGGCAGACAGCAACCCCGCTGCTTTTCACAGCCAGATGTTATGTGGGCACCTTTCTCAGTTCTGGTGCTCTCAGATAGGGGTTTAGACCCTAGAGTTCTCAGTGGCAAACCCCCACAGCTGAGATATCTCTCTGGAACTTCAGCTGCTGTCTGTGGGAGCCCAGCCAGCCCTTTCATGCCCCCGCCCTTCCTACCGGTCTCTATGCGTTCTCCACTTTCCATCCTTGGTTATCAGGGTTCTCTCCAGCGAGTCTTCAGTTGATTATTCAGGATGGTTTCTTTGTACTGTAGTTGTAATTCTAGTTTGTTCCTGGGAGTGCGCCGTTTTTAATCTCCTCTGGGGCTTGCTCTTTATGGAGTACTTAGTCTCTGTCTTTCCTAGGATCTAGTCTCCCCCCCTTCCCCCCCCAAAAAAGCATAATCTCTTTTCTAACAAAGTAGCAAATTTTGTTTTGGCTTGAATATTGCTTTTATGGCTTTTGAATGGCTTCAGTCTTATAAATTGTCTATTAGTAACATATAACTTTCTATGCATGGCTTCAAGGATAGCCTAAAGTTTAATTTTGCTATAACTTGTTCTTTGTAATAATGGGGTTCACAACTAGGTATGCTCCTGTAACCTAGGTTTTCTGTAATTTGCACTTATCTGTGTAGAGTTTAAAGTTTCAAGTAAAGTAGCAGATCTAATAAGAAGCAAATTTTGAACTGTACCATTTTGTGGTTTTGTTTATCTCTTAATTTTATAAACACATTCCAAAGCAGTTGCAACCAGTCTGTTCAAGAACAAAAGATCATCAGTGTGTCTCAAGAGTCAGAGAAAACAAATTTCAATAAGAGGGTTAAAATTTCCAAATTAAGCAGAACCCAGGAAAAATGTGAGGAATCCAAAATAAACTACTATTGCCCCCAAATTATATTTTGAACAAGTCAAATATAATTATATAGGCCAAGCCATTGTTTTGCAAGTACAGATTAAGAATACATATTAGACTAAGCACATATCTTAAGGAAGCACTTCCTGTACCACCATCTCCCTAGCACCCATAACACTAAATACTTTTTTCTTGGTGCCTTCTCCCCCCCCCTACCCCCCCGTAACACATTGTATTCGTTTGTTTATTTGTTAATAATCCTGGGGAGTGGTAGGAAGGAACAGTGCCTTCCTCCTCTAAAACAATACCTGACACATTATCATCCCTTATTTAATATAGCCCGGATGAATGAATGAGTATGAATACTATAAAGAATCTGGATTTAACTTTTTGCATCTCCAGTGTATACATTTATAGAAATTTAAAATAGAGTTTATCTTTTCTAGAATCACGAACAAGGTTGAAATAAATACATTTTAAAAGCGGGATGAAAAGAAGACCAATAGAAGCCAGGAGATTTGGTCTCTGCCATTAACTCTACTCACTGAACTTCTGGTGGTGGAGGGGACTCAGTTTTCTTAGTGGTGTCTTAACATACTTGTAAAATAAGAGGTTTAAATTAGATGCTTGCTATCCTATATAATAAAAGGCTAACATGAAAATTCTCCCCTCTGGAGTTCGACCGGCACGGAGTTCAACCACTCACTATGATGTGCACTGACCACCAGGGGGTGGCATGGAACGAAGGAAGGCCCTGACCAGCAGCCGGCAGTTGGGGGAAGGAAGGCTCTAATCGGCCCTGATTGCCAGCCAGGCCTAGGGACCCTATCCGTGCACAAATTTCATGCACTGGGCCTCTAGTAGAAACATATTATTCATAGATTTCTGTGAGGCTCCTCATTATTCTATAGCACAGAATGTATCTTTGTGCTTCAGAAAAATTTGTAATGTTAACATAGTTTTTGAAGTGATTGTTATTATCTATATATATAAAAAGCCAGCAACCGAATGCCGTAACAACCAGAACGATCAGTCTCTATGACGCCCACTGCGGCCAGCAAACTGGCCCAATTGAGGGTGGGGCGGCCGGCCAACCCCCCCATGGCCCTTTCCCCTGGCTGGTCACGCCCCTCATCACCTCCCCTACCCCAATAGGGGATGGGACTGGCCAGCCAACCTCCTGCAGCCCCTCCCACTGGATGGTCCTGCCCCTGCCGGGCCCCCACCACCCCAATCAGCCCCCCTACTCTGATCAGGGGCAGAGCTGGCTGGCCAACCACCCATGGGCCCTTCCCCCAGGCTGCTGGTCG
>NW_005357232.1:347716-379373 GCF_000412655.1 Myotis brandtii
GCCCTTCCCCCCAGCCGGCCCGGCCCTGATCAGGCCCCAATCAGGGCAGGCCGGCTGGCCAACCTCCCGCCATCTCCTCCTCCCGACAGGCCCAGCCCCAATCTGCTGATTGTGGCCGGGCTGGCTGGACCCCACCTGTGCACAAATTCGTGCACTGGGCCTCTAGTAGTAATATATTTTGCCTTTTAACATGCCATTGCTCTTGTGCATTAATAGAATAGCACTTTTATAATACCTACCTTATAGCACCATGACCTCTTGGTTCCTGGGTCAACCTTTATAAACACCTGCTTTATGGCACTTGTTACTTTGTATTACAATTATTTGCTTCCTTGATGGTTTCTCTCACTAGACAGCTAGCTACTCAAGGACAGGTGCCCACCCTGCCATGTAGGCCTCCTGACCTAACTTTAGCATATGTCTGATGCAGATTGGGCATCCAAAAATATTTTTTGGGGTGAAAATGACTTAATTTTAAATATTTTTATATTCACCTTGAACTAGTTCGAGCATAAAGTTTTACATGTTTCTAAAGGAGCTCTACTTTTAAATTTAGGAGTTTTCATGATTATTTTAAACTCCTTTGTATTTCTCTATGGCTTGTGCCATTATTGTTATTTAAATTTTTAAATTTTATTTTAAATATGTATGATAACATGTTAACTAGGAACTGATCTATATATCAAATGGGTAGATCACAGAATTTAATTGCCTATAGACTGTCAGAGGTGTGAATTTTAATATCTATAAAGACTTTTACCATGCTGGGATGAAAGACATTCAAAAGTAATGCATCATTATCAACAGTGCAACCACAATATGCACACACAAATTTAAAAATACATCTAAAATACCATTTCAAATTTTGTAAGAAGACATGCAAATGTGCCATATATGGCTACCACCAAAACTAGAAATAATATAGATTTTTACTCAAGCTTTTTTTAGTCAACTAGAGGCCCAATGCATGAAATTAGTGCAAGAGTAGGCCTTCCTTCCCCCAGCTGCCGGCACTGGCTTCCCTCTGGCACCCGGGACCCGGGCTTCCCTCTGGCTGCTGGCAGGCACCTGGGACCGCTTCCCTCACAGCCCTGGCTTCGTCTGGAAGGTCATCTGGAAGGATATCTGGTCTAATTAACATATTACACTTTTATTATTATAGACTAGAGGCCTGGTGCATGAATTCGTGCACGGGTAGGGTCCGGCCAGCCTGCCCCGATGGGGGCTGATTGAGGGCTGGGCCCGCCAGGGGGAGGTCTGCAGGAAGTTGGCCGGCCGGCCCGCCCCTGATCAGGCTGGGGATGGCCAGGCAGAGGGGCCACCCCCCAATCAGGCTGGTTGGCCGGCCACAGTATGCATCGTAGAGACTGGTCATTCTGGTGCTCCGGTTGCTTGGTTTTTATATATATAGATTATTTTTAGCTAAAATATTTCATCTTTGTTAATAGAACTTAATCTTCAGCTATATTTTAAGAGGATTTTGTTTTGTTTTATTGTTGTGGTGGTTATTAATATAATTAGCTCCCAAATCACTTTATCTCTAAAGTATGACTATTATTTCATGGTAAAACCACTTCTTTCCTTTTTTTTTTGAAATATATTTTATTGATTTTTTTATAGAGAGGAAGGTAGAGGGATAGAGAGTTAGAAACATCGATGAGAGAGAAACATCGACTAGCTGCCTCCTGAACACCCCCTACTTTCTTAATTTCCATTATCTACTTCATAAAAATCCTTTTTTTTCCTTTTAGATATTACTTACAATGGATCAGAAGAATAAGCAGAGTTCACAAGTTACTCTGAGTTTTATCTTCTATTTATTAAATCCTGAATATATAGATTCAATTTGACTTTTACAGTTTATGCAATATTGAAAAAACAACAAACTACATACAGGTGCTAAAAATAAAGCCTCTTTTGCAACCCAGAACTCATTGCTCAGTATGAGTTTTGATACATATAAGAAGGAACATGATAAAAAAAAAAAGAACAACACCATTCATACAAGCAAAATAAATGAGTAAATATGTTTGTTAAAATAATGTGTAACATTTAATCATGCTCATGTGAAAATTCAACATTTTAAAATTTTTAATTGAAAGAAATACATATAATGCAAACTGTCCACAAAAGTATTTAAAACTAAACTATCTGGATGATGGTTAACATATACAAGAACCTTTGAACATAATTACTGAAAAATTTGCTTTCATAGCTATGCCAATCCTCACCCCCATCCCCCTGCCAATTCTAAAACCTCAGGAAGAAACCCAGATTAGGTACTGTAGTTTAAACATAGAACCCATGAGGTCTGCAACCAAAACAATACTTGGGTTATATGCATGAAATAAAAAATGATAACTCAGTTTATATCAATCAGCAGTATTGATTTAAAACCTATAATTAGCACTGAGGTAAAGTGCCAATAGTTTTCTTATTTTATTCTGACTGCTAATTAGGGAAAATTTTCACACACACACAAAACAAATTCTACAGCAAATTTATTCTGAGTGTTTAACACTTCCAAAGTTTGTTTTTTGTTTTGTTTTTTTTTTGGTTAAAATATATTTTATTGATTTTTTACAGAGAGGAAGGGAGAGGGATAGAGAGTTAGAAACATTGATCAGCTGCCTCCTGCACACTCCCCACTGGGGATGTGCCCGAAACCAAGGTACATGCCCTTGACCGGAATCGAACCCGGGACCCTTCAGTCCGCAGGCCGACACTCTATCCACTGAGCCAAACCGGTCAGGGCCAAAGTTTTATCCATCCTGATTTAATATTTATATGAATGAACATTTCGCATACTTTTTAAATTATAAATTTAGAGATATATTTATTCTTGTGTATTTTATAAATGGTATCATTGTAGAAAATCGCAGATTATGACTTTAAGTATCATAACTATTACTTATTTTATATTTATAATGTAATTAGCTTCCAAATCACTAATTATTAGTGATTAATTCTTAATAATTATTAATTTCCATGACATTTCTATGAAATATTACCACATTGTGTTCCTCTTTTACAAATGATTAATTTAAGAATGCATAAAGGATATTCATTAGCAACAAAGTTAGGAAAAGATGAGTTTCTGGTATGTGATTTTGGAATTAGTCTCCTAATTTTCACTTCAATTCTTGGTATTAAAAAAAAATTCCCACCTTGGAGACACAATTAAATCTAAGCAATAGCCCCCTTAATAAAGAACTATTTTATATTTAAACAATATAGTCTTTTCAAATGTACAGTACGTGTCAACTTATGTGAATATGAACAAGACCGCTCTTGAAAATAAGCTAATAAATCTGTTGCCCAGGTGGTATTTGATAGCCACAGGGGGAGAGGCCTATCCTCAACCCCGTCCCCAATTCCCATGGCAGCTGTAAGCCATTAACATGTTAGTTTGCATTAGTTGTCGCTTACCAACCTGTTGAAGACTTGTAGGAAACAGGAGCTCACAGCAGAAAGGGAAGGAAAGGACCACTCCCAGCTGTTGAATCTGCAGTGGAGACAGCAGGCAGTTTGGGGAGCAGCAGAAGGATACAGCACCCTAGAACAGCGATTTTCAGCTGGTGTGCTGTGAGAATTTTTAAAACGTGCAATACCTAACCCTTTTTCAGGGGCACTGACCTTTTCCCCTTAAATTGTCAAATAAAAAAGACAACAGCCAACACAACAATAGCCATCCAGTATGAATGAATCAACATTATATCTATTCTTTTTGTCAGATGAGCAAAAAATATAATATATTTTTGATGTGCCATAGAATTTTAGTAGTTAGTAATTAATTTATGTGTGCCATGAGCTGGAAAAGGTCGAAAATCACTGTCCTAAAGAACGGAGAATGCTGAAAGATACCATAGAAAAGGAGATAAAGGATTCATTTAAAATACTTATCCTACTTCACAATTTAAAAAATAATCTGGGGTATTTCATTTATACAGTTGATTCCAAACAGCATTCAAAAAAAAAGGATCTTAAATACTAAATGCAGTTACAGATAATAAAAGTTCTAAACAGTTAAGAAATAATTACCTTTTTTGGTGTTGAAAAAAATTATAGGCTGAATTTCATATCCCTGTGACTGTATTCTATTTATTCTACTGGTTTTTTCCTTCTAGCAGTTAAAAACCAGTAACCTACAGGAAAACAGTAGTATAATCTCAACATTCTATTAAAGTTAATTATAATCAGTAGCTGAGCCAATACTGAAGTGGTAAGGTCACTTATTATCATTTATATTGAAATAAAAATATGTGTGTTTTCTTTAAATTTTTATTAGAAAAAATGAGATTATTGAATTTACAAGTTACTGTAAATTATTAGAGAAAAACATATTCTCCTTTCTCAGTTATTCCCCTTACAATATTCTGATATATGGCTATAATCAGGTGTTGAGTTCATAATCTGAAAAAGTAATATAAGAGAAAGTATTTGGAAAAAGATATATGTCCATATTTCTGCCTGTTTCAGATTTGTGCAGTGGTGCCAAAGGCAGAAAGAAAGCACATAATCAAATAGGCCCTATGGGCACCACTGAGTCCATGAACCTCTCCTCAAAGAGTGGAGCAGCGGGGCTTCACAAGGACCCCCCTCCCCAACACACACACACACACACACACACACACACACACACACACACACACACACACACTTTTAGTTTGTTTTGATATGGGGCTGAAGGAAAGCAGGGTGCTTTAGGAAAAAACACACACACCAAAAACAAAAACAAAACCAAACCACTACCGCAGATACATAGCAGGGATGGAATTAAGAAAAGATGAAATTGCTTACTCAACAGCTTCCAGGCATCATTTCAAGTCTGTCTTCAATATCCCACCAATGACTTGAAGGAAAGCAGGAAAGCAAGCTTTACCCAATAGTGTAGGAGCGAACAACAATGGAAAAGAGAGCAGGTTGTATGGTGGTTCCTCACTTAGGCTCTGAAGTCAGGCAGGCTCCGGTTTGAATCCTGTCTCTGGCACTTGCTAACTACACTAAACAACGTGTGTGTCTGTTTTCCGATCCTGTGCCCATTTCCTGATTGGTAAAGGGAGTTAACAAAATAGGTGCCAGGCATGAAATAAATACTGGCTATACAGTCATCATTATTGATTCTCTTCCCTACTACTGTTCTGAAATTGGAAAAGACCAATTTGGGGGCAGATCATAAAATGATTGACTTGTTTTGTGTGTTTTTAAATTTTAATTTAATTTTTCCATCACCATGTATCCCCTCTATGTCCTCTTCCCCCTCCACCCATTCCTCTCTACCCCCACAAATGAGTGACTTGTTGATAACTATTTGGTGAGCTATCTGCCTTTAGCACTCTGGCTGTATGCCCCACATTTTTTAATCTCTATTTTGATATAATTTTTTCTTGATCTTTCATCCCCTTTAGGAGTTTGTGGGAGGAAAAACTTCAAAAAAGAAATAGGCCTATTGCTTGAGGAAATGGTATGACTTTGGTAGCTGGAAAAAGGAGAGTTGGATTACTTTATTGCTTCCATCTTCCAAGCAAAAAGAAATATCTTCAAGCTGGAAGAAAATCAAAATACTATTTGGAAACTACTCTTCAGCCCCTCCAAGATAAAACTGAATATTATCTGAACTCCAGGGACAAGCTTTAAAATATGAAAATCCATTGATATTTGTATTAGAAATTAAGAAATTAAGAAAATTAGAAATTAAGGCTAGCTACTTTCACACACAGAATTTCATCTACCTTATCCAATCCATTTCATTAACACAAGAATGTGAATTGGTTGGGGACATGCATATCACCACCTCCAATGGAGAGTAAATTCCTTGATTTTTCAACTTTGTTCAGGTTCAGTACATCATGGTGCTTCATTCACATATGTTAAATGAACAAACCTAAAGTTGGACTAGAGGCCCACAATATGTGAAGAAATAAGGACAAATCATCCACTTCAACAGCGTTCAAGATTCCAAGACTCTTGAGAATTATATCTTTAGACTAGAGGCCTGGTGCACAACATTCGTGCACTTGGGGAGGGGGGTCCCTCAGCCTGGCCTGAGTCCTCTAGCAGTCCGGGAGCCCTCGAGGGATGTCCAACTGACAGCTTAGGCCTGCTCCTCTGGAGAGCGGGCCTAAGCCGTCAGTCAGACATCCTTAGCGTTGCGGCAGAGGTGGGAGAGGCTCCTGCCATCGCCGCTGTGCTCGCCAGGGGGAGTGCACTGACCACCGGGGGCAGCTCCTGCATTGAGCGTCTGCCCCCTGGTGGTCAGTGCACATCATAGCGACTGGTCATTCCTCCATTCGGTCGATTTGCGTATTACCCTTTTATTATATAGGATGCAAAAAGAGTTTGCCCATTGATTGCAGAGTCAGTGTTAGTAATATCTAAGAAATAATGTATTTCTGAGAAATAAGGGCTAGAGTTGAGCACGTTTCTGGAAAACTGTGAACTGATAACAATGAATTTTCAATAATATATATTCCAATAATTACATGGTAGAAAGTTGATTCTGATATCGAGCAACATTCTACATATAACACAGTGATGGCAAACCTTTTGAGCTTGGCGTGTCAGCATTTTGAAAAACCCTAACTTAACTCTGGTGCTGTGTCACATATAGAAATTTTTTGATATTTGCAACCATAGTAAAACAAAGACTTATATTTTTGTAATTTATTTTATATATTTAAATGCCATTTAACAAAGAAAAATCAACCAAAAAAATGAGTTCATGTGTCACCTCTGACAGCGTGTCATAGGTTCGCCATCACTGATATAACAGTTCATTAAACATGGGCACATGAACATTTGTGGAAGTTCAGTGATCATTAGAAGCCGACATGTGTTCTTTCAGAATGTCATTCAAAACAAATCCCCTTTCCTCTTTTGCTAAGGTTACTGGGTTGGTGTATCAGGAGAGATCTACGGCCTATCTTCACTAATTACCGTGGCTGAACAAGGAGACGAGCTGACCATTGTGATAGCTATTTATGAGCATGGGATTCTAACTGTATACGGAATTAAAATCTCTTAAACCAAAGCTGGAATAAGTAGGTAGGAATCAAATTATATTAGGTTCATGAATTAGGAATAAGGCAGTAGGACAGAAATACAGGCAGGAACCAATCTGTGGCTCCTTACTGGGGTGAGCAGCAAGCCAGAAACCTTTATTGGTTGTTAGAACAGAAAGATAAAGAGGTGCTTAAGTTATCAGGAAGCAAGAGCCATTGATCTAGGAAACCAAGTCATGGTCAGGGAAAAAGCCAAGCCAGGCAGGTGCAACAACTAAGTTCTGGGGGTGCTTCTGGATCATGGTTGTTTTCTAGTGACACCCATCAAATAGATGATAAAGGCACCCTTCCAGGTTTTTAAGGAATCATGATCCTAACAATTGTGAGCTGTAATTCTAGAACATTGCTTCTCAATTCTGGCTGCAATTAGGGGTTTTTAAAAATACCAGCGGCAAGGGTCCCAACCCTAGGCCAATTAACTCAGTCTCAAGGGGTGCAGCCCAGTCAGCAGTATTTTTTAAAAGGCCTCCCAGATGACTTTAATGTGCAGTGGAGACTGTGGATTACTACCCTAGAGGGAAATCTCTATTATATACTGTTCTCAAACTCTTAATGCGCATACAAGTAACTTGGGGGATCTAGTTAAAATGAAGATTTTGAATGATTAAGTCTGGTTTAGGACTTGAGATTCAGAATTTATAACAAGCTCCATCTATAATTGGTTCATAGACCATACTTAGAATAATAAGGCTCTAGGACAGTGATGGCGAACCTTTTGAGCTCAACGTGTCAGCATTTTGAAAAACCCTAACTTAACTCTGGTGCGTGTCACATATAGAAATTTTTTGATATTTGCAACCATAGTAAAACAAAGATTTATATTTTTTATATTTATTTTATATATTTAAATGCCATTTAACAAAGAAAAATCAACCAAAAAAATGAGTTCACGTGTCACCTCTGACACGCGTGTCATAGGTTAGCCATCACTGCTCTAGGACAATGCTATAAGAATTTATTTCTAGCCCTTTTTTGTTGAAAATTTTATATTAGATTAATATTTATAGGCATGGTAATTAAAATTTATAACTATATAAAAAGAGAGATAACAGTTTATTTAGAATTAAGGTTCAAAAATATTTTCACAGGCTGAAATAAATAATGAAATTTATTCATTAACAGTCTATTATCTAAGCTAAATCTGGAAAACATAAGATTAAAATATATTATAAAGCAATAATAATTTCATATTATGGTAATAGCTTATGAATAGATAAATTAATTAAATTGAATAGTTAGTAGATAAATACATTTTAAAACAAAAGAATCTGGATATGATAAAGTGGTTATTTAAAATGGGGAAGGATTATTTAACTAATCAAATTGAAACAAAAGAAAAAATAGCCATCCAGAAAAAAAAGATGCATAGTTCAGACCTTGCCCTAGGATAAATTCCACATAGATCACAGATTTAAATATAAAAAACAAAGCCATGAAAGTGTTTTTGTTTTTGCTAATGTCTGAGTGGGGGAACCCTTTCTTAACATGATACAAAGCCAAAAAACACACAAAACTGATAAATTGACCAGAAAAAAACCTTTATATGTAAAGTCAAAAGACTAAGAACAAGTTGTAGAAAAACATTTGTCACTCATAGAATAGACAAATAATTAATTTTTCTAAATTAAAGAGTTCCTACAAAAGAATAACAACAATAATAAAAAGACCCATACTCCTCAAGAAAGATGGGGAAAATTTATGACCAAACTGTTAAAAGAAAATTAATTTTCTCTCTTTATCATGGTTTATAACTTCAGCCCTCTATTGAGAATATTTCTAACTTTCTCAAATTCAACTACTTCAAAATATAGGGTGTCCCAAAAAATGTATACACATTTTAACAGCTGATAGCCCAATTTTGAAAATAAAATATATGTTAATAAACATTGCCATATTATTCAAAGTATGTGTATACATTTTTTGGGACACTCTATATATACAATTTTACTCCTCCCCTCTGAGTGCACAAATTTCATGCACTGGGTCTCTAGTCCTATATAATAAAGAGGTAATATGCAAATTGACTGCCACACCCTCACACAAGATGACTGCCCCCCTGTGGTTACAAGATGACCACCACAAGATGGCCAGCAGGGGAAGGCAGTTGTGGGTGATCAGTCCAGCAGGGGAGGGCAGTTAAGGGCAACCAAGCCAGCAGGGGAGGGCAGATGGGGGTGACCAGGCCAGAAGGGGAGGGCAGGTAGGGGCAACTGGGCCGGCAGGGGAGCAGTTAGGCATCGATCAGGCTGGCAGGGGAGTGGTTAGGGGGTGATCAGGCTGGCAGGCAGGCAAGCAGTTGGGAGCCAGCAGTCCTGGATTGTGAGAGGGATGTCCGTCTGCTTGTTTAGGCCTGATCCCACAGGGATCGGGGGATTGGGCCTAAACCGGCAGTCGGACATCCCCAAAGGGGTTCCAGATTGGACAGGGTTCAGGCTGGGCTGAGGGACACCCCTCCCCAGTGCATGAATTTTGTGCACTGGGGAGGGGGTACACGAAATTCATGCACTGGGGGGGGGGGTGTCCCTCTAGTAGTAGCATAAACAGCATAGTACAGTGATTAAGTGTATGGACACTGGAATCACACAGCCTGGGTTTAAATTTCAGGTGTGTAACTTTATATAAATTATTTAATCTATCTGATTCTTAATTTCCTCAAATGTAAGTGTTTACCAGTAAATAAATATAAAACACTAAAGACAGGGGGAAAGTCTATATCAGGGGTCCTCAAACTTCTTAAACAGGGGGCCAGTTCACTGTCCCTCAGACCGTTGGAGGGCCGGACTATAGTTTAAAAAAAAAACTATGAACAAATTCCTATGCACACTGCACATATCTTATTTTGAAGTAAAAAAACAAAACGGGAACAAATATAATACTTGTATTTGCATGAGGCCCGCGGGCCATAGTTTGAGGACCCCTGGTCTATATAGTAAATCCTCACTTGATGTTGTCAGTAGGTTCTGTGACTTGAAGTGAAATGGTGTATAACAAAACCAATTTTCCCATAGGCTAATTGATATAAACAAGAGTTAAGTTCCTATGGCAACTTATCAACATTATAATGAAATGGCATTACTTGAGGACCTTATGTATTTGAATCTGATAATAGTACTAGAAATATCAGTCATAACCAGAAACTAATAGTGTTGGCAAAAGCTGTAACTCAATCTATAGTCCCTAATAATTTGTGAGGCTTGGGGCATTTGACTTGGTCAGTTGCTACTCTCATGTGTCATTGGGGTTGTCCTTAAATTCTGGACAATCCCCAGGACAGATTAATTCTAGTGACTCCAAACAACTCAGTTTGGTCCTGTTACTCCCCATGTTTATGCTAACTGGAATCCTCTGGTAGCATACACTTTCTGAAACTGATCAGAACTCCTCCAAGACAATGTCTCTGTCCTTTTGGCATAAGGAGCCTCTACTTCTGCTCTTTTGAGTTAGATCCCCAGACCTATCTTAATCCTACTCTACACCCCTGGAACAGCCCAGGACCCTGAAAAGATGCCTTGAAGTTTCTCATTGGTTTAGTGAAACTGAGTTGAGCTACATATGTCAACTACTTTCTACTAATGTCTGAGTGGGACTAAGCCACAGGAAATGATTCTTGTTAAAATTCCTTGATCATTTCTCATGCCTCCATCTTGTGTTAGGCATATACACATATATTTTACTATGTCTTTTCCCCCTTCTTACCATGTTTTGTTTGTTTGTTTATTTGTTTGTTTAAAAATATCTCTGTAACAATAATTGCAAGTATAGCATTCATGATTTTATTGTATAAAACCTTCCATCTTAGCTAGATTGGAGAAACATTTTTTACCTCCAGTATGTTAATGAAGAAACAATGATTAAGAATAATTAGTGACTTATTCAAGATCATATAACTTGTTGATAGATGAGTTATTTTTTTAAATTTAGATATATCTTGATACTTCTTACCATATTCTTTCCATTTATTATAAGGACAGTGAGACTTTTGAGAAAGCCCTTTTAGTATTACTATCCTCAATATGGTTTTTTTGTTGATGTTGTGTGCTAGAAAAATGATGAACAGAGATTATGTAAGCCACAGAAGAGAAGGAAGCCTCAAAAAAATGTGAGACACCATTAAGAACACTAACATGCACATAATGGGACCGCCAGAAGGAAAGGACATAGCGGGGGGGAGGGGGGGGAAGACCTGGAAGAAATCATGGCTGCAAAATCTCCAGATTTAGAAAAATTATAACCTACACATCTAGAAAACTCGACAAATTCCACATAGGATAAATATAAAGAAACCCACTACTAGATATAGAAAAAAATGCTGAAAGTCAAAGAGAAAATTTTGAAAACATTATAAATAATTTCTTCACAAAACTCTTTTTGCCTTCAAAAGATCACAGGGCTAAGAGTCAAAAGTTCTGAATTCAATTTTGTATCTTCCTCGTAATAACTAAAAGAGCTTTAGCAATTACCATCCCTGAATCCCAATTTCATCACCTACAAAATAAAATTAGTATTTCCAACAAACAAAATAGTTCTTAAAAAAAGAAGAGTCTTGGCCCAGCCAGTGTAGCTCAATGGTTGAGCATTGACCCATGAACCAGGAGGTCACGGTTCGATTCCTGATCAGGGCACATGCCCGGGTTGTGGGCTCAATACCCAGTGTGCAGCGTGCAGGAGGCAGCCAAGCAATGATTTTCTCTCAGCATTGATGTTTCTATCTCTCTCTCCCTTTCCCTTCTCTCTCTGAAGTCAATAAAAAACATACTTAATAAAATAATCTTAAAGTGTGACCTATCTAATTACTAATGGCATATGTTGGACATCATATTCAATAAGATTTAAAGAAGCACTAACACCTATATACAAAGCCCCTCCCTCATTCAATTTCAACTCTTTTTAATAACAACTTGCCCAAACCACCAAAGGTTTTTTTTTTTTTTTGGAGCTAAGGCAGAGCTGGAGTGTTGCACCTACTAGACTGGGTGAAAGGTGAAGGCAGTCAGGGTTACTGGAGTGGTGCATTCCTGAAAACCCTGAAGAACAGGTGGGTCAGGTTGCCAACTAGAGCAGGTAGGAGTTATCAGAAAGGAGTGGTATGCTTAGAATTAGTCATTGGGATGTCAGGAAGGTTGATGACATCAAGTCAGGACTAAAAGGAGCCAGGATTTAGGAGCTTAAATTAAATGCCTTACCAGGGCAGGAATTAGGGACCAAGATAAGCCAGGCTGCTATGGGGGAAAGCACACTGTACCCTTGCATTAAATCTTGTATGCAAACAAATGCCATTTGGAAACTAGAATCTCCTTCTCTGTTGATGGTCAAGAGCTTTCCATGGTTATGTTCTTTTCTAAAATATGGTATTTACTGAGCACTTGCTATATGCCATCACTGTTCTAAGCACTTTACTTGTATTATTTATCTCTTTTAATTTTGTCAACAGCCCTAGAAGAAGGTAATCTATTTATCTGCATTTTATAGAAGAAACTGAAGCAAAGGGGGTTAACCAGCTTGTCCAGTGTTACTCATTCAATAAATAGTAGAGCTATAACTCTAATCCAGGCAGCTTGACTCCAGAGCCTGAACTCTAAATTGCTATATGACATGTCTCCCTGCAGCTTTAACTCATGTTCATCATCTATCATTTCACTGGGTAGCCTAGTCTTGAGAGTGATGTCTGGAGACATGTACATCAGGTCTAGATATTATCTAGTGTAATTTTTCTTGTTAAGAACATAATATTTGTGAAAACTTTAAAGAAGTACAACTACAACTTAAGAAAAAAAAAACTTTAACTCTATCCTCTTTGAGGTTAAAAAGCCTCTCTGTAGTTTGCTATACAAAAACACTTAGAAATTTTGTCACCAGAATTTTTCATGGCCAATTTTGCTTCATTTTGGATATCTGTTCATTTATAGAAGAAAAATTAGCTTTATTTTCCTCCTTCAAGGAAGGGCCACATTTACCTCTCTGCAGGTCTAAACTCTCAATCCCTGCATCTTTTCTCACTGGAATCATACTGAATTTAAAGATATTTCAGGATATCCAAATGAAAGTGTCAGCTAATGAGATGTGTGGAGTTAAAAATTAGGGCTAGAGCCCTAGCCAACTTAGCTCAGTGGATAGAGCATTGGCCTGCAGACCGAAGGGTCCCTGGTTTGATCCTAGTCAAGGACATGTACCTTGGTTGCAGGCTCCTCCCTGGTCAGAACTCGTGCAGGAGGCAACCAATTGATGTGTTTCTCTCACATTGATATTCCTCTGTGTCTTTCCCTCTCTCTTCCACTCTAAAAATCAATGGGGGAAAAACCTTGGGTGATGATTAAAAAAAATTAGGGCTAGAAATAGAATTTAAATGAATTTGGGTATTATTCATAAAGAGGTTATAGTTGAAATTATGGGAAATACTTAAGATTTCCAAGGGAAAATATTCAAAAATTAAAAAAAGAGGGCTCAGTCCCAGTGGAAAAGGCTTTTTAGATTGTTCTAGTCCAGCCGTGGGCAAACTACGGCCCGCGGGCCGGATCTGGCCCCTTTGAAATGAATAAAACTAAAAAAAAAAAAAGACCGTACCCTTTTATGTAATGATGTTTACTTTGAATTTATATTAGTTCACACAAACACTCCATCCATGCTTTTGTTCCGGCCCTCCGGTCCAGTTTAAGAACCCATTGTGGCCCTCGAGTCAAAAAGTTTGCCCACCCCTGTTCTAGTCTAATCCTTTCCCCAATTCTCAGCTCCCTGGATCAAAATCATCCTGCTCTATTACTACCTGTGATGATGGAAAGAAACTCACTATCCCCAGGATTAGTTTCCTCTTATTGTAACAAATCACCACAAATTTAGTGGTTTAAACAACACAAACGTAAAGTCTTACAGTTCTGCATGTCAGAGGTCCAAAAATCTGCAGTTCTGTAGGTCACTGGGCCAAAATCAAGGTGTTGGCGGGGCTGAATTCCCTCCAGAGGCTCTAGGGTAGAATCTGTTTCCTTGCTTTTCCCCGTGTCTAGAGGCTGCATTCCGTGGCTTATGGTCCCTTTCTCCATCTTCAAAGCCAGCAACATAGCATCTTCACATCTCCCTTTGATTCTGGCCCTCTGCTTCCATCATCACATCTTCCTCTGGTTATTCTGCCTCCTTCTTCCTTCTTTCAAAGACCGTTGTGGTTACATTGGGCTCATCTGGATAATCTAGGAGAATATCCCTAACTTAAGATTCTTAAATTAATTACATCTACAAAGTCCTTTTTGCCATATATGGCAACATATTTATGGGTTCCAGGGATTAATACATGGACATCTTTGGGGGGTGCATTTGTCTACCCCCTGACAAAGCAGTCCACAGTCCTAATGACTAGAAAGTTGTTACATTGAGCTAAACTTTGTTTACATGTAGTTTCTATACATTGATCCTGGCTTTGTTCACTGAAGTCACAAATATTAAGTTTAATATCTGCCACATAACTCCTTCAGATATTTGAAGATCTATTGACCCCTTCTGCCCCGGACAAAACCATTTATTCAATAGCTTAATAGTTCCAAATCTCTATGGCTGGCCTTCTGTGGAGACCTTTGGTTTATTAATATTTCTTTGAAAAAGTGGTGTGGTCTGACCAAACATGAATAGATAGGACCTGTTTCTTTAGTTCTAAGCACTGAATGCTAATTAATAAAGCCCAAGATTACAGTCTACTAAAATTCTTCTTTCCAAATACTGCTGAAGAATATGTTTACCTGAACTATACTTGTACAGTTGATTTTTAACTGAAATGCTGGCTTGCATAAGTAGGTTTCCCAAATAGCTCTTTAGTGTCAATAAACAAATTAGTAATCCGTAACTATATATGACCTACAAATTTAATTACATGAGTTTCTATCCAAATTCTAGTCTACTAAAATTCTTCTTTCCAAATACTGCTGAAGAATATGTTTACCTGAACTATACTTGTACAGTTGATTTTTAACTGAAATGCTGGCTTGCATAAGTAGGTTTCCCAAATAGCTCTTTAGTGTCAATAAACAAATTAGTAATCCGTAACTATATATGACCTACAAATTTAATTACATGAGTTTCTATCCAAATTCTTCTCCTCCTCCTCCTTAGGGCATATGCCCTGACTGGGAATTGAACCGTGACCTCCTGGTTCATGGGTCAACACACAACCATTAAGCCACACTGGCAGGGCTTTATCCAAATTATTAATAAAAATGTTAAGTGCAATAGAGCCTATCACAGAGCCCAGCATAACTGGAGGGCTCATCCAAGAGAACATTTATCTGCTTTCTTGGGCCAAAGTCATTCAGGCAAGGTCTACCTGCATTGTAATATGATCCACAGTTTTTCATCTTGTCCACAAGGAATTCAATGTTTTACACCCTTCACATAGCATTTTCCCAGACTACCAACCTATAAGGAGGAGTTCAGTAAATGTTTTATATGAAAATATTACCTTTCAGATCACCTATATGAAGAGAACAGACCAAAATAAGATATATAAAGATTTTCACTTCCTTTATTTAGTATCTCTCTCTTTTTCTTTTTCTTTTCTTTTTACAGATGTGTGGTATTTATTGTCTCTGGAGAGCAAAAGTAGTCTGATGCTAAGTGGATAGTTCTTTATGATCCAAGTAATGAAATGAAGAGAAATAAAGAACTAAATTCCAGTTTTACCCATTTGACTTGCTCTTAAACATTAGTCAGAATTCTTTATATCCCCTCCACAAAACAGGCCAAGTCAATTAAATAAGTTTAATGATAAATTTTGAGTATATGTGAATAAATGGATGAATGTGAAAAACTCTTCATTATAAATGTTGTGCACATTAAAAAAAGAATAATACTATATAAAGTTTATATGTATATAAAATTAACAGATACTTTTTGGTCTATACCCCTCTAAACACCATTATTATGGTTACAGTTTGGGATTTATACCTTTTAATTAATCCAGAAACTTGGTTCAGTTTGTCCTTTTTGCACATATGTGTGTGAGTGCCTGCATGTAAATTTGTGTGTGTGTAGATTTCATTTTTGCTTTCATGTCAAGATTTCTCATTTGTCTCTGGCAGTCATGAAGCCACTATCAGAGGCAGTTTAGAATAATTATTTAGATTTATGGTCTTATAAAGCTAGATTTATTTTTTGATAATACATATATAATAAACTTTTCTCATTAAAGTACTCTGAAAAACAGAGAAAGTAAATATTATCTATTCACACCTTCTGTAAAATATCTAGAAGTCAATGTAATCTTAAGATGTTTACCTTTCTCAAGTCCCATTTTTAGCTTTGAAAATTCATGAAATATTTTGAGGAAATAGATATGTTTATTACCTTAATTGTAGTATTGCAAATGGGTGTATACACATGTCAAAACTCATCAAATTGTATACTTTTAAAATATGCAATTTATTCTATGTAGTATTACCTTAATAAAATTGTAAAAAATGTTAAGCTCTTGGTAACAAGTGAACTATCCTATCTAATAAAAGAGTAATATGCAAATTATCCATCACTCTGACACAAATATGGCAGCGCCCATAGCCACAAGATGGCTGCGCCCAGTCCTCTCAGCTCCGCTGGAGTCCTCCAGTCCCGGAGGGCGGCTGCTGAGAGCAGGGCCTGCTTGGCCGTTGCTGTGGCGACCCAGGAGTGGCCAAGCAGCCCCACAGACAGCAGAGAACTATGGGGAGTGGGCCTAAGCCATCAGTAGGACATCCCTGAGGGCTCAGGTCGGATTGGAGAGGGTGCAGGGCGGGCTGGGGGACCCCCCCCCCCCCGTGCACGAATTTCATGCACCAGGCCTCTAGTAATTATATAAAACAACAGAGGTGACTGATACAAACAATGTTGAGAAAGAGAAGCCAGATATAAAAGAGTACATGATATGTGATGCAGTCTTAAAGGAGGATAATGACTGAAGGGAGGATTAGGAGATCTTCTGAGATGGTGGTCATTTTGAACCTTGAACTGAATTATATGGCTACATTTACTTCATGAAAATTCATTGAGCTGTGCATTTATGCACAGGATCTTTGAGGTGATGGGATAGTTCTGTATCTCCATTATGGTGGTGGTTACACAAATCTATAAAGATATGACAAAATTGCATATATTTTTATACACACATACAAATGAGTGCATGTAAAAGTGGTGAAATCTGAATACCGTTTATGGAGTGTACCAGTCAATTTCCTGGTTTTGATATTTTACTACAGTTACATAAGATGCTACCATTGGAGGGAACTGGGTGGAACCTCTCTGTACTAATTTCCTGTGAACTTATAATTATTTCAAAATAAAAAAAACACACAATATGCTTGTGTAAAGTAGTATTTTAGTATGAGAACATCAATTGGACTTTCTATTATAGATTTCAGAGAGGAAGGGGGAGGGAGAGAGAGACCTCCTGCATGCCCCTCACTAGGGATTGAGCCCAAAACCCAGGCATATGCCCTGACTCTCCTGCATGCCCCTCACAAGGGATTGAGCCCAAAACCCAGGCATATGCCCTGACTGGGAATCAAACCGTGACCTCTTGGTTCCTAGGTTAATGCTCAACCACTGAGCCACACCTGGCTGAGCTATATCCCCTTTCTAGAAGTTTCCCTCTTCCCCATCCTCAGGGTTGTGGTGAAAGCTGTTATGTTTAATCTAAGTGGTCCCAACTGGGAACTTAGATGACAATTGGTTACTCCAGGGGAAGCATCTGTCCTAAAGTGGGCCAATTAGAGCCTTTTCTTGGAATATGGCATTTGGACTGAGAGACAGCCATCTCTCTTCATGTGTCTGGACTATCCTTTTTAAATTCAAGAACTTACAGGGTATCTTGTTTTCCATTCTGTGGTCAGGGGAAACAGAAGAACCTGGTCTATTGAGAGAAGGTGGAGTGAAGCAGATGTACAAAATCATGGAGAGACAGAGAGGAAGAGTCCTTTGGACATTCATCCTCCTGGTTCCTCATGTGCAGCTGAATTTCTGCCCTTGGGTTCTGTGAGACAATTCTTTGCCTTTATGATAAACTCACCTTCTTATCTAAACAAGATCCATTTGGATTTCTATTAAGTGCATCCATAAAGAATCCTAACCAATACATCTAGGAAGATACAACCACATTTATCCTGAGGCTTACACTTAGAACATGTTTGTTTTTTAATTTAGGACTTTACAGTATCTGAGGTAAAGATTTCCACTTCCTCCTTGTACAATCGCACAGGATATGCTAAAGATCATTTAACCCACCCCTCTCATTTTCAGATGAGGTAACTAAAACCAGAAAGGTTAGGAACAAAGTCACACAGCCAGTTTCTTGAAGATCCAGAATCACCACCCTGTCACCTCCCTCACTGCTTTATGACATGGTTATATCCTGAAGAGAAGCACCAGGATGTTCCACTGAGGGTTTTCTTCGCTTGTTTTTAGTGTGTTAGCTGCATAACTAATGAATCAGAAAGTGGTCAACAAGAACCTACTTGAGAAGTAACATGAATAAAGTATAGAAAATAGGGATATAAGTAGAGTCATAGACACTTGAATCCAAAAAACTTCAACTTTTATCATCATTAGTCATAGAGGTATTCCATTTATCACTTAGAACAGATATACATAGTCTTTTGAGAGTCAAAGAAAACAATTTCAGGAAAGATTAGTTCAAATAGCGAGTATCTAGAATTGAGGAAAAAAGTTCAGACTGTGTTAAACAGGATGTCAGTTCTCAGTTTGACGTAAGCTTCCTGAGAGGTGGAGGTTTGCTCTGAAACTTCCTGCTTGGTCATAAAGCGGAACAAGGCAACTGGAACACATTGGTCTTTCTCTCTCAATCTGGTCCTATGTGGTCGATTAAAAATGCTGATTTGTGATTATTCTTTAAAAAAAACACAAGAAAGTAGCCAAAGCATAGCATATTGTTGACTGTATTTTGGAAGGCACCTCTGAGGTGGGAAAGAAGTATTACCTGGTTTTTAAGTAAAGGGAGTCTGACAAACATGTGACTTGCTGGAAAACAAAGCACAGAACAGAAAATATGTAATTTGCAGGTTTCCGTTTTATGTTCCATCAATGGAAGTGCTGCTCTTATCGCTGCCAGTTCATTGGATGCTCAAAGTTGTAGCTGTCTACTTTTTAAAAAAATTATTGAATTTATTAAAGTGACATCGATTAATAAAATTATATAGGTTTTCGGTGTACAGTCTTTATTGTAGCTGTCCGCTTTTTCTTTTCTTTTTTCTTTCTTTCTTTTTCTTTTTTTTTTGCTGTCTACTTTTTGATGAAAGTTGTCTGCCACTGTTGGTTGTGCCCAACTCTCTCTGCTGGGGCTGCGGGCAATAACTTAGCCCCGTGTAAGGGGAACATGTAATTCTCACTACTCTTACTCTTGTTCTCCCCTAAGCCAGCAGAGTGTTATTGTTTTTTCAGTAGTTCTTTCTGCCCAAGGGCATTTTAATATTGATGTCTCAGGAGTAGGGATCCCAGCTCTATCACCACCTCAGGTGCATATGCTGTTGTCTGCAGTCTTGATTTCCTGGAGTTACACTCTCCCAGAAAGCAGCCACTAGGGGAAACCTTTGTGCTAGGGGAAAAGGAAAAAACATTTCTCACTATACAGATGCCAAAATATAACTAACTAAAAGAAAGCTAAAAAAAGGAATGAAGGAGCAAAAAAGAAATAGACTTCCCAGTCCCTAAAGATTTACTCTGGGATGGTAAATAGGACAGGAAAGGCTTTTGGGGCCCTCATTTCTTCTAGAGTATGGCCCCATCACTTTCATGTTCAGTTGGCTTCCCAATGTCCCCTCTTCTTTCTGGGAACATTTTCTATTTCTTCCTGGCCTGCAGTATTGCATCTTCATAATATTGTTTTGCAAAGAAATCTATCAGACTTTGGCTTTGGTATAATATTTGCCATCATATTAATTTATACCCTCCTGTGTCCCCATTACTCACAGTTCTATCTTGCAACTCGGTCACAGAGGCTAACAGAAGGATAAATTTAATTTAGCAAACATTTGTTAAATAGAGCCATACTGAGATAAATTGGAAGCTCATAATTCTATAACTGTGAAACTGTTATTGACAGTTGATATTACAGAGGTACAGACAATAAATAGGCACTCAGAAAGTAATGACAGGAGAGTAATTCTAAATGAGAATGATGGCATTTTAGTGAGGTAGAACTTTGATTTTAAAAAAAAATCATGACAAAAGGAATACCAGCTTTTAAGTTTGAAAAACACAGAAAAGCAGAATAAAAGAAATCCACTCTTGAGATAATCACTGTTAACATTTTGGCATAGTCCTTTTAACATTTTCATTTACATATACATTTATACGTACATAGACACACTCATACATAAGCACACACATATAATTGGAATCTTATTCTATGAAACACTCTGTAACATCATTTTAATTTAATTAATTTTAACATTATGTAAGTTTCAGGTGCACAATCTATTGTACATCATTGTCCAGTTTCCTTCCATCACCATATATTTCACCCCTTTACCTTCTTCATCCTCCCCCTACTCACTTCCCCTTAGGTAACTACCATACTGTTGTCTGTGTCTATGCATTTGTTTGTTCATTTGTGTGACATCATTTTTAACCTAACAATGTATCGTGAATATTTACTCACCTCCTGAAATATTTTTCTATACCTGATTGTCAATTCCAGAATGTGGATGCTCTGTCCTTAATTCTTGCTACTAGACATTTAGTTTGTTTCCAATTTTTAACCATTATAAAAACAACACTGTAGTGAACTATTATATATAAACTGTGTTTGTAAACATCAGATTATTTTCTTAAATTCCTAGAAATTGAACTGCTTAGTCAAGGTATTTAAACATTTTAAGGCTTCTATGATTCTCCTATCAGCAACATCTGAGGATACCTTATTCTGATGGGTAGAACTTTTCAAGAGGTGACAGTATCGCTTATTTGAGCGCTTGATTTGTTTTAAAGATGCAGAAAGTTATGTAACAGAGATTTTCCATCCTAGCATGCCTTACTAAGAAGGAGTGCAGTGCTCTGTCCATTCTACCCTGCCCGTTTGGTGTTTGAATGGAAAAGGTAAGTTTGTGTTCAAGGTGGTACCATGCCTTGTCATGTGAGACACGTACGTAGATCGAAGAGGAGAAAAGCATTGGGCAGTCCTTTTCATCTCCAGGGTGCTTCTGTTAAATGCCTTCCACACAATATTAAGGAGTCTACTACAAGTAGACAGTATAGGTCTTTCTTCCCTTCCAATTTATTTATTTATCAATTGATTGATTTTGAGAGAGAGAGAGGGGGATTTGTTGTTCCACTTATTTATGCATTCATTGGTTGTTCCTTATATGTGCCCTGACCAGGGATTGAACCTGAAACCTTGGTGCATTGGGACAATGCTCTAACCAACTGAGCTACCTGGCCAGGGCAATATAGGACTGTCTTACCTGAATCTTCTCCCCTTCCAAGGTGATAATAAATTTCATCATTTTCATTAAATATAAGTGGACTGAAAGATGAGGTCTACTCAAAGGTATTTTCTTTTGTATTTAATTGTAAGCTATTTGTACTTTTTAATAAAAGAAAAAGAAAACCAAGTGGTATTAACTTTGAGTATATCTGTGATGCTGGTTAATTCTATCCCATTTTAATGAGTATGTAGGTGAATGTATATATCTCAATTTTTAGTGCGGTGCAACGTATCATTGAGATGTTTCAAAGCTGGTATTTAAGATGTTGATTATATGTATAGATGTCATAGGTGTGTGTTTTAATCTGTTAAGCAATACTTAGAAAAAGGAACATGAATATACTTTTACTTTGTTATAAGCTTGTATTAGGAAATATATGACACTATAACATACAATAATCCTTGAATAACAATAGGCCATATGTTATTTAAAAAATTATGTTAAGCAAAATTTGGGTTGGTAATTTATTTTGCTTGTCTACTAGTCTCCATCCTTCTCCTTCCCCAGGTAGAATCTACACTCCATACAGACTATGAGCTTGTTCATTGTAGCATTCCTATCCTGTACAGTTCCTTTTATGTAGAAAAAGATCTAGAAATATTTGCTGAAAAAATAAAAATAGACTGTCATTTTAAAAGGTAAAAAATGGCAGTGAATTTATAAAAACACTATAAACAAAAATTCTAAAGCCATCCAGTTCTAAAATAGACCAGACGTGTCAACAAACTTGCAAGTTTAATCTAATTCCAAACTTTAAAGTGGTGGCATTCATTACTGGTCCAATGAGTGATGTAATTAGATAGTAATAGTAATAGTTAAAGCTCAGAATGAGTAATAAAGGCAGAGTGGGGCTATTAATACCAGTGTCAAAGGTGGTCCCTGGGGTTCTGACTGAACATTTGAGAAAAGGCAGATCATCAATTCATGTGGGCAGGTGTTTAAGCCTATAGAGCAGTGATGGTGAACCTTTTGAGCTCGGCGTGTCAGCATTTTGAAAAACCCTAACTTAACTCCGGTGCCGTGTCACATATAGAAATTTTTTTATATTTGCAACCATAGTAAAACAAAGACTTATATTTTTGATATTTATTTTATATATTTAAATGCCATTTAACAAAGAAAAATCAACCAAAAAAATGAGTTCGCGTGTCACCTCTGACATGCGTGTCATAGGTTCGCCATCACTGCTATAGAGGATGAAAAAGGAGGTAATTACAGGAGCAATTTCTCTTTTTCTGACATTGTGGGCTTCTCTTTAACTTTTGTTTTTTCATCTTTTATCATCCAAAACCAAAGGCTTAATTAAATCTAAAGGACCTGGGTAACTGATTCAATAAATAAGCAACTTACACATTTTTAGGAAAATTAATTAAAGTAAGTTAAACTCAATAGAAACTTAAAAAGCACTTTCTTTTTTTAGATGATTGCCATATGTACCCTTTAAAACTTGAATTTTAACCAGTCTTACATATCAGAATTAGGCAGAAAGCTTGTTTAATTCTTTAATCTCATTTTTATTATGAAATGTATTATACATACCAAAAAGTATATAAAACATATAGATTTTAAATAATAAATAACTAAGGAAACCTCTATGTATCCACTAGCTTGAGAATTTTTTTAAAAAATTGATTTCAGAGAAGAAGGGAAAGAGAGAGAGATAGAAACATTAATGATGAGAGAGAATCATCCATCAGCTGCCTCCTGCATGCCCCACACTGGGTATTGAACTCACAACCCAGGCATGGAATCATGATCTCCTGGTTCATAGATCGACACTCAACCACTGTGCCATGCTGGCTGGGTGAGAATTATTTCTTAAGTTAACTATGAGTCAATTTGATTGTTCTCCAGTTGCGCTTTCACAACATGGTGGCTGTGAATTAAATAGATAAGTCTATTCAAATCCACAGCTTTGATAATTTCTATTACAGAATACTTATTTCCAGTATTGACCATAGTTTCTATAGAGGTAAGAGTATATTATTTTTCAGAATAGTAGAGAACTAATTATCTAGCTATAGCTTGTAAAAATAGAATCTTGTGTTTTTTAATGGAAAAGTATGATTGGAAACTATAATTCTTTAAGATCAATATCTAAACTCAAAAGTGAAATCATGGCACAATCACGTGGCAAGTATCTTAAGTTTTTCTTTCTGGGCAATAACTACCAGGAGTGGGTAAAGAATAAATATTCTCAGATGCACATTAACTTCTTCTTTGAGTGAAATCTGAGTTGAGGTAAGTTAATATTTACCAAATTGAATCTATATTAGTTATTTATTGCTGTATAACAATTACCTATTGAAAGCTGGGCATGGGTTATTTGGATCTTCTGACTCTGGGTCTCTACAAGGCTGCAATCAAAGCGTTGGCCGTTGTGACAGTCTTCTTAATGCTTGACTGGAGGTGGATCCACTTTTTTTTCTTCATTTTATTATTTTGAAGCATTTGGGGTTTTTGCCTTTTAAAAAAATCTTTATTGTTGAAAGTATTATATATGTCCCCTTTCCCCCCCTACTGACCTCTTCTAGCCCGTACTGCCTCTCACCCAAGGCTTCACCACCCTATTGCCTGTGTGCATGGGTCATGTATATATGCATATAAGTTTTTTGGTTGATCTCTTCCCACCCACTCACCCTCCCCCACCTTCCCTCTGAAATTTCACAGTCTGTTTCACACTTTTATGTCTCTGGATCTATTTTGTTCATCAGTTTATTTTGTTCATTAGATTCCACATAGGAGTGAGATAAAGTGATACTTACCTTTCTTTGATTGGCTTATTTTGCTTAGCATAATACTCTCCGGGTCCCTCCACGCTGTTGCAAATGGTAAGAGTTCTTCCTTTTTACAGCTGTGTAGTATTCCATTGTGCTTTTTGATCCACTCATCTGCTGATGGGCACTTGGGCTGTTTTCAAATCTTAGCTATTGTAAATTGCGCTGCTATGAACATAGGGGTGCATATATTCTTTCTGATTGGTGTTTCTGGTTTCTTAGGATATATTCCTAGAAGTGGGATCACTGGGTCAAATGGGAGTTCCATTTTTAATTTTTTAAGGAAACTCCATACTGTTTTCCACAGTGGCTGCACCAGTCTGCATTCCCACCAGCAGTGTACTACATTTCCCTTTTCTCCACATCCTTGCCAACACTTGACGTTAGTTAATTTGTTGCTAGTAGCCATTCTGGCAGGTGTGATGTGATTTCTCATTTCATTCAAATTTGCATCTCTCAGATGATTAAAGACAACATTTTTTAATATGTCTCTTGGCCTTCTGTATATCCACTTTGGAGAAGTGTCTATTTAGGTCCTTTGTCCATTTCTTTATTGGATTGTCTTTCTTTTGTTAAGTTGTATGAGTTCCCTATATATTTTGGAAATTAACCCTTTATTGGATGTAACATTGGCAAATATGTTCTCCTGTGCAGTGGGCTTCTGTTTCATTTTGTTGATGGCTTCTTTTGCTGCAGAAGCTTTTTATTTTGATGTAGTCCCATTTGTTTATTTTCTCCTTAGATTTATTTTCCCTAGGAAATATATTGACAAACATATTGCTACAAGAGATGTCTGCGATTTTGCTGCCTATAATTTCTTCTAAAACTTTTATGGCTTCACAACTTAAGTCTTTTATCCGTTTTTAATTTATTCTTGTGTATGGTGTAAGCTGGTGATCTAGTTTCATTTTTTTGCAAGTATCTGTCTAATTTTCCCAACACCATTTATTGAAGAGACTGTCTTGTCTTCATTGTATGTTCTTGCCTCCTTTGTCAAATATTAATTGAGTATAATGCCTTGGGTTGATTTCTGTGTTCTTCGTTCTGTTTCATTGATCTATATGGCTGTTCTTGTGCCAGTACCAGGATGTTTTGATTATGGCTGCTTTGTAGTATAACTTGATATCTGGTATTGTGATTCCTCCAACTTTGCTCTTCTTTCTCAAGGTTACTGTGGCTATTTGGGGTCTATTTTGGTTCCATATAAATTTTTGGAGTGTTTGTTCTAGGTCTATGAAATATGCTATTGGTATTTTAATAGGGATTGCAGTGAATCTATAGTTTGCTTTGGGTAGTATGACATTTTTTTAAATGATGTTGATTCTACTAATCCATGAACACAGTATATTCTTCTACTTGTTTATATCTTCCTCTATTTTTTTCAGTGCCCTGTAATTTTCCAAGTAGAGGTCTTTTACATCCTTAGTTAAGTTTATTCCTAAGTATCTTATTATTTTTTTTTTTTGGTAAATGGGAGGTTTTTTTTTAGTTTCTCTTTCAGAGAGTTCATCATCTATATATATAAAAGCCTAAGCAACTGAATGACTGGACGACTGAATGACTGGTCGACCGGTTGCTATGACATGCACTGACCACCAGGAGGCAGACGCTCAATGCAGGAGCTGCCCCCTGGTGGTCAGTGCGCTTCCACAGCAGGAGCACTACTCAAGCTAACAGACCAGTCAGGTGGCCCACCACCCTGGCAGCAGTCACTCACTCCCTCAGTAGTCCTGCAGGTCAATTTCCAGAGAATGGGCCAGGCACTGATGGACTGGTGCTGCTGGCATGATCCCAACAGTGCTGCAGGCCTCCTGAAAGTTGGCCTCGGGCACTGCAGCCGCTTCCCCTCCCTCGACGCTCCCCAAGGAAGAAACGATATAAAAGCGGCTGCTAGGTGGCTCCCAACAACCAGATCAAATGTCAGCAGGACAGATCCGGATCCTGGGCTGGCAAGGGCATCCCACCATCTGCCCAGAGGGCTGATTGTGTCCCCCCCCCCACCTCCCTTGGGACCCCACCTGTGCATGAATTCGTGTACTGGGCCTCTAGTTTTTGTATAAAATGCCATCATTTCTGTGTATTAATTTTGTAACCTGCTACATTACCAAATTTATTTATTAAATCTGGTTGTTTTTTTATGGAGACTTTAGGGTTTTCTATGTACAATATCATGTCATCTGCGAATAATGACAGTTTTACTCCTTTCCAATTTGGATGCCTTTTATTTTTTCTTCTTGTCTGATCACTATGGCTAGGACTTCCAGGACTATGTTGAACAAAAGTGGTGAAAGTGAACATCCCCGTCTTGTTCCTGTTCTTAGGGGAAATGGTTTTAGTTTTTGCCCATTGAGTATGATGTTGGCTGCAAGCTTGTTTGTCATACATGGCTTTTATTATGTTGAAGTATTATCCCTTTATTCCCACTTTTCTGAGAGTTTTTATCATAAATAGGTGTTGGATATTGTCAAATGCTTTTTCTGCATCAATTGATATAATCATGTGATTTTTGTCTCGCAATCTGTTTGTGATGTATTACATTTATTAATTTGCAAATATCGTACCAGCCTTGCATCCCTGGAATAAATCCCACTTGGTCATGGTGTATGATCTTTTTAATATATTGCTGGATCCAATTTGCTAATATTTTGTTGAGGATTTTAGCTCTATGTTCATCAAGGATATTGGCCTGTAATTTTTTTTTGTAGTGTCTTTATCTGGTTTAGGAATTAGGGTAATGCTGGCTTCATAGAAAGACCTGGTGAATGTTCCTTCTTTTTGAATTTTTTGGAATAGTTTGAGGAGGATAGGTATTAGTTCTTCTTTGAATGTTTGGTAAAACTTCCCTGAGAAGCCTCCTGGACCAAAGCTTTAGTTTTTTGGAAGTTTTTTTAAAAATTACTGCTTCAATTTCATTAGTTGTTATTGGCCTATTCAGGTTTTCTGATTCTTCCTGATTGAGTTTTGGAAGATTGTATTTTTCTAGGAATATGTCCATTTCGTCCAGGTTGTTCAGTTTGTTGAAATATAGTTATTCATAGTATCTTTTTATGATCCTTTGTATTTCTGTGGGGTCAGTTGTTATTTTACCTCTTTTTGTTTTTGTTTATTTTGGTCCTTTCTATTTGTTTCTTGATAAGTCTGGCTAGAGGTTCATCAATATTGTTTATCTTTTCAAAGAACCAGCTCTTGGTTTTATTGAGCCTTTGTATGGTTATTTTAGTCTCTATGTCATTTATTTCTGCTCTGATCTTTATTATTTCCTTTCTTCTTCTCACTCTGGGCTTTTCTTATTGTTCTCTTTCTAGTTCTTTAAGTTGTAGGGTTAGATAACTTACTAAACGCTTTTATTGTCTTTTTTTTTTTTTTAGGTAGGCCTGTAGTGCTATGAATTTCCCTCTCAGGAATGTTTTCACTGTGTCCCATAGATTTTGTGTTGTTGTGTGTTCATGTTCATTTGTTTCCTGGGTGTTTTTTATTTCTTCTTTGATCTCTTTGGTAACCCATTTATTGTTTAATAGCATGCTCTTTAGCCTCCATGTGTTTGAATGTTTTTGAGTGTCTTTATTGTAGTTGATTTCTAATTTCATGCATTGTGATCTGAGAAGATGCTTGATATGATTTCAATCTTCTTGAACTTGTAAAGACTTATTTTGTGTCCTAGCATAGTGGTCTATCCTTGAAAATGTCCCATGTGCACTTGAGAAGAATGTATATTCTATAGTTTTGGGGTGAAATGTTCTGAAAATGTCAATTAATGCCATCTATGTCTTTTAGGATTGCTGTTTCCTTATTGATTTTTTGTCTAGAACAGTGGTCGGCAAACTGCGGCTTGCGAGCCACATGCAGCTCTTTGGCCCCTCGAGTGTGGCTCTTCCTAAGCCTTAGGAGTACCCTAATTAAGTTAATAACAATGTACCTACCTATATAGTTTAAGTTTAAAAAATTGGGCTCTCAAAAGAAATTTCAACCGTTGTACTGTTGATATTTTGCTCTGTTGACTAATGAGTTTGCCGACAACTGCCCTATACCAAAGCCTTGGGTGCAAATGAAAACTCTTGTGCTCTGGGTTTAAAACAAACAAACAAGAGGAAAATAAAACTGTGGCTTTCTCTCTGACAGGCTCCAGTCTGCTGGCTCCAGGCTCCACTGCAGCCAGCAGCCCTGCCGCCTTTCATGGCTGGATGTTACGTGGGTCGTGGGTGTCAGCTCTGGTGCTCGGGACTGTGGAGCCCAGCCTGGGTTCCGGGCCTCTATCTTCTGAGGGAACAGACTCTCCCATAGCCCAGCGCTCTCTCCTCTCTCCGCCTGCCAGCCTGCCACCCTGCCACCTGGGTCAGCTCCTCTCTGACCTCACCCTTCTTACTGGTCTCCAAGTGTTTTCTGTCCTTCCTTGATATAAGTCTCCTCCTCAGATGGACCTCAGTTGGTAATTTCAGGTGAATGTTCTCCAATTTAGTTGTATTTCAAGTCTGGCCCTGGGATGAGGTGTACGACAGGTCTGCTTATTAGGCCGGTATTTTTTCTCCTCCCTCTGGATCCACTTCTCTCTCTCTCAGGAGGATGTTGGTAGAATTTAGTTCCTCTCAGGTGGTTGTACTGAGGGGCCCAGTTCCTCACTGGCTGTTGTCTCAGGGCCTCCCCTAGATCTACTCATTGGGAAGTTCAAAACATGGCAGTCTCCATCAGAATGAGAAGTGAAAGCAAGATTGAGAAAGAAAGAAGGCACAGCCTTTTGTAATCTAAATCTCAGATATGATATTCCATCACAAAATGCAAATTCTTAACCAATCACAGAACTATGGAATCAGATATTATGGGAGTGGGTAGCAGCAATTTCTGGGTAATTCTGATGTTTGAGAATTGCTCTCCTCAATCATTCTTCCTCTCCCTTTGCATTACTGACATTAATCTCTAATAAATATTTTGTGTCTTAATTCTTTCTCAGCACCTGCTTATTGGGAACCTGACCTGTGACAACTTTGTTATACCAGTCAGTACCTACGTGAATCAAGGCTCTTAATATCAACTTGATATGTATGATTTTTGTTGTTGTTGTTGTTAATCTTCATCTGAGGATTTTTTTTTCCCATTGATTTTTAGAGATAATGGAAGGGAGAGGTAGAGACAGACACAGAGAGAGAAACATCAATGTGAGAGAGACACATCGATTGGTTGCCTCCCGCATGCACCCCGACTGGGGCCAGGGATTGAGCCTGCAACTGAGGTACATGCCCTTGGCCAGAATAGAACCCAAGTCCCTTCAGTCCATGGGCCAACACCCTAACCACTGAGCTAAACATCTAGGTCTGTATGACATTTTTTTTTTTTAAATTAAATCTTTATTGTTCAGGTAGTCTGTATGACATTTTTAAGAAGTCACAGAACTTTATATGTGGTCAGGTCTTTAGCAACCTAAAAGCACAACAACATTCTATTAGGGAGCACTTAGTTACTTGAGTCTCTTAGTTTCCAGCCTACCCCTCTATATTTCTCTCAGTAATCATGGGGTTGGAAATCTGTAAATTTTGTTTAGCCAACTCCCTTACTAGCTGAGAGTTAGTCTCTCTTAATGGTAGTCACTGCTGGAAGATTAGAAGGCAGGAAGTTAAGAAGGAGATTCCAGCTCTCTGGTCATGTTGTTCTCACTTTGCTTAGTACAGGTAAGATCAGAACCCAACTCCTTTTGACACATGGCCTCTGGGTTATGGATAACAGCCCAGAAACAATCACTCAGGAGTTAGAGTTTCAGAAGCACCAAGTTGAATCCACCTCTCTTCTGCACTCTGAGCATGATTAAACCATAACCCCTCGTTACAGATCTGAGCACCAGCTGCAGGAGGTCTCCTCCACTAGGTTCAGGTAATGCCACTTCTCCCCTTACTTTCCCTGCTCAGAGAGTTTTAGGAACTTTATACTGCTTTGATTTTCTGTGTGTGTGTGTGTGTGTGTGTGTGTGTGTGCGCGCGCATGTGCGGGGCGGGGGGAGGGGGTAGTAAGAGCAGGGGGTAGGGATGGCGTATATCATACGGCTGCAGGGTTTGCAAGGTTAGAGCACTAGTAGAAAAGTATCAGACTGTAGAATTGTGTTGGCTTATTCTTGTAGTCTTGTCTTGAAAGAAGTAGGGAGATAACTTTACTGAGACTTAGAGACATTGGAGGATCATGCAGACTATTGTGACAACTTTTGCTTTTGCTTTGAGTAACATGCAAAGCCACTGAATGGTTTTGAACAGTAAAATGAGGTGATTTAAATAAAGTTTTAAAGGCTCACTCTGGTGTTTGAGTAGAGAATGGACATCAGAAATGCAAGGAAAGTCCAGTTAGGAATCCTACATAATAAAAGCCTACTATGCTCTAGAGAAACCAAGATGGCGGCATAGGTAAACACCTGAAATTGCTGCCTCGCACAACCACTTCAAAACTACAACTAGCCCTAACCAGTTTGGCTCAGTGGATAGAGCGTCGGCCTGTGGACTGAAAGGTCCCAGGTTTGATTCCGGTCAAGGGCATGTACCTTGGTTGCGGGCACATCCCCAGTGGGAGGTGTGCAGGAGGCAGCTGATCGATGTTTCTCTCTCATCAATGTTTCTAACTCTCTATCTCCCGCTCCCCTCTCTGTAAAAAATCAATAAAATATATTTTAAAAAACAAAACACTACAACTAAAAACAAAACAGACATCACCCAGAACCACAGGAAGGCTGGCTGAGTGGAAATTCTACAACTAGAAGGAAAGAGAAAAGCGCACTGAGACTCAGGAGGTGCGTAAGTAAAGTGCAGAGGTACAGAGGCGCATGCAGAAAGGGCTGGCATCGGAGGACGCCGGTGTCTTTTTCAATCAGGAGGGAGTCTCAAGCTCCCAACGGCCCTGACTCCAGTTCCAGGCAAGTCTTTGTGGACCCAGACTCACACGGGGAGAAACTGGACTGTCTGGCAGCGGGCGGAACTCAAGGGCAGCTTTCTCAGAGGTGCTTGCAGCGATTACCGCAGGACATTGAGACCCGGGGGCTTCTTAGGGCAGGACTGAGGACCAGCCATAGCTGTTTGCTCCACCCTGTTGAATCCCTGAGACCCCGCCCCACCCAAGCTGCGAGCAGAGGCTTTTGCATATGAATGGGCTGGCCCTTTGAGTTCTAAAATTACCTAACAAACTGCAGCCGGGTCAGAGAGAACCAGAACATCCAAAAGAAGGCTCAAGGCCCCACAGCAGCTTGTATTGTTTCACAGCTGGGCCTCATCTGAGCACCTCCAAACCCCAAACAAGGAAGAGGAATCTGCAGATCTCTCCGTAGCTCCTGCTGGGTAGCCTCAGGCAGAGGCTAAATTAGCACCTCCTTAGAGATCCAAGAGCCCGTGTACCTAGTGGTCAGAGT
>NW_005357232.1:381467-387262 GCF_000412655.1 Myotis brandtii
AGACGCTCCGACCAGTAGGTTAGCTTGCTGCTGGGGTCCGGACGATTGGGACTGGGCTAGATGGGCCAGACACACCCTGGAGCCCTCCCGTGGTCCCCTCCCCCAGCCCTGATCGTGCACCGGTGGGGTCCCTCAACCTGGCCTGTGCCTTCTCACAATCCGGGACCCCTCAGGGGATGTCCAAGAGCTGGTTTCAGCCTGATCCCCAAAGGCCAGGCCAAGGGACCCCACTGGTGCACAAATCTGTGCACTGAGTCTCTAGTCTATTATAATGATCTAGCTGAGAAATGGTGGTGGTACAGGTTAGTAGCAGTGGATATAATAAGAAGTAGTCAGCGTTTCAGATATAAAGGTCAGGATAGACATACTAACTATGAAAGATTATTAGCCAATTGCCAATCTCACAGTGATCAACCAGAGAAATTGAGTAATAGTTAACCTAACATTTCTGTAAACAATGACCTCTTCCAATTCCTTGGGGACCCCTGCATGCCCTTTTCAGCTCTCTCAGTGGAAATAGTGTGAGGTTGAGATATTTCAGAGATCACTTAACCAGCTGCTTTACTATCAAATAAAGATTGCCAAATACCTGCTTGTTAGTGGAGGAATATTCACATCTACCTAATGACATCAAAATTTCACACTGCCTGTCAGATGGAACACCTTACTTTCAAGTACAGATTAAGTATTGGGACACTTTGACTACAAGTGATATCAATACTCCTCAAATTAGTTCTAATAAAAGAAAATATAATGTCTAACTTGATAATTTGAAGAGTGGAACTGAATTTAGGCCTCTCTTTTCCAGTTGACTAGGCTTTGCTTCCTGCTAGGCTCCTTTTGTGATCAGTCCAGATGGCCTTCCACCATTCAAATAGACAGGATGAGTACCAGAGGCCCCACTGTCACATCTCATAGTATAGCAGGTTTAGAGGGTATTTTTCTCTCTTCTTGTTTCTTACAATCAATATTTAATAGTGTATCTCATTAGCACTGTTTATTTATTCTTTTAAAAAAATCTTTATTGTTGAGAGTATTATAGATGTTCCCCCTTTATCTCCCCATTCCCCCTCCCCTTCCACAGTTCTTGCCCCACCCAAGGCCTTCATCACCCTACTGTCTGTGTCCTTAGGTAAGATCTTTGGTTAATCTCTTTCCGCCTCCCTCCCTACTTCTCTCTGAGATTTGTCAGTCTATTCCATGCTTCCATGCCTCTGATTCTATTTTATTCATCAGTTTATTTTGTTCATTATATTTCTTATTCATTTATTTTGATTTTTAGATTCAATTATTGATAGATATGTATTTGTTGCCATTTTATTGTTCATATTTTTTATTTCTTCTTCTCCTCCTCCTCCTCCTCCTCTTCCTCCTCCTCCTCCTCCTTCTTCTCTTTCCCCTTCTCCTTCTCTTTCTCATTCTCATTCTCATTCTCATTCTCATTCTCATTCTCATTCTTATTCTTATTCTTATTCTTATTCTTATTCTTATTCTTATTCTTATTCTTATTCTTATTCTTATTCTTATTCTTATTCTTATTCTTATTCTTATTCTTATTCTTATTCTTATTCTTATTCTTATTCTTATTCTTATTCTTATTCTTATTCTTATTCTTATTCTTATTCTTATTCTTATTCTTATTCTTATTCTTATTCTTATTCTTATTCTTATTCTTATTCTTATTCTTATTCTTATTCTTATTCTTATTCTTATTCTTATTCTTATTCAAGAAGACCCTTCAGCATTTCAGGTAATACTGGTTTGGTGGTGATGAACTCCTTTAGCCTTTTCTTGTCTGTGAAGCTCTTTATCTGACCTTCAATTTTAAATGATAGCTTTGTTGGGTAGAGTAATCTTGGTTGAAGGTTCTTGCTTTTCATCACTTTAAATACTTCTTGCCACTCCCTTCTGGCCTGCATAGTTTCTGTTGAGAAATCAGCTGACAGTCGAATGGGCACTCCCGTGTAGGTAACTAACTGCTTTTGTCTTGCTGCTTTTAAGATTCTCTCTTTGTCTTTTATCCTTGGCATTTTAACTATGATGTGTCTTGGGACTCTTTGGGTTCCTCTTATTTGGGACTCTCTTCTTCTTCTTCTTCTTCTTCTTCTTCTTCTTCTTCTTCTTCTTCTTCTTCTTCTTCTTCTTCTTCTTCTTCTTCTTCTTCTTCTTCTTCTTCTTCTTCTTCTTCTTCTTCTTCTTCTTCTTCTTCTTCTTCTTCTTCTTCTTCTTCTTCTTCTTCTTCTTCTTCTTCTTCTTCTTCTTCTTCTTCTTCTTCTTCTTCTTCTTCTTCTTCTTCTTCTTCTTCTTCTTCTTCTTCTTCTTCTTCTTCTTCTTCTTTTCCCTCCTCCTCCTCTTAAAGAATACCCTTCAACAGTTCATGAAATTCTGGTTTGGTGGTGATGAGTTCCTTCAGCTTTTTCTTGTTTGTGAAGCTCTTTATCTGACCCTCAATTCTAAATGAAGTTTTGCTGGGTAGAGTGATCTTGGTTGTAGGTCCTTACTATCCATCACTTTGAATATTTCTTGCCCCTTCCTTCTGGCCTGCAAACTTTCTGTTGAGAAGTCAGCTGTCAGTTGTACAGCACTCCCTTGTAGGTAACTGACTTTTTTTCTCTTGCTGCTTTTAAGATTCTCTCTTTGTCTTTTGCCCTTAGCATTTTAATTATGATGTGTCTTGGTGTGGGCTTCTTTGAGTTCCTCTTGCTTGGGACTCTCTGGGCTTCCTAGACTTGTAAGTCTACTTCTTTCACTGGGTAGGGGAAGTTTTCTGTCATTATTTCTTCAAATAGGTCATATATATTAATTAAGGGAGAGGGAGAGAGAGATAGAAACATCAATTGATTAGAGATCAATCATTGACTGGCTGCCTTCTGCATGCTCCCTACTGGGGATCAAGCCTGCAACCCAGGTATGTGCCCTTGACCGGAATTGAACCTGGGACCCTTCAGTCCACAGGCCAATGCTTTATCCACTCAGTCAAACTGGCTAGAGCCAAATAGATTTTCAATATCTTGCTCTCTCTCTTCTCCTTCTGGCACCCCCATAATACAAATGTTGGTACACTTTAAGTTATCCCAGAGGCTCTTTACACTATCTTCATATTTTGGGGTTCTTTTTTCTTTTTGCTCTTCTGATTGGGTGGTTTTTGCTTCCTCATATTCCAAATCATTGATTTGATTCTTGAAATCCTTTACTCTACTGTTGAATCCCTGTAAATTATTCTTTATTTCAGTTAGTGTATGCTTCATTCTGACTGGTTCTTTTTCATGACTTTGACATTCTCACTAAGATCCTTGAAAGTCTCATGAAGATCCTTGAGTAACTTTATAATCATGGTTTTGAACTCTGTATACAATAGTTTGCTTGCTTCCATTTTTTTCATTTGTGGCGTGTTTCTTTGACTCTGTATTTTGGCTGCTTCCCTGTGTTTGATTCTTTGTATTAGGTAGAGCTGCTATGTCTCTTGGAATTGATAGAGTGGCTTTGTGTAAGTGTCCTGTAGGGCCCAGTGGCTCAACCTCCCCAGTCACCTGAGCTGGGCAGTCTAGGTGCACCCCTGTGTGGGCTGCGTACATAGTCTTATAGTTGAGCCTTGATTGCTGTTGGCCTCACTGGAAGGAGTTGACCGCCCAGCCAATTGGCTGTGAGGACCAGCTGTGACTATAGTGGGAGAGGTGCTGTGTAGGAGACACCCCTATGGAGCAGGACTTGCTTCAGTGGCTTTGGTGCTGAGTCTGCCTCTTGAGTGTGTCCCTTGTGGATGTGTAGAGTTGTAATCTGCTATGGTCTGAAGCTGTCCACTGGGTGTGCTGGCTCTAAGGCCTCCAGGGAGGTACAAAGTCAGCCACTGCCTGGGGCCACCTGGCAGGAGTTACAGAGGGATCTTCAGACAGCTGCTATTTTCTATTTATATTGTGCTTTGAGGTGCCCAGGTGAGGCCCAGCTGTGAAGCAAGGCAGGCTGGTGCTGGTGCCTTTTATTGATAGGTTTGGGGCATGCTATCAACAGCTGCTGTTTGTTTGAGATATTTTAACAAAGTCTGAAGTCTGAGCCAGGACAGGTCATTCATATGGAAAAGCTGCTGCAAAAAGCTTTGGTGGGTCTCAGGGAATCCCTAGGGCAGAGCAAACAGTGTGCTCTGGGCTGAAGGAGACTCAGGTATGGCTGCCAATCAGCCCTGTGACAGGGTTGGTCCCAGCACAGGAACAATGAACCCCGTAAGCACCCCCGTGTGGGAGAAAGCCACTCCCGAGTTCCTGCCCTGATGCCAGACAATCCAGTTCCTCCCCATATTTGTCTGGGTCCCCCCAAAGCCATGTGGTGTTGGGAGTCTGAGTAAGTTCGTGCACCCGCCCTTTAAATGGAACACCTGGGTCTCCAGCAGCCTCTGTGTCATTCAACCACAATTCTCACTGGGTTTTTACAGCCCATAGTCGTGTGGACTTCTATTTCCAGCTCTGGAACCCTGGGCTGGGGGTCAGGTGTGAGGCTACGACCCCTTGCTTCTCACGGGAGGCCTCTGCAGTGGAGATATCCCTCCCAATTAAAAACATGCCACACATGGATGTTGGACAAGGCTGTTTCTCCCTGCACCCCTTCTACCAATATCAATGTGCTTTTTTCTTTACTTCTCTAGTTGTAGGACTTCCATTCAGCCAGCTCTGAATGATGGTTGCTCTGTATTTTAGTTGTAATTTTGACATAGTTGTGGAAGGCGGCGAATACTGATGTTTACCTACGTTGCCATCTTGGTTCTATGATACCATCTCTTCTGATTTAACACTCTTCCCATACAATTCATCACTAGGAATATACCAAATAACTTTAATTATTTCTAGCACCTCTCTTTTTGTAAAGTGTAAACAAATATTTGTGATTTTTTAGGACCACTCTGGGACATCTCAGGGATAGTTTTTGGTGCAAAATATATCCTGCATTTTAAAATATTATTGTATACTTAGAATCTAATTTTAGAAAGACAAATATCAAAAGTTGTCAGGAGATTTGAAAACCTAAGTTAGGAATTGGGTTATTGTCATAGATGTCTGTAATCCTATATAATAAAAGGCTAATATGCAAATTGACCAAATGGTGGAACGACCAGTCGCTATGACATGCACTGACCACCAGGGGGCAGATGCTCAGTCCAGGAGCTTCCCCCTGGTGGTCAGTGCGCTCCCATGGGGGAGCGCCGCTCAGCCAGAAGCCCTGAGACGGGCTCACTGCTGGCAAGCGCAGCGGCAGTGGCGGGAACCTCTCCTGCCTCCACGGCAGCGCTAAGGATGTCCGACAACACTAAGGAAGTCCTGGGGGAGTGGGCCTAAGCTAGCAGTCAGACATCTCCCGAGGGCTCCTGGACTGAGGGAACTCCCCGAGTGCACGAATTTCATGCACTAGGCCTCTAGTTTTTAATAAAGAACACCTATTGACCAGAGCAATTCCATATTAATCTACTTGCCAGTTAATTTCTTATTATAGATTAAGTTAACCTATTCGTTTATATATTTCTAAATAGTGTGTGTCTTATTAGCATAAATTATCAGTCCCTAGTTCATATTGGGGATAAAAGATTTTGAATTTTGCCGAAACCGGTAGGGCTCAGTGGATAGAGCGTCGGCCTGCGGACTGAGGGGTCCCGGGTTCGGTTCCGGTCAGGGGCATGTGCCTTGGTTGCGGGCACATCCCCAGTGGGAGATGTGCAGGAGGCAGCTGATCGATGTTTCTCTCTCATCGATGTTTCTGACTCTCTATCTCTCTCCCTTCCTCTCTGTAAAAAATCAATAAAATATATTTTT
>NW_005357232.1:388753-390874 GCF_000412655.1 Myotis brandtii
CCCCCCCCCCCCCCCCAGTGCACAAATTTTTGTGCACCGGGCCTCTAGTATATATATATATAAAAAAAAAGATTTTGAATTTCTTGACTTTTGTGTATTAACCTCAAACCCACAAATCTAAATCCCAGACCTTGGCATATAGGGCCACATTTCTGGACTATGTATCAGATAAGCTATGAAAAGTTATAGAAATTTAACTATAGTAAAATGAATTAAAGAAACATGTTCTATACTTTTTCATTTATAAAACGTCCATGAGTTACATAGAATAGGTCCCAACTCCAATATTCTTTGAAGAAAACAGTTTCTCTGCTAGAATATGTTTTTAATAAACTTAATAGATTTAAGAAAGTGTATTTCTTTTAATAAAAATTTTATTTAGTTTCTAAAGGAAATATATGCCTTTGTACTATGCACTTTAGGAAAATAGATGGTACAGCTAGCTCTGGATGGATATTTGATCATGTTTCCCAGCTACATAAATTCCGTAAATTGGTGACAAGGAGGTGGTGTCTCATTATCTTCAAAGGAGAGCCTTGAATGCAGCCTGGGAGCTTCTAAATAGTTTTTGTATCCACATGAAAAACTTTTGAGCTCAGCCCTTTTCTCCTCCTTCCTTTTGCATTGACACATTAGTAGGCTGTATTAACTCTGAAAATCAAATTGATTCCTATTTCTATACTGGAAAACGCTCACTTTGTGAATAAGAACATATTTCACACTGTGGATTTGAAGTCACGGTAAACAATCATAGATGTGAGAATGTGAAATATGGAGTCAATCATGAATATGTCTATAATAGACACAGGTAAATTAATTATTGCAGAAGTTTATTTAGGTGGGTATTTTATGGGTGTTTGGATGTTAGGGATTAGGCCCATTAAGGGTAGGCTCATGCCTTATTCATTACCAGATTTCTTACCCCCAATCCCCTACACACACACACACACACACACACACTTTTGCACAGACCACCTGGAAGGATTTTTTATTTTTATTTTTTTTTTAGAGAGAAAGGGAGAGGGAGAGAAATAGAAACATCAATGATGAGAAAAAAACATAAATCGGCTGCCTCCTGCATGCCCCCTACTGGGGATCAAGCCCAAAACTAGGACATGTGCTCTGACTGGGAATCAAACCCTGACCTCCTGGTATATGGGTTGATGCTCAACCACTGAGCCACACCAGCCAGACTCTAGAAGGAATTTTAGTAAATTTATTCAATGCTTGAAACTAATTTGTTTTATTTAAAATAAATTGATATTACATTTGCACTTTTAGTGCACTGGATTCTTATGGCTAATCTTCTAGTGCATCATGAGACATGCTTATACTTAAATGTATGATGACTGCACAGCTTAAAATTTCTGAGAGAATTCCATTTTGATGTAATGTAGTCTTTTATTTATTTACTAGAGGATGGTGTATGAAAATTCATGCACTGGAGGGAGGTCCTTCAGCCCGGCCTGCCCCCTCTCACAGTCTGAAAGCCCTCAGGGGTGGGAGGCAACCCAGTGATCAGGGGAAGGCAATGCCCCATCACGCCTCTGCTGCTGCCACTGCTGGCAGCACAAGCCTCGGCTGGCCCTGGGTGGCTGGGGGGCTGAGGAGACTGGGGGACTGCGCCTGCCACCCCGGCAGGGCTTAGGGGACTGCGTGCTGCCATCTTTGGTCTGTGGGGGCTGCCATCTTTGAGGGCGGGGCAGTCAATTAGCATAGTCCCTCCTTATTGGCTGTGGGCGCCACCATCTTTGAGGGCGGGGCAGTCAATTAGCATATTCCCTCCTAATTGGCTGTGGATGCCGCCATCTTTGCAATGGCGTGAGGTTCAATTAGCATATTCCTTCCTAATTGGCTGTGGATGCTGCCATCTTTGCAATGGCGTGAGGTTCAATTAGCATATTCCCTCTTTATTAGATAGGAATTTTTTGGATTTTTAAAAATAATTCTTTATTGTTGAAAGTATTACATATGTCCCCCATTGATCCCCTCCAGCTTGCTCCCACCCTCCGCCCCAGGCCTTCAGCATCCTATTGTTTTTGCCCATGGGTTATGCATATATGCATGCAAGGTCTTTGGTTGATTACCTCCCACCCACCCACCCTCCCCACTTCCCTCTGA
>NW_005357232.1:391112-392849 GCF_000412655.1 Myotis brandtii
CCCTCCCCACTTCCCTCTGAGATTCCACACTCTGTTCCATGCTTCCATGTCTCTGGATCCACTCCATTCATCAGTTTATTTTGTGTAATGTAGTCTTTTAATACATATGTTAATTACAAGCATTTCTGTAGTTTTGATTTCAAAATTCTGTAAGCTTTTACTTATAAATACATGAGCAAAAAAAAAAAGTTTCTGATTTGCTCCAGTGCTAATGGAGGACCCAGAATATTGAAGACTTACAACTATATTCAGATCAATAGCATTGTGTCTATTCCATACTATATTAGTCAGCTTGGGCTGCCATAACAAAATCCTATATAGACTGAGTGACTTAATAACAGATATGTATTTCTCATAATTCTGAAGGCTGAGAAGTCCTAGATCAGTGATGGCGAACCTATGACACGCGTGTCAGAGGTGACACGTGAACTCATTTTTTTGGTTGATTTTTCTTTGTTAAATGGCATTTAAATATATAAAATAAATATCAAAAATATAAATCTTTGTTTTACTATGGTTGCAAATATCAAAAAATTTCTATATGTGACAGGGCACCAGAGTTAAGTTAGTGTTTTTCAAAATGCTGACACGCTGTGCTCAAAAGGTTCGCCATCACTGTCCTAGATCAAGGTGCTGGCCATTAGTTTCTAGTGAGGACTCTTCCTGGCTTTTAGATGGCTTTCTTCTCTCTGTGTCCTTACATTTTTCTCAATTTACATGAGAGGGGGAGAGAGAGAGAGAGAGAGAGAGAGAGAGAGAGAGAGAGAGAGAGAGAGAGAATGTCACAAAAGCCCCACTTTTAAATATCATCACATTGGAGCTAGCACTTCATCATATGGATTTTGGGGGTGCAAACATTCGGTCCAATACACACACAGAGCTCATTTCTGTTCTTCGCTGCTTAGCTATAGCCACTATCCCCACTCTGTCAAGTCAGCTTCTTTTGCCTCTGACATTCCTGCTGATCCAAAAGGTGAGTTACAAGAAACAAAACACATAACTGATGAGTGAGAAGAATGAAATAAAAGCATAGTGGTGAAACGAATTAACTTAGACCACTGTTGGGAGTAGAACCAATGAAGCAGTTAGAATGTTATTATTTTAACCACTGGAAAAATTTTTAGAGTAAAATCCAAAAGCATATGAAGCTCAGTCAGACAAAGAGTGATAACCAGTGCACTGAAGTGGTATTGAGCTGCTTGCCAAGGGACTTCTGGAGCAGCCTGGCTGATGACACCGAGGCAGATACCAAACCCAAGGATGGATGGGCCTGGATACCTGCAGGGATTTCTCTGGAATATATCAGAGATGTGTGGGTCTGCAGGCTAGGACGTGTCTGCCTCTGAAAGTTCCCAAGTCCATGTGCCTGTGTGGTTATTCACTAGTTACAGTAATCACATTACCCCAGTAGCTGTTTTGTTTAAATGACTCAGCACAGGAAAATGAAGGCGGAGAACTTCTTAAACCCCTCCAGCCATGTCACTCCTTTGGGAAGTGGAAACAGCTCAGATTAGCTAAGATGTTTTACCCTGGCTCTGCAGTGATGACGTGGACATTGAGATCCTGGAGTGTGGCTGCAGGGAAGTGCAGCCTCATTCAATGGGTAACTAGTACACGTTGCTTTCCTATCCTATCTAATAAAGAGGGAATATGCTAATTGAACCTCATGCTGTCACAAAATGGCGGTGCCCACAGCCAATAAAGAGGGAATATGCTAATTGACAGCCCTGCCCTCAA
>NW_005357232.1:396008-398741 GCF_000412655.1 Myotis brandtii
GATTGAAGGAGGAAGGATGGGAGAATCATGTAGAAAAGTTATTCGGGCTCAGTATGATTTTTTGAAAAAGAAAAAAATAATAAAAATGAGGAGGGGTGGTTTATATCAAAGAAAGTTTTATATGCTTTACATCAATATATTTCACATGTTACAGTTTTAAATATTATGTTCCATTTATTCTATAAATTATCTAAATGTTCTGATGATGCCAATATTTTTTTAACCTTCAAACTCTATTTTTTTGGTGATCTCTTTCTCCTGGAAGTGATGCCAAAACCTACTCAGATCATATGTCCTGATTTATAGTTAGAAAATTTTGGTAACTATTAATCCTAGCTTTAGCTTTCCTACTAAATTGAGTGTGACCCTGGAAATCCTTTTATGTTGTAATCTTGGCTTCCTAATCTGTAAAATAAACTGATCTGAAGTAGTTTGGGGGCCTAAAATGCAATGATTCTGTATTTTGGTGTAGGTTAAACCCTTTTGAACTTAGAGTTTTTTCATGGTGTCTATCCTTGATCCTTATAAATCTTTGACTTGAATTTTTTTTCTTTAAAATGTGTGTTTTTTAAAATTTAATATATTGTTTAAGGTATTACAAATAGTAGCACATATGTCTCTCCCCCCCGCCGCCCACTAACCTCCCCTCAGCATCTCCTATCCCCCAGCACTTGCCCTTGTCCCCTCACCCCCAGTGTCTAGAAAATTAATGTTAGTCATAGAAAAATAAGCAAATACAAATGAGTGAAAAAGGCACAACTGCCATATTAACTAAATAATCTATATATTGTACTTCCCTTCCCACTTGGTCCCTGTCTCCATTCAGCCCAGGTAAGAGTCCTGGTCATTGTAGTGTGAGAGCTCCCAGGGGTTACCGCCACACACTTGCCACCCTGGGGCCTGAACAGCGAGGGATCCTATTCTAAAGTCATATCCTGAAGGGCCTACTTTGAGGATCATTCCTCTGATTTCATTCATTTTCTCCAGTGTTTGTCTGTTTTCTAACTCATTGATTTCTGCCTTTGTCTTTCTTAGGTCCTTCCTTCTACTTACTTTGTGTTTAATTTGCTCTTCTTTTTTTAGTTTATTAATGTGAAAGCTTATACCATGGATTTTAGACCTTTCTTCTTTTCTAATATAAGCACTTACTTTTTCTTCTAAGGAATTTGTTACATGCATCCCACAGATTTTGATATGTTGTATTTTAAAAAGTTTTACAGTTAAAAATATATTCTAGTTTTTCTTCTGGTCTTCTTTGATCCATGACTTATTTGTAAATATGGTGTCTAATATCCAAATACTTGAAGATTTCCAGAAATTTTTGTTATTAAAATTTCTAGTTTAATTCTGTTGTGGCCAGGAAAATACTTCATATGCTTCAATGTTTTTCTCTGTATCAAGACCTATGGTAAAGGATATTTTTCTTTGTGAAGGACATGGGTGACCTTAAAGAGAATCTTAATCTGTTGTGTGTTTTTTTGCGGGGGGCGGGGGGGGAGGTGTAGTTTTCTGTAAATGTCAATTAAATTAAGTTGGTTTATAATGGAATTCAAATCTTTTATATCCTTAATTTACTGTCTACTCATTCTACTGTAATTGAGAGATGAGTACTGAAATCCCCAGTTATAATTTTGGATTTATCTCTTCCTCTTGCTGTACTCCCCTTTTTTGCTTTATGCATTTTAAAGCTCTATTATTAGATACATAAGCAATTACTTGTTGAATGAGCACATCACTTCATGAAATAGCCTGTTGTCTCTATCTACAGAAGTTCTTGTTTGTTTTCACACAACTGCCTAAGCCAACAAATGTGCCTCCTAGTTCTAAAGAAGTTAGTCAATATTTTTAGAGCTTTGTAAGGATTCATGGGAGTGCTAGAGACCCTCACTGTGTTCATTTATTCAACAAATGTTTATTTAGATATTTATTAGAAACTTTACTGTGCCCGACAGTGTTAGGTGATGGAGACAGATAAAATGGTAAATGAGACAAACATAGTCCTTGCTTTCCTGGAGACTATGTTCTAGTTAAGGGAGACAGACAATAAACACACAAATAATAGACAGTATAATTTCAGACAGAAGTAAATGCTATGAAGAAACTAACAGAACAGCCTGGGCGGTGTGTCTCAGTGGTTGAGCATTAACCCATGAACCAGGTGGTCAGGGTTCAATTCCCAGTCAGAGTACATGCCCTGGTTGCAGGCTCAATCCCCAGTAGGGGGTGTGCAGGAGGCAGCTAATCAATGATTCTCTCTCATCATTAATGTTTGTCTCTATTCCTCTCTCTGAAATCAATAAAAATACATTTTTAAAAAACTAACTCATTGCAGAAAACTTGCAATTAGAATGAATTCCATTAGAATTCATTTGAGAGCTGTAAGCAGGAAAGTGACACTCTCTGATTTAAAATTTTAAAAGATTGTTTTGGCTTCCAGGTGGAGGTTGTAGACCAGTTAAGAGGCTTATTGTGGTAGTCTAAGTGAAAGGTGATGGGGTTGGATTGTATTTCTAAGGTCCCTTGTGAGTGCAGTTGGGGCAACCAGACCTGCATGGAAGGGCAGTTGGGGGTGAACAGGCCCACAGGAAAGGGCAGTTAGGGGCAACCAGGCCTGCAGGGGAGGGCAGTTGGGGACAATCGGGCTGGCAGGGGAGCAGTTAGGCGTCAATCAGGCTGGCAGGGGAGTGGTTAAGGGGCGATCAGGCTGGCAGGCAGAAGCAGTTAGGGGCAATC
>NW_005357232.1:398899-400130 GCF_000412655.1 Myotis brandtii
CGGGGGCCCCCCCCCCCCCCCGCCCTGTGCACAAATTTTGTGCACCTGGCCTCTAGTCTATATATATAAAACCCTAACTGGTCACTATGATGTGCACTGACCACCAGGGGGCAGATGCTCAATGCAGGAGCTGCCCCCTGGTGGTCAGTGCACTCCCACAGTGGGAGCACCACTCAGCTGACCCACGGGTGCCAGATGCTGGGGACGGCTGGGTGCAAACCTCTCCTGCCTCCACGACAGCACTATTGAGTGGTGGCAGTGGCAGGCACAGGGGGGCCAGGATGAGTGGGAGCAGTGCGGCGCCCAGGCTCCGGCTCCTCTCTGGCTGCCTGCCACTTTGCACAGTCTGATATCCCCCCAAGGGGTCCTGGATTTGGAGAGGGCGCAAGCCAGGCTGAGGGACCCCACTTGGGCCTCTAGTCTAGAATAATTATCATGAGACATGTAACAGGAAAGTTGGAATCAAAGTGAAAGGAAATACTCATGGTTCTGCTCTTTCTTTGATACTTTCTCCTTTTAGCTCTCTGTGCCTGCAGAAGCAAAATCAACAAATATAAAGTGAATATGGAGGATTCTCACAGGAAAATGATCAAGTTAAGAAATTCCCTACCTTCTAGTCATTTATAATCAAACTAGAAGCCCGATGCACGAAATTCGTGCACTTGGGGGGTGGTATCTCTCAGCCTGGCCTGCGCCCTCTCGCAGTCTGGGAGCCCTTGAGGGATGTCCGACTGAAGGCTTAGGCCCGCTCCCCACTAAGCCGTCAGTCGGACATCCTTAGCACTGCTGTGGAGGTGGGAGAGGCTCCCGTCACTGCCGCTGCACTCACCAGCCATGAGCCTGGCTTAGGGCTTCTGGCTGAGCAGTGCTCCCACTGTGGGAGAGCACTGACCACCAGGGAGCAGCTCCTGCATTGAGCGTCTGTCCCCTGGTGGTCAGTGTGTGTCATAGCAACCAGTTGTTCCACCTTTCAGATGATTTGCATTAGCCTTTTATTATATAGGACTAGAGGCCCGGTGCACGAAATTCGTGCACTGGGGATGGGTGGGGGGTCCCTTAGCCCAGCATGTGCCCTCTTGCAGTCCAGGACCCCTCCCTTGTTACTGCCCACCTGCTTGCTGCTTCCTACCGCTTGGCTTGCTGCTCCTTAGTGCTGCCACGAAGGCCTTGGGTCTTCTGGGTGCCGGGCCTGCGGGTTTGTGTCTCTGATACCCCCAGCAGCCCCAGCACC
>NW_005357232.1:401099-405371 GCF_000412655.1 Myotis brandtii
GATTGAAGGAGGAAGGATGGGAGAATCATGTAGAAAAGTTATTCGGGCTCAGTATGATTTTTTGAAAAAGAAAAAAATAATAAAAATGAGGAGGGGTGGTTTATATCAAAGAAAGTTTTATATGCTTTACATCAATATATTTCACATGTTACAGTTTTAAATATTATGTTCCATTTATTCTATAAATTATCTAAATGTTCTGATGATGCCAATATTTTTTTAACCTTCAAACTCTATTTTTTTGGTGATCTCTTTCTCCTGGAAGTGATGCCAAAACCTACTCAGATCATATGTCCTGATTTATAGTTAGAAAATTTTGGTAACTATTAATCCTAGCTTTAGCTTTCCTACTAAATTGAGTGTGACCCTGGAAATCCTTTTATGTTGTAATCTTGGCTTCCTAATCTGTAAAATAAACTGATCTGAAGTAGTTTGGGGGCCTAAAATGCAATGATTCTGTATTTTGGTGTAGGTTAAACCCTTTTGAACTTAGAGTTTTTTCATGGTGTCTATCCTTGATCCTTATAAATCTTTGACTTGAATTTTTTTTCTTTAAAATGTGTGTTTTTTAAAATTTAATATATTGTTTAAGGTATTACAAATAGTAGCACATATGTCTCTCCCCCCCGCCGCCCACTAACCTCCCCTCAGCATCTCCTATCCCCCAGCACTTGCCCTTGTCCCCTCACCCCCAGTGTCTAGAAAATTAATGTTAGTCATAGAAAAATAAGCAAATACAAATGAGTGAAAAAGGCACAACTGCCATATTAACTAAATAATCTATATATTGTACTTCCCTTCCCACTTGGTCCCTGTCTCCATTCAGCCCAGGTAAGAGTCCTGGTCATTGTAGTGTGAGAGCTCCCAGGGGTTATTGCCACACACTTGCCACCCTGGGGCCTGAACAGCGAGGGATCCTATTCTAAAGTCATATCCTGAAGGGCCTACTTTGAGGATCATTCCTCTGATTTCATTCATTTTCTCCAGTGTTTGTCTGTTTTCTAACTCATTGATTTCTGCCTTTGTCTTTCTTAGGTCCTTCCTTCTACTTACTTTGTGTTTAATTTGCTCTTCTTTTTTTAGTTTATTAATGTGAAAGCTTATACCATGGATTTTAGACCTTTCTTCTTTTCTAATATAAGCACTTACTTTTTCTTCTAAGGAATTTGTTACATGCATCCCACAGATTTTGATATGTTGTATTTTAAAAAGTTTTACAGTTAAAAATATATTCTAGTTTTTCTTCTGGTCTTCTTTGATCCATGACTTATTTGTAAATATGGTGTCTAATATCCAAATACTTGAAGATTTCCAGAAATTTTTGTTATTAAAATTTCTAGTTTAATTCTGTTGTGGCCAGGAAAATACTTCATATGCTTCAATGTTTTTCTCTGTATCAAGACCTATGGTAAAGGATATTTTTCTTTGTGAAGGACATGGGTGACCTTAAAGAGAATCTTAATCTGTTGTGTGTTTTTTTGCGGGGGGCGGGGGGGGAGGTGTAGTTTTCTGTAAATGTCAATTAAATTAAGTTGGTTTATAATGGAATTCAAATCTTTTATATCCTTAATTTACTGTCTACTCATTCTACTGTAATTGAGAGATGAGTACTGAAATCCCCAGTTATAATTTTGGATTTATCTCTTCCTCTTGCTGTACTCCCCTTTTTTGCTTTATGCATTTTAAAGCTCTATTATTAGATACATAAGCAATTACTTGTTGAATGAGCACATCACTTCATGAAATAGCCTGTTGTCTCTATCTACAGAAGTTCTTGTTTGTTTTCACACAACTGCCTAAGCCAACAAATGTGCCTCCTAGTTCTAAAGAAGTTAGTCAATATTTTTAGAGCTTTGTAAGGATTCATGGGAGTGCTAGAGACCCTCACTGTGTTCATTTATTCAACAAATGTTTATTTAGATATTTATTAGAAACTTTACTGTGCCCGACAGTGTTAGGTGATGGAGACAGATAAAATGGTAAATGAGACAAACATAGTCCTTGCTTTCCTGGAGACTATGTTCTAGTTAAGGGAGACAGACAATAAACACACAAATAATAGACAGTATAATTTCAGACAGAAGTAAATGCTATGAAGAAACTAACAGAACAGCCTGGGCGGTGTGTCTCAGTGGTTGAGCATTAACCCATGAACCAGGTGGTCAGGGTTCAATTCCCAGTCAGAGTACATGCCCTGGTTGCAGGCTCAATCCCCAGTAGGGGGTGTGCAGGAGGCAGCTAATCAATGATTCTCTCTCATCATTAATGTTTGTCTCTATTCCTCTCTCTGAAATCAATAAAAATACATTTTTAAAAAACTAACTCATTGCAGAAAACTTGCAATTAGAATGAATTCCATTAGAATTCATTTGAGAGCTGTAAGCAGGAAAGTGACACTCTCTGATTTAAAATTTTAAAAGATTGTTTTGGCTTCCAGGTGGAGGTTGTAGACCAGTTAAGAGGCTTATTGTGGTAGTCTAAGTGAAAGGTGATGGGGTTGGATTGTATTTCTAAGGTCCCTTGTAATTTTAGCAATCTATGATCTAGGTTATCTGCATCTGGGCTTTATTTTTGCTGATTTTCACAAACATTCAACATCAGTTTTGGTCTGAGAACTTTAGCATTTGCTGATGATCCATTAGAGAAGCATAGCACCACTATGTTTTCATAAATAATGTCCTAGTTATGTTGCTATTTGCTCCAAAAAATGGTTAGTAAAGATCATTATCTCGAGTGTTCATTTTTTTAATTTAAGTATAGTTGGTATATAATATTATATTACTCTCAGGTGTACAATACAGTGATTTGACATTTATATACCTTATAATATTATCACCACCATATAATGCAGCAATTCCACTTTTGGGTTTTTATACAAGGAAATTAAGCATAGGATAAGGGATATTTATAAGTCTGGATTCTCATATTATTGTCTAATCCAGGTATATTTATTTTTAGTATATGGTGAAAAGGCAAAATAACATTTTTTCAATGTCTAACACAATGCCTAAATCACAGGAGTCACTTAATAGATATTTGTCCATTAACTAGGAACTGTTTCTATAGGTTAGATTCAACATGCACCACCAGTTTATGACCTCTGATACACATAATTTGTCATTTAATTCATAATAACCATTCAGCTGGTGGGTTTAGACCCCCTTTGTATAAAACAGGATACCCAAACTCAAAGAAATTCATGGTGTTCCTCATGTGATCCTCAGAGCATTGACATGAGGTAGGCCATGGCGTTCATTACACAGAACTTACAGTGATGAACGAGATGCAGAGGATAGTGACTTGCCCAACTCCCTATTCCCCTACCTTGCTTTAGATTTATTATTAGTACTTATTTCTGAACTAGAGGCCTGGTACACGAAATTCGTGCACTTGGGTGGGAGGGGGGGTCCCTCAGCCTGGCCTGTGCCCTCTAGGGATGGGAGAATCATGTAGAAAAGTTATTCAGGCTCAGTATGATTTTTTGAAAAAGAAAAAAAATAATAAAAATGAGGAGGGGTGGTTTATATCAAAGAAAGTTTTATATGCTTTACATCAATATATTTCACATGTTACAGTTTTAAATATTATGTTCCATTTATTCTATAAATTATCTAAATGTTCTGATGATGCCAATATTTTTTTAACCTTCAAACTCTATTTTTTTGGTGATCTCTTTCTCCTGGAAGTGATGCCAAAACCTACTCAGATCATATGTCCTGATTTATAGTTAGAAAATTTTGGTAACTATTAATCCTAGCTTTAGCTTTCCTACTAAATTGAGTGTGACCCTGGAAATCCTTTTATGTTGTAATCTTGGCTTCCTAATCTGTAAAATAAACTGATCTGAAGTAGTTTGGGGGCCTAAAATGCAATGATTCTGTATTTTGGTGTAGGTTAAACCCTTTTGAACTTAGAGTTTTTTCATGGTGTCTATCCTTGATCCTTACAAATCTTGGACTTGAATTTTTTTTCTTTAAAATGTGTGTTTTTTTAAATTTAATTTTATTGTTTAAGGTATTACAAATAGTAGTACATATGTCTCTTTTTTTTCCCCACTGACCTCCACCCCGCCTCCTGGCACTTGCCCTCATCCCCTCGCCCCCAGTGTCTTGTGTCCATTGGTTATGCTTATATGCATACACACAAATCCTTCAGTTGATCTCTTACCCCCCCAACCCTCCCCTACCTTCCCACTGTAGTTTGACAGTCTGTTCAATGCCTCTTTGCCTCTATTTTTGTTCAACAGTTTGTAATGTTCTTTATTATCCATAA
>NW_005357232.1:406777-411812 GCF_000412655.1 Myotis brandtii
TGTATATATATATATACACACACACATATATATATATATATCCACACATATATATACTCACTAGAGGCCCAATGCACGAAATTTGTGCAAGAGTAGGCCTTCCGTCCCCTGGCTGCCGGCACCAGCTTCCCTCTGGCCCCGGGGACCCAGGCTTCCCTCGCAGCCCTGGCTTCGTCTGGGAGGTCATCCGGAAGGACGTCTGGTCTAATTAGCATGTTACGCTTTTATTATTATAGATATACTAGAGGCCCAGTGCACAAAATTTTCGTGCACAGGGGGGTGTCCCTCAGCCCAGCCTGCACCCTCTCTAATCTGGGACCCCCCGGGGGATGTCCAACTGCTGGCAGTCAGACAACCCTCTCACAATCCAGGACTGCTGGAGGCAGTCAGACAACCCTCTCACAACCTAGGACTGCTGGCTCCTAACTGCTCTCCTGCCTGCCTGCCTGATTGCCCCTAACCACTTCTGCCTGCCAACCTGATGACCCCCTAACCGCTCCCCTGCCGGCCTGATCGATGCCTAACTGTTCCCCTGCTGGCCTGATTGCCCCCAACTGCCCTCCCCTGCTGGGCTGATCGCCCACAACTGCTCTCCCCTGCCGGGCTGATGGCCCACAACTGCCCTCCCCTGCCACGACCTGCCTCCTCTGCCAGGACCCGCTTCCTCTGCGCAAGGCATCAGAGATGCCAGGACCAGCCTCCTCTGTGCCGTGCAGAGACACGGGACCCCCAGGCCTCACCGCGCTGAGCGGCCGCCGGGCCCCACCTCCGCTGTGCATGCGGCCATCTTGTGATGGCCATCTTGTGATGATGTGAGGGCGTGACACCACCTAGGCTCTTATTAGTAAAGATTTGTGTATTTGTTTGTTAGTTCCACTAGAGTATGCACTTTATGAGGGCAGGAACTCTATAAGTCATCTTTTGCTGTGTAACACATTACTCCAAAACTCAGTCTTTAAACAACAGACACTTATTATCTCACATTTTCTGTGGGTCAGGGATTCAGAAGCCGTTTAGCTGAGAGATTTTAGCATAGGCTCTCTCATGAGGTTATAATCCAGATGTGTGACGGCTTGACTGGGGCTGAGATATCTGCTTCAAAGACCATTCAGATGCCTGTTAGCAGGAGGCCTCGCTTCCTCTCTGGCTGTTGGCGAGAGGCCATCATTTCTCACCATGTGGGCCTATCTTCATGACATGGCAGCTGGCTTCCTCAGAGTGCACGATCCAAGAGGGAACAGGGCAGAAGCCTTATACATAAAATGTCTTTTATAACAAAGCATTGGAGGTGACATGCGTTCACACTGCTTTATTCTATTGGAGAAAGGGGCCAATCCTGACATGTGTGGAAGGGCCTACACCAGGGTGCGAATAGCTGGAGGCGACTTTCTTTGGGACCATCTTGGAAGCTGTCTACCTCAGAGCTTTGTTTCTCTTTTTACTAGTGTTACTGTTGTCTCAGCATCAAGAATACCTTGTGTATGATGGGTGCTTGATAAATACTTGTTGAACGAATAGGTGGCTTTATTTAGACTACATATGAATTCAAATGTGTGTCTTTAGGAGAAAAAGGCTATTCATGGCGTCATGAGTTATTGGGGAGGGACTTGGAAGATGAGTAGTAAAATACGAGTGTCAGATGTAAAGAGTGAGGGGACTCACTCTATTTTTTATTATAGCTTTCTCTCAGATGTGGAAAGGCGAGGGCTTTTTTGAACTCTATAAAGGATTTTTGGTAAACTGGCTTTGACTTAGACCCTGGAACATCACTGTACCCTTTTAGAACATGAGAATGAAAGCAAATGCTTCCAGCTCCCATGAAATTCTAGGCGATGGGAAGGAAAACTTGATTCTTGATGCCTTTAGGCAAGAGAGAAACTCAAGCATTCTAATGGTGACCATTGAGGATGGAATTAAGAAATGGCTTTCAGTTGGAGTCTAATACAAACTGAAAAGATGAGAAAAGACATGGCAAATGTTTATTCTTTATTTATTTTTATTGATTGATTGATTGATTTCAGAGAGAGAGAGGAGACAGAAAAGAGAGAGAGAGAGAGAGAGAGAGAGAGAAAGAGAGAGAGAGGGAGAGAGAGGTGAGAGAGAGAGATTGATTTGTTGTTTCACTTAGTTATGCATTCTTTGGTTGATTCTTGTATGTGTCCTGACCAGGAATCAAACCTGAAACCTTGGCATATCAGGACAATGCTCTAACCAACTGAGCTACCCAGCTAGGGCCAAAGTTTCCTCTTAAAACACACACACACACACACACACACACACACACACACACACACACACCGCTAACAATACAGCCAAATCTGGAGGGGCTATGAAGTTTTTGGAAACCCTACTGGGAGATGTCCACAGGAAGTCCCTCTGAGGAGGTCCATATTTTCTTCCCCCTAACTATAGGACCAAGACAACTGGGGAAATAAGACAGAAAACATTGATCTGGTGAAGGAATCCAGGGCCAAGTAGGGCTATTTTCTCAGGGGTGAATCTCCTTTCTTTAGCTGTGTTTCCATGCTTTCTACATGCAGAGCCATGAATTGGATCCTGTGTGGTGTTGTATGTTTGATAAAATGCTAAAAGAGGCTTAAAATAGAACCCTGTGTCTAGACTCCTACTTGTCTTACAAGCAAAATGATCTGCCTACTTTCTTGCACTAGAAGAGTGCCTAAATGTGTCTCATGTCCTCAATGCTGGGGTATAAAAATAAGTTAAGACAATCTGTGTTTGCAAGCTCACATTATAGTAGGAGAAACAATGTACATGGGTCATGACAGTAGTTGCTAAGTACTGAGAGAAAGAGGAACAAAGTGCTGCAGAAGCAGAGAGGAGGGAACAGCCAATTACCTAGGGGATTGGCCAAAGACTTCATAGTGGAGGTGACATTTGTGCTAAAAAGCAGACGTTGCCATGTGGATGAGGCAGGAAAGGACATTCCAGACAGGGGAGTGGGGAAAAGTTCGGTGTGGCTAAGATGTAGGGCAGTGGTTTTCAAATACCACATAAGGCAGAATCACCTGGCAATCTTGTGAAAATGTAGGTGCTTGCATCCCATTATCTGAGAACCTAACCTTACTTGGGACCAAGGCATTTTGCATTTGTCACAGGCACTCGAACTGGTCCTTAGATTATATGTTTAGAAACACTGGTACAGAAATTCGAGCTAGAATGAGAGGAAATAAGAACAGTGCGGCCACAGGGTCAAATTGTGAAGGGTCTCTACATGCCCAAAGAAAGAGTTTGACTTTTATCCTGGAGGGATAAGACAGACAATGGAAGTTTAAAAAAGGGAAATAATATACCCAGATTTTGTTTTTTAGGAAGATAACCCTAGTATGGAGGGTAGCCTGAAGGAGAACAACCCTAAAAAGGTTAAGACACACTGAAATCTACTTCCCTTTATGTACATAGGGTCCAGATAAACTAAGAAAATTTGTCCTAAGTCACATAGCCAGATGTGGCAGGTCTGAGACTAGCACATAGGTATTGGATTTCTTTGCTCATTCTACCACCCCACAGTGCCTTCTTAACTGCCAGTCTAAAGTCCTACCTTTTGAAATTCAAATTTAATAGACTTTTTTTTTTTTTAGAGAGAGAGATATTGTGTGGAAGGTACAGAGATTTACCATATGCTCCCTATACCCACATGTGCTCAGCTCTCTCCCCTCCCCCATCAAAATTCTTCACCAAACTGATTCATTTGTTGCAATCAATGAATCTACATTGGCATATCATTTTCACCCCAAGTCCATCATTTACATTAGGGTTCCCTCTTGGTGCTATGCATTCTGTGGATCTTGGCAAATGTGTAATGACATGTATGTACCATTATAATATCATACAGAATAGGTGCACTGTCCTGAAAACCCTCTGTGTTCCATCTATTCATTCTTCCCTCTCCCCTAATCACTGGAAGCCATTGATCCTTTAATTGTCTCTAAGGTTTTGCCTTTTCCAGAGTGTCATATAGTTGGAGTCACACATTATGAAGTCTTTTCAGATTGGCTTCTTTCCCTTAGTATATGCAGTTAAGGTTCCTCCATGGGTTTTCATGACTATAGCTCATTTTCTTTTTTTTTTCTTTTGGATGTATCCCAATATATTCATTCACATACTGAAGGGTGTCTTGGTTGCTTCCAAGTTTTGGCAATTATGAATAAAGCTGCTGTAAACACTCATGTTCAGGGTTTTTTTTGTGAACACACACTCTCAGCTCATTTGGATAAATACCAAGGAGAGCAATTGCTGGGTTGGTATGGTAAGAGTATGTTTAGGGCCTGGTCAGTGTTCTCAGTAGTTAGAGTGCCAGCCCATGCACCGAAGGGTGGAGGGTTCTCTCTCTTCCAGGTCAAGGACAGATACCTGGGTTGCAGCTTCCATCCCCGGACCCAGTTTTGGCATGTGGGGGAGGTAACCAATTGATGTGTCTCTCTCACATCAATGTTTCTCTCTCTCCCCCTCCCTCCTTTCCACTCTCTCTAAAAATCAATGGAAAAAAAATATCCTTAGGTGAGGATTAACAAAACAAAACAAAATAGAGTATGTTTAATTTTATAAGAAACTTCCAAAATGTCTTTCAACGTGGCTGCACCATTTGGCACTCCTACCAACAATGAATAAGGGTTCTGTGCCTCCACATCCTGGCTACTTTTGGGTATTGTCAGTATTTTGGATTTTGGCCATTCTTATAGGTGCACAGTGGTATCTCACTGTTTATATTTACTTGAAGACTACTACATCAGTGAAATAATATTGACTGTAATTTTAAAATAAAGTAAAATAAACACTAATGTACCAGTCAGATACCAGACTCATTCCCAAATAGATGAGCAAAGAGGAAACCATGTTCTTGCAATGGTATAGGGCCTATACCATAGGCTGAAAGATAGTTTCTTAAAGGGTTTATGTATATTGGAAAATGGCTTTCATTCACCAGGTTAAATGCTATTTCTCCAGCCCCAATTGCTCTGCACCTTCAGTGGGTGCGGGCCAGCCAGCGCCATCAGCGTGTGGGAGTGGCAGCGGC
>NW_005357232.1:411830-420566 GCF_000412655.1 Myotis brandtii
GATGGGCCAAGACCCGCCCCTGTGCCCACCGCAGCCTTGCAGCCCACAGTTCCTTTCAAGGTGCACGAATTCCTGCACTGGGCCCCTAGTGGATTAGTGAAGTATCCTCCTCACCTGTCCCTCCCATAACTGATTGATGGGTAGGATGTGTTGATTGGACACTAAGGGTTAACCCATTTCTATAGTGAAACAGGTAACAGTAAGGGCGCCTCAGGGAGTAAATAAGGCTCTGCCTCTTGCCACAGAACATTTGCTACAGCCAATGAGGTGAGACTCCAACCACAGCCCCGCAATGCAGGCTCCAGCCATGAGCCCATTCATGATCTGGAAATAGCAGGAGGGCTGCTGATGGCAAGGTACCTGCCAAAGGCATCAGCATAACTGTGAGGACAGAGGCGGCTGTGGAGGAAGTGACAAATGCCACCTGAAAACTGCACAGTCTTCTGTGTGGGCCCAGCTGGGCTGGAGAGCTGGGCTGTGACTGAAAAGGCCACACCAAGCAAGGTGTCAGCCATAGCCAGATTCAAGGTGAAGCGGAGACTGACGCCATTATTCAACAACAGCTCAGCCACGGCCACTAGTGCATTAGTAGCAATGACAAGGGAGGCCATTACTCCAAATGGGAGAGATGACTCCATGTCCGGAAGTGGCAGGATTTCCACTTACCAGGGCATGCAGGCTCTCCAGCTCAAATTCTCATGGGCTGGGGAGGAGCCATGGATTCAGAACTGCAGCGCAGTCTGGCCATCACTGGCAGTCCAGGCTGGCAGCTTGCCATCTTTGGGATCCTGCTGGTTATTAAGAATCACTCACCCTCCTCTTTTCAGTCCTCAGCCTCTTGCCTCTCCAGTTCTCTGAAGGCAGCAACCCCGGTGCAGACCTCCCCTGGGCCCTAAGCTAGTCCTTCCCCCTCCAACAATCAAGTTACTAGACACTTGCAAGTACCTGATGCACACTGTCTCGCCAGGCTCCCTCTCCTTGTCACTGATGCTTCACAGACGACAGCGGGACTGGAGCATTCAGCAGGTCTGTCTGGCAGAAGATACAATGGACTCTAACCACATTTGTCCTTCCTCTATATCTTGATGTTAAATTTCCACTTCTTCCTCACCCTCAAGCTTAACAACTAATCTCAGCTTAATTAAGCATTTGCTTAATAACTAATTCTCAGTTGCTTTTATGACTGATTTTAATCCAGCAAGATGGTCATAATCAGTTGAAGTGACAAGTGAGGACAGGCAAGCTATTTCAGGGCCCAGCATACTTCCAGGGATTTACCACACATTTAAGCTATTTCTTATCTTTTGCTTCCTAACACCTCAGATTCTAATTTTCTCAAATAGGGTGTGCTGTTCCCCTCTTTCTCATCCCTCAGATCTCAGGCCATTTCGGATTTAGAAGGGAGGGGAAAAACCAAGCTGAGAACTGTTAGTAGCCTTCATTCGTTTAGAATAGAGCCCACTCCTGTCTAAGGCTGTCTGTTGGGTGTACTCACTGAGAATTTTTCTGCACCATCAGGCCATTTTTCTGGTCATGAGTAGCGGCTCCCAGCCTCGCCTTCCTTTATCCTATAACCTTGGCTTTCTTGATCTTTGTCTTTCTTGATCCTACAGACCTGAGGTATCTCTGGGACAGGAGAAGAGGAGGTGGACTGCATGCTAGAAAGTGCCTGCCCTAATGTTTGGTTGTGGAATTTTCCATTTCCCGGGGGTAAAGTTAGGCTAAAGGTGGCAGTGTTGTTGAGGCAGGTCAGATGGGCCCTGGAAGGTCACTCCTATTTTAGGTTGCATATCCATTTGCTCAGGTACATTAGAACTAACCTTTTGCCTGCTACTCTCTTGGGCAGCAAGAAGAGGGGTGGGGAGAAGAGTGGTTAGAAGCTTATTTACACAGTTCAGGTGAGAGCATAGATGGGAAAGACTATTTTAAGTGAGGGAGTGGAGCAAGGTGCAGAGTTGGAGGCAAATATATTCGTAGGTGTTGACCGACTGAGCAGGCCTTTGGCAGATGTCTCTCCTACAAAGGATGGGAAAGGGTGTGGCAGGGGCCTTGTGTTCCAGTTGCCAGCCTGAGAACTGTCCATTCTTTGTTAATCCTTATCCGAGGATTTGTTGTTGTTGTTGTTGTTGTTGTTAGCCCTCACCCGAGGACATTTTTCCATTGATTTTTAGAGAGAATGGAAGAGAGGGGGAGAGACCTAGAGAGAGAAACATCAATGTGAGAGACACATGGATTGGATGCCTCCCGCACCCACCTGACCGGGGCTGGGGATGGAACCTGCAACCCAGGTGCGTGTCCTTGACCAGGAATCAAACCTGCCACCGTCTAGTGCAGCGGTTCTCAACCTGTGGGTCGTGACCCCTGTGGCGGTCGAACGACCCTTTTACAGGGGTCGCCTAAGACCATCCTGCATATCAGATATTTACATTACGATTCATAACAGTAGCAACATTACAGTTATGAAGTAGCAACGAAAATAATTTTATGGTCGGGTCACAACATGAGGAACTGTATTTAAAGGGCCAGAAGGTTGAGAACCACTGCTCTAGTGAAACGATTCTTAACCTTAGCTGTGTGGTGGAATCACTCGGTGATTCCAAAACTACTGCCATTTGGGTCATACACCAAGAGATTCTACTGTCATTAGTCTGGGGTGTGACCTATGAATCCGGAGTTTTAAAAGTTTCTCAGGTGATTAAAATATTCCCGCAGAGCTGAGAACCACTGTTCAATGGCAAACACACAGGCGCTGGAATCAGGACACCCGGGGGCTGGCCTGATACTACCTCTGTGATTTTGCTCGGACCAATGACTTCATCTCTCTGCCTTAGTTTTGGCTTCCTCATATGTATCATGGGGACAATGATAGCTACATCACAGGGTTGTGGGATGATAAAATGAGGCAGGTAGATGTGAAAGGGCTTAATAAACTGTAAAATGTCACACAGGTATTTCTATAGCGTGTCTTTTAGTCTCTTGTTAATCAAAATGTTTATCAGATCAGTTATTGGCATGACATGATAGCTCGGTAGAAATACAGAATTTCAGGCCCTGCCCAAGACCTACTGAAGCAGAGTTTCCATTTAAACAAGATTTCCAGGTGATCTATATGCACATTAAAGTTGCCCTTCCCTCTTTCTCACTCTCTGGTGCCTGCTTGTGTTCGTCTCTTTCCTGCTATAACAAACTTACCACAAACTTAGTAGCTTCAACAACACACGTTTATTCAGGTTCTCAAGGTCAAAAGTCCAAAATGGGTCTTAAGGGTCTCAAATCAAGGTGCAGGCAGGGCTGCATTCCTTCGAGAGGCTCTAGGGGAGGGTAACTTTCTTGCCTTCTTCAGCTTTTAGATGCCGTCTCCATTCCTTGGCACATGAAATATCACTTTGACCTCTGCTTCTTTAGTCACATTTTCTGACTCTGACCCTCCTGCCGCCCTCTTTAAGGGCCCTTGTGATTACATTGAATCTTCCTGGATAATCCATATCTTCCCCATCTGAAGACCCTTAACTTAATCACATCTGCAAAGTACCATTTGTCTTGTAAAGTAAAATATTCATGGGTTCTGGCTATTGGGACTTGCACATATTTGGGGGGAAGGGGCGCATTATTCTGCCTATCATCCCGGTATTGTCTGCTGCCCAGGTCTCCTCTCCCTCCATCCACAACAGATGCTCTTCTCAGTCTGCTCTTCCTTTGCCCATGCCCTAGACATCCATTTCTTTGCTTTTAGCCATAAACACTTTCCTGTTTCTGTCTTGTCCTCTCACGACCCCCTAAGCTGATTCAAACTAATATAGGCAGGCTTGAAAAATAGTGAGTGCCCTGTCATTGGCAGTATGCAAGCAGAGGCTGAATGCTCACCTGTCTGGAGGGCCTTAAATGGAATCCCTACAGTGGTGCAAAGCATCAGTATTCCCATGGGGTTGTCTTCCAGTCCCTACACAACCTGTTTTTTCTTTCAGTTTTTTTTCTTTTTTCTTTTTTTAAATTATACCTCCTTTTTTTGTTATTGTCTTTTTTTTTTTTTAACCCTTATGTTGAGGGTTGACTTACAATCTATTTTTTATTATCTCCTGGAGTCTTTTTCCTCCCACAGCCCCCTCCCTTCTTTCTTAGCTACCTCCACTTCTATATCCACCTCGGTCTTTTAAACCCCCTTTCTTTTTTATATATATTTTATTGATTTTTTACAGAGAGGAAGAGAGAGAGATAGAGAGTTAGAAACATCGATGAGAGAGAAACATTGATCAGCTGCCTCCTGCACATCTCCTACTGGGGATGTGCCCGCAACCAAGGTACATGCCCTTGACCGGAATCGAACCTGGGACCTTTCAGTCTGCAGGCTGACGCTCTATCCACTGAGCCAAACCGGTTATGGCTTAAACCCCCTTTCTGACACCACCACATGATCTCAGCTGTGCATCCTAGGTGTGTGCCCATGCTATGAGGTCAAGGCTATAGAGCAGTGGTTCTCAACCTTCCTAATGCCGTGACCCTTTAATACAGTTCCTCATGTTGTGGTGACCCCCAACCATAAAATTATTTTCATTGCTACTTCATAACTGTAATTTTGCTACTGTTATGAATCGTAATGTAAATATCTGTTATGCAGGATGTATTTTCATTGTTACAAATTGAACATAATTAAAGCATAGTGATTAACCACAAAACAATATGTAATTATATATGTGTTTTCCGATGGTCTTAGGCGACCCCTGTGAAAGGGTTGTTCGACCCCCAAAGGCGTCGCGACCCACAGGTTGGCTGCCTCGACCCTTAGAACCACTGCTATAGAGAATGTGATTTCTTCCTGGGAGGTTAAAGGCTGGTCCTCCCAGTCCTGCCCCATTGAAGTGGGCTGAGGGCTCTCAACGTCTCTGGAATGGAGTGTCAACAAGGCAAACAAGCTGGGGTTGAGAAAAGGATGGAAGGAAAAGGATAAGTGGGTTTATTCTCTGGTCAAACTATCCCATAACGAATGCATTAAAGGCTAATCATACTGGGTTGTCACCAAGGATGCAAAAGGGTGTTTCATCCACGCTGAGGCTTGGACTGAGAACCAGAGGTTTCGGCTGGAATGGGAATGGAGTAGACACGAGGTTTCAACACAGCCCGCCTTCAGACCAGGCCCCTGGAAGAGGAGCTCAAGCAAGATGCCCACGGCAGGGACACCTGATTCCTCTCGGTGCCTAGACAGCCATCTCCTGTGATGGTTTAGTGCAGTGGTTCCCAACCTTCCTAATGCCTCGACCCTTTAATACGGTTCCTCATGTTGTGGTGACCCCCAAACGTAACATTATTTTCGTTGCTACTTCATAACTGTAACTTTGCTACTGTTATGAATCGTCATGTAAATATCTGATATGCAGGATGTATTTTCATTGTTACAAATTGAACATAATTAAAGCATAGTGATTAATCACAAAAACAATATGTAATTATATATGTGTTTTCCGATGGTCTTAGGTGACCCCTGTGAAAGGGTTGTTTGACCCCCAAAGGCGTCGTGACCCACAGGTTGGCGACCCACAGGTTGAGAACCGCTGGTTTAGTGCATCTTGCCCAAAGACAAAGGCAGGAGTGACATTTAATATCTTTCCCTGAATGACTGGACTGTTATATCCATTACTATGAAATATTATGCAACTGTGTGAAAAAAATGGGATAAGGTTTATATGTCCTGACACAAAGAGACCTTCAAGCTATATTGTTGACTGATAAATCAAGTCACACATCAATATGTAGAGTCTGGGCTCACTTATGAAAATAAAACCCCAAACCCCATCCATATGTGCATATAAATGCATGGAAAGGAGATTGTTAACAGACAGAGAATAACTTTGAGGAGGGAAGGGAGGGTGAAGAGTCACTGTCACAATTTACTCTGAATACCTTCTGACTTATTATATATTTTCATGGTGAGAATGTAGTCAAGTAATTTTAAAAAAGGAAAAACCTCCTCACAACTCCCCCTCCCTATTCCAGCTCAGCCATCAATTTGGAAAGGCCTTTTTCAGACCACACAAAAATGTGGTGTATATTTATATATGTTTTTGTATATATACTTATACTAGAGGCCCGATGCATGAAATTCATGCAAGGGGCTCGGCCCTCGCAGCCCCGGCTTTGTCCAGAAGGTCATCTGGATGGTCGTTCTGCTGTTTGGTCTAATTAGCATAATAGCTCTTTATTATATAGGGTATCTTTATATACATATGTGTATGTCTATATGTATATATTTATGTCTATATATAGTTACCTCTATATATGTGTGTGTATTTATATGTGTATATGTTTATATATAGCTATATAGATAATATATATAGTTATATATTTGCTTTTACTCATACTAGAGGCCCGGTGCACAAAATTCATGCACAGGTAGGGTCCCTAGGCCTGGCTGGCAATTGGGGCCGATCAGGTTCCCCACCTCCCTGCCTCCCTGCTTCCTCCTTCCCTTGCTCCCTCAGTGCCCTGCCGCCACTGGTCGCCCACCATGTTCTGTGCCTCCCCCCAGTGGTCAGCACATGTCATAGCGAGCAATAGAACTCCCGGTCTCCCGGTAGAACTCCTGAGGGGACAATTTGCGTATTAGCCTTTTATTATATAGGATTGTTTTTACCTGTGTGTGCGGACTGGGAGAAAGGGCCGGGCAAGATAGGGTGGGAGAATCCCATCTCCTTGAAATGGGAGGAGACAGACCTAGCCTTCTTGGGCAGCTTGCAGCAATGATGATACCAGCTAACATTTATGGGGCTCTTAAGGGCTGAGTACTGTGCTAAATGTATCACACGGGTCCTTGTTTCATCCTCACATTTCTATAAGGAAGGCACTATTAACACCTCCACGTTACAGTTAAGGAAACCAAGGCACACAGAGTGGGTGACCTATTTGCCCAAGGTCTCACAACTTATTGGCACACAGGCCAGCAGCTTGTGTGGGACAGCCTGCAAGAGTTTGTCCTATCTTGTATCAACCACGGAGACCACATGTTGTCCCCTTTTCTTGCCAGTTATGTGCTTCTGTGCCTTTGTACATCCTGTTACCTGTGACATGTAAGTTGATATTTCTATGCTTTGGGGTTTTTTTTTAGGTGTTTGAGCTGAGAATAAATAGAAGCCCTTTTTTTTATTATTGTTGTTGCTAAAGCCCAGTGATTGTGGAAAATTCATATCATTTTTACCCTAAGCTCAAGAAAATATATAAATCTGGATTCATAGGCACTTTCCCATTTATTTCCCTGCTCCTGCTTTCCATTCTTGCTATTGCCTCCCTTACTTAGCACTTCTTTATCTTCCGTCTGCACTGCTCATGGTCTTCTAACTGCTCGTCCTGTCTCTCCCCATGCTGACACCCCTCTTCCAGCACATTGAATGCGTGCTTACTCCGTGCTAGTTACTATGCTTAGAAAGAGCTTTTCATACATTCATACATTCAAGTAACACCTTGTGAGCTAGATGCTGTTATCCCCAGTTTACAAATGAAGAATCTCAGGCTTGGAGAGGCACAGGGACCTGCCTGAGATTACCCAGTTGGGAAGGAGTGGCGGAGCTGGTAATGAAATCTGGTTGTCCTCACTCCTGGGCCAATGGTCTTTTTGCTACTCACGTGGCAGAAGCCTGGGTGTGGCAGGGTGAATAATGGCCCCCAGAGATGTCCATGCTCTAACCTCCGGAACCTGTGAGTATGTTACCTTCCCTGGCAGAAAGGGCCTTTGCAGTTGTGAGTAAGGCTCTTGAGATGGGGAGACTATCCTGGATTTTCTGGGTGGGCCCAATGATGCAATCACAAGGGCCCTACGAGAGGAAGGCGGGAGACCGGAGTGAGCAGTATTCGGGGATATGACACAGAAGCAAGGGTTTGGGTGACCAAGGAAGGGTTATAAGCCAAGGACTGCAGGCGGCTCTGGAAGCTGGAAAAGCCAAGGAACAGACCCTCCCCAGAGCCTCCCGTGGGAGCCGGGCCTGCTGCTACTGGGATGTTAGCCAGCTGAACCTGAGCACAGATTCCTGACCTTGAGGACTGTAAGCTAACAAATGTGTGTTATATTAAGTGTTAAGTTGGGTGGTAATTTGTTACAGCAGTAATCGGAAACTAATAAACTGAACTAAAGGGTTTATATAAGGAGACAGTTCAAAAACTGGGTCCTGTTTATACTGCTGCTTGGCAGTGCGTACTGCCTAAGAGACACTTGGTTGCCATACTAAAAAGATTCCTTAACCAGGAAAGAGCAGCTTGAAGGCCCAAGATGCCAAAATGCCAATGACCAGGAAGCCCAGCAGAGGGCAGGCGCTCTGCAGGGAGAACGCGACCCTTGGAAGGGCTTGGCTCCCGTCCAGCATGTGAACAGGCCTCTCAGGAAAGCCTCCTGGGCCCTTCTGAGTCGCTGTGACTGTGCTGCCTCTTGGCCAAGCCTTCATGCAGCCAGAGGAGCGAGGTGAGTACGAAGACCTTTTCATTTGCCACTCAGGGCTCAGACCCTTTGTGCTCCTTTTACTTATTTATACTGCTGCACCAGTGCTGTGAAACCCTCCCTCCCCGGCAGAATAGGCGCTGGGTAATGAGGCACACACATTTCTGGTTCATTCCCATGGCTTATGGAAAGGGATGAGGTGAGCGTAGCAAATACATATTCAATTAATACTTCTTGCTTTTTGTATTGAAAGTCTTTCTTGAAGGCTATTCTTTTAAAAAGTCTGCACGGAAGGGGTCATGCTGGCCTGAACTGTACAT
>NW_005357232.1:420633-431719 GCF_000412655.1 Myotis brandtii
CTTTTCCCCCCCGAGAAGAGCTGGGGGTAAGATTTGGGGGTTGTAACAATGGCTGGGGTATCGGGAACCTGAGAGGTTGTTATTAACATTAGTTAATGCCTGCCTCTTATCAGACAAATGTTACATGCATGATATCATTTCATTCTCACAACATCCCTGTGAAGTGATGGCAATGCATAAAGAAATTAGTTGAAACCAACCAAATTGACCAAGGTTTTACAGCTAGCAAATGGTGGAACTGGGATTTGAACTCAAGTCTTTCAAGCCACAGAGTCTAGATTCTTCTAACTTGCTTCCTGTTCTCTCCAGAAGGTAAGTTGCTGAACAGAGACAGAATGAAAAGTATGTGGCATCTCCTACAGCTTTGAAAACCTGTGTTCAACCCCTCGAGGGATGCCAACCCCCAGCACACACAAGAACGCTGCCAGCCAACATGCGACATCCCTGTGACTCGAGCTAAGACAGGCCTCCTCTGTGCTTCATCTCTGAGGGCTTTGCTTGCCCCAGTGCCTGTCTCTCTGACCGCCCATCTGTCTTGTCTTCACAGTGGTATGTCTCAGGGACCTGGCTTCTCTGTTCCATGGCCCACCCACTCCTTTCCCTGACCTGCAGACCGTCTCCTATTCCCCGGATCCATGTTTTACCTGGCACTCCTGGTAACTGGCTTCTTTACCTCGGCCTCAATGGCATCCTATGACCTGTCTCAGCAACAGAACACTCCAGAAAGTCTGACTCAGAGCAGGGAAAATGACTGAGCGGAGGGTAAAAGCTGACTGTGTGAAGAATCGTTTGGAGAATAGGGGTGAGGCACTAGTCATTGGTCTATCGAATGCCTACTCTGTATTTATCTGCTTAGATGCAGTTGTGATGACCATCTTGGAACACCTGCTCTAGGCAGGCCCCGTCACCCTTCAAAAATTCTTTTCCATTCCGCTCTGGATCGGCCTGGCTCTGCTCCTCATCACACCTGGTCTGTTTGCTCTACTCGGTTCAGTCAGCACGCATGCTCCGTAGTCCTGCCTGCCAACGGGAATTCACATAATGAATTTAGAGTAAATGTGATCTGTGGTGACAGGTAGACTCCACTGGACTAGCTAAAGCCATGTACTCCCTCAGCAGTTTCTTCTCTACTCTGTCCCTTTCTTCCTTGGAACTAGATTCTGCCTTTTAAGTCAGCTCATCAAAACCGTTGGCAGCTTCTGAAGTGTGTGCTGCTGCTTTGGCCTGGGCGGTGGAGGAAGGGTGGAAAATGACCGCCAGGTGGTCTGAGGACATCTGTTGTATGTCTTCTGAAAGGCATGCTCCCCCCCGGAAGCAACTTGACCTCCTCCTCCTCAAGAGTTGGGATTCTCTATCCAGCTCCTCGAGTTTCTACCTAAATGTCAGATTGCTGAGAGCAAGCAGCTGTGCCGAGCCTGGAGGGGAGCCCGTGGGGGTGCAGTTGTGCTTCCAGTCAATCAGTATCTCACTTATATAACTCACACAGGTTTTCCTGCAACGGCTTCCTGCGAGGCTTTGCAAACTGCTCTCAATGATCTGTGGAGGACGGTATTCCCAGATAATCCATAGCTGTTGTTTCTGAACCATGGAACATTTTTAGAATCTGATGTAAGCCATGGACCTTCTAAAAAAAAAAAAAAACGCACCTGTCCATATACATACACATCATGAATTTAGCTTAATATTCCTAGAAGAGATCCTCTGTTAACACAATGCATCATTTCTTATTCCTACAATTAAGGAACAGATCTTTAAACAAAACATTTGATCCGTTTTCTTTAACTAAAGGAAAGTGTGGCCCACACCCACCCTTTTAGGCTTCTGTTTTGCTTCCATCAGATAGCATTACCACAACATTCCTAGCCTTGTTGCAAATTTGGACCAATTAACAGTGTAGGAATTTTCAGCTTCTTGTAGTAAGTTTTCATTTGGATGACTTTGAATCATTGACTCAGAGAGATAGTACACTGGTCCCTCAGTGTGCTGATGGTCTAACTTGCTACAATGGTTTTTCTTCAGATACTGTAATTGAAGATGGTTCCACTTGGCATTTTTCTTTGTCTAGGTTGTTCTTAATCAAACCATACATGTCATTGACAGTATTAGTAGTATATGTAAGCAATTCTGAATGGAATAAGTGAAGTTGCCTAAGGGTATTTTGTACATTTTCCTAGGAAAGCATACTGCTTGATTTAGATTCATCAGAAAACTTAGTGGTTGTAACTTGGGCAATATCGTTTTCATTAATGGTTTCTGTTGAACAGCAGAAAAGTTTTCAATAGTTATTTTTCAATTTCAAAAAAAGTGTATAGAGAGACATCTTTACACTGTAGGTCTACAAATGACTTAAGGTGTTAAGAACCCCTTTGCATAATCTCTTGAGTGATTTGGTGGCTAGAGCCCCAGCTTTTCTGTCTTTCAACTTTGTGTTATAAGCTGGTAGATAGTTGAGGTTGTTTGTTCTTAAGGAACCACATTTACTTCTGTCAGTAGTTTCTTTTTTGCTTACTAGTGTTTCTTTTTAAAAAGAACAACACTTTTTTTAAATCCTCACCCGAGGATATTTCTTCCATTGCTTTTCAGAGAGAGTGGGAAGAGGTGGCGGGGAGGGGGAGGAGAGAGAAACATTGATGCTAGAGAGACACATCAATTGGTTGTCTCCATGACATCGACCGAGGCCTGGTGTCTAACTTGCAACCCAGGTAAATGCCCTTGAGGGGGATTGAACCCACAACCTTTCACTTTGCGGGCCGGCACTCTAACCGCTGAGCAACACTGGCCAGAGCACTAGTGTTTCTTTATTAACTGTTATTAACATGTGAGTCAAGATGAGTAATTTTTCAAACAGCTTTTCAATAATGTCCTGGCCAACTTTATTAATTTGTGCTTGGGAACTTTCAGTTCTAGAAGCAGCTCTTTTAAAATTATGGTATCTACTTTCATGAGTCTCCAGGAGTAACACATTTAAAAGTGAAACAGAGTGTCCTACTACTTTTGCTTTGACTGAAATATTCAAAACAGTCTTAGCTATCATCAATAGTTTACATTTTCCATTTTCTATGTGATTTGAATCTGTTTCCATTTATCATCATTCGTTTAAAAATACTTCCTTTAGGAAAGATTTCCTCTGGCTGTGAAGAAACATTCTCCACAGAGAAACAGGCCTCTGGCTTTAAGAGAGAGACTGTGCTAAAATTCCTCTGTGAACGTCTGCAGTCACATGTATGAGTCTTTCATGTTGGCCAAATTGTTCTTTGTAGCATGTAATCCTTGCAAAACTGCATTAACTATTTCACGTGCTGTCACAATTTGCTCAGAAGGTAAAGGAGTAACATTTACCGTTGCTCTACTTTGCCTCACCTTTTGAAATGCATTCACAATTGTTTCCAGAATGTTACTTATTATACCGTGGCATACATGTTTAGTTCTGTAGCAGGGATTTTGTGCTCAGTAGGGTTTGGGCTGGATCACAGTGGACACCACGCTGGAGATTATGTCGCAGCATATGCTCATTTTCTGAATGAGCAAAGCAAATGATAGGCTGTCAGTATCAATATATTCTGAGGTAACTTTAAATTCTGAATTTGTGAAAATGCAATTCATCTCAACACTACATAATTTTGTAATGATACTTCTAGAATTGTATGAGAAATGAGCTGAATATTAGACTGCAATGCAGTGGTTCTTAAATTCTCATTCATCCACTCTATGTTTTGCTCATCATATAGGGAAGAATGTGGTTGGTATCCTGTGAGCTTACATAACATATGAAAGAAGGTCCCTCCACTTCTAACACTTGCTATCTGGGACATTTGGGAACTTCCTCTTGCATATGAAGACAATAAGAAGGCAATTATATAAGTACTAGAGGCCTGGTGCATGAAATTCATGCACGGGGGGGAGGGCGGTCCCTCAGCCCAGCCTGCACCCTGTCCAATCTGGGACCCCTTGGGGGATGTTTGACTGCCGGTTTAGGCCCGATCCTTGTGGGATCGGGCCTAAACCTCCTAACTGCTCGCCTGCCTGCCTGCCTGATTGCCCCTAACTGCTTCTGCCTGCCAGCCTGATCACCCCGTAACTGCTCCCCTGCCAGCCTTATTGATGCCTAACTGCTCCCCTTCTTGCCCAATTGCCCCCAACTGCCCTCCCCTGCAGGCCTGGTCACCCCACATAGCCTGCTGTTCAGTCGTTTAGTTGTCCCTCACTAACCTCCCTGTTGGCCTGGTCATCCCACGCAGACTGCTGTTCAGTTGTTTGGTCGTCCCTCACTAACCCCCCTGCCAGCCTTGTTGCCCCAAGCAGCCTGCTGTTTGGTCGTTACTGTTATTGTGATGGTGTCCTGGACAATTTCTATATTCCTCTATTATTAGTATAGATTAACAGTTTCATATGATTTTGATTTTTTTTTTTTCCGGGCCCAGGCAGCCGCCCGCCTGGGAAAATCCCGGCCTCCTTCCGGGCGCCGCGGCCCTTGCCGGGCAGAGCGGAGGAGGGGATTCCCGGAATCTGCCCGGAGACCACGGTCCTCATATGATATTTTAGATTTTAATTTATCTGAAGGGAGTAGAACATTGCTTTTATTTGTATTTTCACTTAATATTTCACACATACAAGCTGCTAATGAACTTGTCATAATGTCACTATTTAGTGTTGTGACAACAGAGTCTAATTTTTTTTCAATGTCAGAAAAAAATCCTGTATCTATAAAGTTCTTGGGAGGGCCACTCTTCCTAAGATTTAGATATTTTAAAAATATTTTTTTTATTGATTTCAGAGAGGAGGAGAGAGGGAGAGAGAGACAGAAACATTAATGGTGAGAGAGCACCATTGAATGGCTACCTCCTGCATGCCCCCACTGGCTACCTCCTGCACACCACCCACTGGGGATCGAGCCCACAACCCAGGCATGTGCCCTTGACTGGAATCAAACCCAGGAGCCTTCAGTCTGCAGTCTGATGCTCTATCCACTGAGCCAAACCAGCTCAGGCAAGATTTAGATTTTTCTTATTGCACTTCAGTTCTTTCTGGATAGCATCCAAAACAATTTTTACTATTTTAGTTGTGTAAGCACTAAGGTGAGATTTAAACAATTTCTTGTCAGGTGCAGGATTCAAATGGCCAGCATGGCTTTCTGGTTTAAAGCAATTTTGGACAAATAATGAGTTCAGCTTCTTAAAAATTGTATAAATGGCCCTAACTGGTTTGGCTCAGTGAATAGAGCATCGGCCTGCAGACTGAAAGGTCCCAGATTCGATTCCGGTTAAGAGCATGTACCTTGGTTGCAGGCACATCCCCAGTAGGAGGTGTGCAGGAGGCAGCTGATCGATGTTTCTAACTCTATCCCTCTCTCTTCCTCTCTGTAAAAAATCAATAAAAAATATATATTTTAAAATTGTATAAATAATCTTATCATTAATGTGACAGGTTCAGGTGTTGATTCACTTCCTCTAGGTTCTAACCAGGGATGTTTGGCAGGGTCTATGTCAAATGCAGATAAGAGTTTTATCTTCCTTTTACTCTCAAACCATATTTGTAATGGCTCTTTACTTGGTACTAGAGGCCCGATGCACGAAATTTGTGCAAGGGTAGGCCTTCCTTCCCCTGGCTGCTGGCACCAGCTTCCCTCCAGCACTCAGGACCCGGGCTTCCCTTGTAGCTTCATCTGGAAGGTCATCCGGAAAGACGTCCAGTCTACTTAGCATATTAAGCTTTTATTATTATAGATGTCAGCATCATCTAGAGAAGTTCATTGTGCTGATGAAGAATGTTTGATAATGTCAGTAGAAGCTATGTGAAGTCTTCTTAATACAGCATCTACAATTTCTTGAGCTACTCTATGGATTTCTGATACAGAGAACATCTCGTCCATCCATTCTTGACGTGACAGATCTTGTGGTTTTCCTGAGGTGGTTTTCCTGAGGTAAGCATGGAAGCTTCTTTACCATTTTTTATGATCTCAGTGACCAGAGGGCCCAGAAGATATGTCTTTGAGCATCTGTGCTAAAATACTTGTAATCATATTATCTGAGGCTTTTTGTATTTGATGCTTTTCCTTTTGGCTGAAAAGCAAAATGTCTTCATTTAAACATAACTTGTCCTTTAAGAGGTCCTATTCTTAAAAGTTGGAAGGTCAGTCTTTAATCCCCAATTCCGAAATGCTACTTCATCTCTGTAAGCAGGCTTTATAGGTAAGTTCATATTTATTTGGTACATAAAACCAGCATTTTCCCTTGTTAACCAGTGGTCAGAAACTGTTCTTGTAATTTTGTTTTTCCTTTTTTGATAGCTGAAAACAGGACATTGTCCACAGTTTTGTCTATTTCTTCATTTTCATCTTCAGAATAAAGGACCATGCCAGGAACATTAATAGGTAGAAATAGGCATTCATGTCTAGGACCATTAGCTACTCGAGTGTCAGCGAGTCTCTCCTCTTCCTCAGGCCAGAACAACTGCTCAGTCTGCGGTGTCTACTCTTTCGGACATCTGTTTTCACTGGTTTCTGATGTAGCTGAGCCAAGATGTCACCAAGTAGCTGAAGGATGATTGCTGTTTCTTCATTTGCAATAAGCTTGTCTTTATTAAGTCCAATTTGTTTTCAGCCTGGTATAGTGCTTGTTGCTTCCTTTATGTAACCAACCAGAGAGGACTGGGGAAAAATATTTGGCACAAAATTTTGTATTTCTTCTTTGCCTATCAAATTTGCTACATTAGGTTCAGCACTGGGTTTCCTTCTGCTGGCTCTTTGAAGAAACATGTATGTTGGATCTTTCCTATGTTGCTGATAACCAAGTCCAGTTGTGATTTCAAGATGAGCAAGTTCATTTTGCTTAGAAGATACAGGAGCCACCAGCTTTTCTGAAATCAAGTGAACCATAATCTCTGCAATATCATTCATGTTCTCCAATGTATTCAACAGTGAAGCTTCTGAAGTTTTATCTTTTGGGGAAAGGAAATGTTCTCCACTAGCTGTAAAGTCTGATTTAAGGTAAACTGACACATTTTCTTGTGAAAATACTACAATACACTTTTTTTTTCAACTGCAGACTGTGGTTTCTCAAGCACATTTTCCACAATTTCAGCAGCTGCTGAGGAGATATTGACATTGGAGAGCAAGTCTCCTTTGTCATTGGCAGTTTGGGCCACAAAAGAGGAAAGGGTGGGGATGGTATGGGTTAATTCAGACACCATTTCATGAAAAATGTTTTTTACAATCAACTCAGTTTCCTGTTTTAGGTGACATTTAATGTCAAGAAAAATATTCTTTAACTGCTGCATCTCCTTTATGGCTTTTGCCATTTCATTGGAAGACAGTGGACATTCAAAGCCATCATCTTTAAATTTCTTTGTGTGTTTTAATTGGTGGGAAAGGTGTCCCTAAGTGTAACATGGATGGCAAATGTCTAATTGCAATGGCTAATACTTCCAGGACTATGTTGAAGAGGAGTGGTGAGAGTGGGCATCCCTGTCAGACACCATTTCATGAAAAATGTTTTTTACAATCAACTCAGTTTCCTGTTTTAGGTGACATTTAATGTCAAGAAAAATATTCTTTAACTGCTGCATCTCCTTTATGGCTTTTGCCATTTCATTGGAAGACAGTGGACATTCAAAGCCATCATCTTTAAATTTCTTTGTGTGTTTTAATTGGTGGGAAAGGTGTCCCTAAGTGTAACATGGATGGCAAACTTAATACTACATACTTTACCTCTACATATCTCTATTTTCTATTTATCATCTAGCTAGCAAGCAACCATCTATCACCCTTATTTTACTGTATTTTGCTTTTTAAACATCTCTCTGTCCCAGCATTATATTCACAATTTTACTTGCTTTGTTACCGTCTCTTTTGCAAACATTTTGCTCTGTTTCTATCTTTCTTTCTTGCCCTCTCCCTTCTTCCTTCCTTGATTCCTTTCTCCCTGCTTCTCCTTTCCTCTTCCTCTCCCTCCTCTTCTGCATGCCTCTTGATGACTCTTCTCTCTCTCTTTTTTTCTCTCTTCTTTGCTTTCTGGCCTTCTCCTCCTCCCTCTTTCCCTCCTCCCTCTTCCTACTTCCCACAATTCCTCCCTCCTTCCCTCCACCCTCTTTTTCCTCCTTTTCTTTGTCCTGGATTACTTTTTGCCTTTTCACCTTTCCCCTTCTGACTGCCCTCTTTAACTCCCTCCCAGCCTTCTTCCTTTCCTTCTCTCTTCCTTCTTCTACTCCCATCTTACTGACTCGTTTTTTAAACTCTTTTCTCTCCTTTTCTCTTTACTTTTTCCTTTTTAATTTTTTTTGTATTATCTTTTTTACTGGCCCCTTTTTACAGTCCTACCTATATCTATCTGAAAATCAAGTTATCAACATACCTATCTTCATTTTACCTCAACAACACAACAAAATTTTATTTCGTTTTCTTCCTGGCTCCATTTTAAAACACTTGGTTCCTCTTTTTTTCTAACATTTTTACTGGCTTCTGCTTTGTAAAGTCCATTTCTATCTATCCATTATGTATGTTTTACTGTATTTCTTAAAAAGTATATTTTTATTGATTTCAGATAGGAAAGGAGAGGGAGAGATAGAAATGTCAATGATAAGAGAGAATCATTGACTGGCTGCCCCCTGCCCGCCCACACTGGGGATCAAGCCTCAGGCATGTGCCCTGATCAGGAATCGAACTGTGACCTCCTGGTTCACAGGTCAATGCTCAACCACTGAGCTACACCAGCCAAGCTGTTCTACTGTATTTTTAAACTGACTTACAAATCCTACTTGATTCCTTACTTGCTCCTGATTTTCAATTCTCTCTCTCTGCTTTTACTTTTTTCATACTCTCCCATCCCTTTTAAACATTTTTTCTTCTTCACTTCTTTTATTCCTTTTCTCCATGTTTTTAAAACTTTTTTCTTTATTTATTTGTCATCTGTAATCTTTATTTTACAGTCTATTTTTTTCTTTTTCCTCAAACTGCCCCCATCCCCTAAACTGTACCTGAATTTCTCATTGGTTTCTCCCTTTCAAACTTCTCTTACAACAATCACATTCTCTCTTCTTTTTTATTTCACTTTTTCCAGCTGTCTTATTATCCTTTTAAAACACAACCGTAGATTCCACAGCTTATTATGCTAAAAATAAAGTAAGCAGATATAAGATAGCCCTTGCTGGTTTGGCTCAGTGGATGGAGCGTTGGCCTGCGGACTGAAGGTCCCAGGTTTGATCCTGGTCAAGGGCACATGCCCGGGTTGCAGGCTCGAGTGCAAGAGGCAGCCAATCAACGATTCTCTCTCATCATTGATGTTTCTATCTCTCCCTCCCTCTCCCTTCCTCTCTGAAATCAATAAAGATATATATTTTTTAAAAAGATAAATGAAACTCTAACCCCTAACCCTGACCCAGAATACCATGCTGGTGTTTTAAAAGGGATGCAAGTTTATTGTGCCCATATCAATGTGCTTACAACCTTTTAATGGCTCACTCTGACTCTCAGAATAAAATGTGAACTTGTTTGGTTACCATGCCCGTCCTGACCTGGCATCCAACTACTTCACCAATCTCATGTAATCCTATCCTGGCCTCTAGTCATACGAAAGTACCCATTTTGATACAGCATAGAAAATATAGTCAATAATATTGTAATAATTATGTTGCCAGGTGGGTACTGGAAATATGGAGGGGAATAGTTTGTAAAGTATAGGATTGTCTAACCACTATGCTGTATACCTGAAACCAATAAAAAAATATTGAATGTAAACTATAATTAGAAATATATATATATATATACTCATTATGCTGTATACCTCTGCAAAGGCTGTTCCCTCTACCAAGACCATCTTTCCTTATCTTATATCTAAACTAATGGTCCCTGCTTGGGCCACATATTTTAAAACCTCCTTACCTGTTCCCCAGTTTAAGGTGGAAAGGACTTGTCTTCAAGTTCAAGTCCAGAAACCTGTTGCTATGTACTGAATAAAATGACATTTCCCATTTGTAACAAAAATAATGAATGACTAAGTAAATAAATCTTATATAATAAAACCCTAATATGCAAATTGACCAAACAGCAGAATGACAGGTTGCTATGACACACACTGACCACCAGGGGACAGATGCTCAATGCAGGAGCTGCCTCCTGGTGGTCAGTGTGCTCCCACAGGGGGAGCGCCACTCAGCCAGAAGCTGGGCTCACAGCTGGTGCTGTGGCGGGAGCAGCAAGCCCCGCTTTTGGCTGGCAAGCACAGTGCTCCCGCCTCCATGGCAGCACTAAGGACCCCTCAATGGGGGAGGACGCGATATCCCCGGAGGCATCCCAGACTGCGAGAGGGCGCAGGCCGGGCTGAGGGCCCCCCCCCTCCCCTCCCTACCCCCGTGCAGGAATGTCGTGCACTCAGGCCTCTAGTAAATAAACAAACTAATTAATGTGTGCTTCTCCTCCTTACAGTTAAGATCCTTCAGGATGGAACCAAGTGTTCATTTTTGTGTCTGCAGTGTCAGAGTGCTAAATATATGGTGAGCTTAATACATGTTTGTGTGATTAGTTAGTGCAATTAATAGTTGCATGGCTGTAAATTCATCGATACAAAATACTTTACAATGTCTACTGATTATGAAGTTTTCATGAAATTCTGCAATGTCTAAGCTGTGGTATCCCTAAATAAGACCTCAAGGGCATCTGCATTAGTAGAGGGGTTTGGAGGTTAGATGAAAGAAAGAGGTGACAAAACTTGGTGAAGTTCAATAATTTTAAAGGAACATTGGCAGAAAAAAGTTCTAATGCCCTAATAAGCAACTTTATTTCTATCAAATTTGTCATATATTTTATGAGGTAAAGGACATTTACTGTAACCTTAACGTTTTTAGTTCTTTGAGCACAAGTAATGCTAAATGAAAAAATGTTTTTCTTTTTGTTTTGTGTATTTTTCATGTGGCTGCTGAAATATGAATATATCTTATGTACTACCCTTCTACCCCCTGAGCCTTCTGAGACACATGGCATGGACAGCAGGGGGTAGAGAGGGTCACTGAGACTAAGGAGCGACAAATAGCTAGAAGTGAAAAACTCCCAACACCAAAAAATCTCCTAAAATAAGAACCTATCTTTGAAAAACAT
>NW_005357232.1:433350-434073 GCF_000412655.1 Myotis brandtii
AGGCGGGGAACGTTGGAGTCCGCTGTCACTGGAGCAAGCAAGCCTCCCTGTTCGCTTCAGCGCATGGCTGCCGGCTGCCATCTTGGCTGACAGTTAATTTGCATAAGGATATGCTGATTAACCAATGGGAAGGGTAGCGGTCGTACGCTAATTACCATGTTTCTCTTTTATTAGTGTAGATATATATATAATTTCAGAGAGAGGGAGAGTTAGAAACATCAATGGTGAGGGAGAATCATCGATTGGCTGCCTCCTGCATGCCCCCTACTGGGGACCGAGCCCGAAACCTGGGCATGTGTCTTGATCAGGAATTGAACCATGACCTGGTTCATAGGTCGACACTCAATCACTGAGCCACACTGGCCTGGCAGAATCTAGCTTTTATAACTACAGTAGTTGTCTCTACACAAATATATAGACATTAAAAAATAAAGTTAAATAACTTTAACTTGCAGAACATTAATACTGGTATAAGGATATCTCCTAAATATACTATTGTTCTAATATTTGCCTCAGGCATTTATTTAAAAACTAGAGGCCCGGTGCACAAAATTTGTGCACTCGAGGAGGTCCTCAGCCCGGCCTATGCCCTCTTGTAGTCTGGGACCCCTCGGAGGATGTCCACCTGCTGGCTTAGGCCCGCTCCCTGGGGGACCGGGCCTAAGCTGGCAGTCAGACATCCCTCTGGCAGCCCGGGAGCCCTCGGGGGATGTCCACTTGCCA
>NW_005357232.1:434767-435541 GCF_000412655.1 Myotis brandtii
TCTATATTTGCAACATAGTTGCTTAGAGTTGCAGCTGAGAGGTCGGCAAGTCAGGTGGGGAACGTTGGAGTCCGCCGTCACTGGAGCAAGCAAGCCTCCCTGTTCGCTTCAGTGCATGGCTGCCGGCCGCCATCCTGGCTGACAGTTAATTTGCATAAGGATATGCTGATTAACCAATGGGAAGGGTAGCGGTCGTACGCTAATTACCATGTTTCTCTTTTATTAGTGTAGATATATATATAATTTCAGAGAGAGGGAGAGTTAGAAACATCAATGGTGAGGGAGAATCATCGATTGGCTGCCTCCTGCATGCCCCCTACTGGGGACCGAGCCCGAAACCTGGGCATGTGTCTTGATCAGGAATTGAACCATGACCTGGTTCATAGGTCGACACTCAATCACTGAGCCACACTGGCCTGGCAGAATCTAGCTTTTATAACTACAGTAGTTGTCTCTACACAAATATATAGACATTAAAAAATAAAGTTAAATAACTAACTTGCAGAACATTAATACTGGTATAAGGATATCTCCTAAATATACTATTGTTCTAATATTTGCCTCAGGCATTTATTTAAAAACTAGAGGCCCGGTGCACAAAATTTGTGCACTCGAGGGGGTCCTCAGCCCGGCCTATGCCCTCTTGTAGTCTGGGACCCCTCGGAGGATGTCCACCTGCTGGCTTAGGCCCGCTCCCTGGGGGACCGGGCCCAAGCTGGCAGTCAGACATCCCTCTGGCAGCCCGGGAGCCCTCGGGGGATGTCCACTTGCCAG
>NW_005357232.1:435687-449850 GCF_000412655.1 Myotis brandtii
AGTGGGGACCCTTACCCCATGGAGGTTTGGCCAGCCTGGGTGAGGGGCTGATGGCTGTTTTCAGGCTGGCCACACCCCCTTTAGGGTGGGGGGTCCCCACTGGGGTGTCTGGCCAGTCTGGATGAGGGGCTGAGGGCCATTTTCAGGCTGGCCAAGCACACCTGGTGATGGAAGCTCCCAGCCTCTCCCTTTTTTCTTTTTTTTTTATTCTGGGATTTATTTACCTTCTATAATTGAAATTTTGTAGCCTGGGTGGGCGGGAGGGAAGCTTGGCTTCCTCCATCGCCAGGGGCAACCCACTCCTGCTTGCTCCAGCTCCATGGCCACGACCGGCTGAAATCAGGTATCTGGGGTTTATTTATCTTCTATAATTGAAACTTTATTGCTTTGAGTGGAGCTCAGAGCCGGTCGGGAAGCTTGGCTTCCTCCATCATTGGGGCAACCAAGCCTCCTCCTTGCTCCAGCTCCATGGCTGCCGGCCGTCATCTTGGTTGGGTTAATTTGCATATAGTCACTCTGATTGGTTGGTGGGTATGGCTTAAGGCGTAGCGAAGGTAAAATTTGCATGTTTGTCTTTTATTAGTGTAGATATATTAGTATATACATGTCACACAAAATACTTTCCAATATTTTAGACCTTTTTTCCACTCATCAACTAAAGATCCATGGCTCATTTTGACATGTCTAAAATCACAGCAGTGACAGTATTTAAACAATTGCCCGTTATTTCTGTAATTTTAATCACATATCTATGGTAACCACCTATAATCTGTATTTTTTACTATATTCCACTGATGGCTGAATTCTTATTTTTGTTTTACAGATGAGGGGCTGAATGATTTGAAACTAGGTTTACAAATAGATTTCTCCCCTCAGGGCCCTGAGTATTGCTAGTGTTCTCTACTCTTCTGGCCTGTCCAGGGCATTCTTTCTAGAATGGGAGTTCTGGCATTCACCAAGAGCCATAGCAGCATACTTTGCTTTAGAGGTTCATGCTTCTGAGAAACATTTAAATATACACTAGGGTGATTGGGGTTTAGAGTTTAGGACATACTTTATTAAGAATAAGTACAGTATAAAGTGAAGTTCAGTAACTGTTACATACTTGTGATTATGTGCCATATTGCTAATAAACTCATTTTTTCATGGATGAATACTATGTGTATTTTATGTAATGCTCTAGAACTAGTTAAGTGTTCAAGTTTTTGTTGTTAATGTTTTTATTGATTTCAGAGAAAGAGAAAGTGACAGAGAGATGGAAACATCAGTGATGAGAGAGAATCATCAATCAGCTGCCTCCTGCACACCCCCTACTGTGGATCGAGCCCGAAACCTGGGCATTTGCCCTGACCAGGAATTGAGCCGTGACCTTCTGGTTCATGGTTGACACTCAACCATTGAGCAACACCAGTGGAGTTTAAGTGTTCAAGTTTTGATGTTCCATTGTATTCGTTAAAAAGTTTTGCTTTTCCTGACTTCAAAAGAAATATAGTCATTATAGAAAAAAATACAGAAAAGGAAAAAAAAAAATCACCAGTAATTGTTCCACCTAGATATACTAGTAATCTCTACTTACTATATTTTGGAGGCTATCTTTCTAGTTTTGCTTTTCCCTAGCAACTGTAATTATTTTTTATTTTAGTCCTTGTGCTAGACTCTTCAGATAAAACTGTATATAAGGAATCTGACACAAAGAAAAAAAAGGAATCTGACAGAACAGAGATCTAATAATTGGAATACAATGTAACTTAACCTTCCTCTCCAACCTTCTCTTAATAGAAGCTACTTCTAGTCTTTTTTTGTTGTTGTTATATCTGGACTTGGTATACAGAGTTAATGACTAAAGAAAGACATATTTATATTTGTAACAGAATAAAAGAAACTAGAGGAAAACAAAAAATTTTCAGGTAAGTATTTTAATTAAATTATCACACAAATCAAAGTTACAAATATACAAATGCAACTATTTATAAATATGTAAACATATGTACAAAGACTAGAAAGGAATACACACAAAAAATAGGTGTTTGGGTGTTGGGGTTATGTTTCTTTTTCATTATTTTGTAATACTCAAAAAACATTATATTGCAGTAGGACTATTTTAGTGCTAGAGAATCTTATATAAATGTATTTGTTCAAGAGCTTCCCTGTTAATATCCTTTTCTGGGTATACATCATAGTTCAGTGGTACCTCTTCAACCCAGGAAGATAACTGTATACTAACCTGGAAAAAAAAAAAAGATTATAAACAAATAGGAAAATAACAGAATAATCCTATTTTCTGGAAGAAATCATGACTAAGTAAGTTACTAAACACAACAGATTTTTTGAAAATTTTTTTTATTGATTTCAAAGAGGAAGAGAGAGATAGAAACATCAATGATGAGAATCATTGATCGGCTGCCACCTGCACGCCCCCCAGTGGGGATTGAGCCTGCAACCCAGGCATTTGCCCTGACCAGGAATTGAACCATGACCTCCTGGTTCACAGGTTGACCCCTGAGCCACACCGGCCAGACAACACAACAGATTTTTATTACAATGAGCAGGACTAAGTTCTACATGGTGCTACATGAACAATTCTTTTCTTTTTCTTTTCTTTTTATTATTCACATGAACAATTCTTTGTTGTACTAAATGGTCTATGGATTCAGGAATTTAATTAATTTACTCTGAGATTTTGAAATTTTAAAGAATAAAGAAAATAAAGAATTGTTTTAATGTACATAATTTAATCATCATTAGGTTTAAACAAAATTCTAAAACAACAATGGCAACACACAGAAAACTGCTCATATATACACAGTGTTGGTGCTAAGGGGTTGTATAAGCAGGGCTCATCTCCCTCCATAACCGTCATCAGGCCCTTCCCTTCACATTGAAAACTTGAGTCTCCATGACAAAGAAATTCTGGAGCCAACAATGAATATATATCTGTTTAAAGAAGTTTCATTAAATATGAGAGCAATAAAATTATTCAAGAATTTATAATAATGACTCTTATAAATATTAATTTCCAATGGTTGTCAAGACAGATTTATGTATTTAGTGTGAAAGTTATTTTGGTAAAATAACTGAATTATTTCAATATATGTAGAAATTATAAATTGGAGACCACATATTTTAAAAGGTTTGTTTTGACCTGGCCGGTATGGCTCAGTTGCTGGAGGATTGTCCCATACACCAAAAGTTACAGGTTGGATTCCTGGTCAAGGCACATACCTAGGTTGTGGGTTCAATCCCTGGTCAGGGTGTGTGTGGGAGGCAGCTGATCGATGTTTCTCTCTTACTCCAATGTTTCTCTCGCTCTCCCTTCCTCTCTCTAAAACTCAATAAAAACATATCCCCGGTTGAGGATGAAAACATAATAAAATTAAAGGCATGTTTTTATGAGTATGGTAAGATCACACACTCAGGAGGCAGGGATCTCATGGGGAAGAATGAAGTGGGGGAAACTGGGAGACTAACATCTTCTCTTTATGTATCTATGGATTACTTCCCTTGTTATGGCAAACATGAATTACTTCTGTAATTTAGATGATAGACGAAAAAATTTTTAAAGGTGTTATTGATGATTGTTTAGATTTTTTAAAGGAAAAAAACCCAGATACCTAAATTTGGCAGTGCTTACATATAAGGAAAGCATGACTAAAGAAAATAATAATACTGTATTAAGAAATACAACACTATTTTTCATTTGGATCTCAAAGAGCTTTACAAACACTAATTAACCTTTGTATAAGGATCAATATATTGGGTTGAATCATATTATTAAATATCAGCCTTATTTTATATGAAAAGTCTGAGCAAGAGAGGTTTGTGTAAGATTTCAAACTGACTTAGAGGCTAAACTGCACTGCCTCCAGTTTATTTGATTCTACAACCTTGAATAACTCTGTTCCTTTTGTTCTAAGGGAAAGTTATGATGTGGGTGTTTAAAGCCTCTTAACAAACATTTAATAGCATTTGTTCTCCAGAACTGTAATCCCACAGCTGGAAAAATTGGGTGGAGAAGCAAAGGAGTTCGTATGGAGATAAGAATGGCAACTTGAGCCCTAACCGGTTTGGCTCAGTGGATAGAGCGTCAGCCTGCGGACTGAAAGGTCCCAGGTTCGATTCCGGTCAAGGGCATGTACCTTGGTTGCAGGCACATCCCCAGTAGGAGGTGTGCAGGAGGCAGCTGATTGATGTTTCTCTCTCATCGATTCTAACTCTCTATCCCTCTCCCTTCCTCTCTGTAAAAAATCAATAAAATATATTTAGCAGGAAGATAACTGTATACTAACCTGGAAAAAAAAAAAAGATTATAAACAAATAGGAAAATTACAGAATAATCCTATTTTCTGGAAGAAATCATGACTAAGTAAGTTACTAAACACAACAGATTTTTTAAAAATATATTTTTATTGATTTCAAAGAGGAAGAGAGAGATAGAAACATCAATGATGAGAATCATTGATTGGCGCCACCTGCACGCCCCCCAGTGGGGATTGAGCCTGCAACCCAGGAATTTGCCCTGACCAGGAATTGAACCATGACCTCCTGGTTCACAGGTTGACCCCTGAGCCACACCGGCCAGACAACACAACAGATTTTTATTACAATGAGCAGGACTAAGTTCTACATGGTGCTACATGAACAATTCTTTTCTTTTTCTTTTCTTTTTATTATTCACATGAACAATTCTTTGTTGTACTAAATGGTCTATGGATTCAGGAATTTAATTAATTTACTCTGAGATTTTGAAATTTTAAAGAATAAAGAAAATAAAGAATTGTTTTAATGTACATAATTTAATCATCATTAGGTTTAAACAAAATTCTAAAACAACAATGGCAACACACAGAAAACTGCTCATATATACACAGTGTTGGTGCTAAGGGGTTGTATAAGCAGGGCTCATCTCCCTCCATAACCGTCATCAGGCCCTTCCCTTCACATTGAAAACTTGAGTCTCCATGACAAAGAAATTCTGGAGCCAACAATGAATATATATCTGTTTAAAGAAGTTTCATTAAATATGAGAGCAATAAAATTATTCAAGAATTTATAATAATGACTCTTATAAATATTAATTTCCAATGGTTGTCAAGACAGATTTATGTATTTAGTGTGAAAGTTATTTTGGTAAAATAACTGAATTATTTCAATATATGTAGAAATTATAAATTGGAGAACACATATTTTAAAAGGTTTGTTTTGACCTGGCCGGTATGGCTCAGTTGCTGGAGGATTGTCCCATACACCAAAAGTTACAGGTTGGATTCCTGGTCAAGGCACATACCTAGGTTGTGGGTTCAATCCCTGGTCAGGGTGTGTGTGGGAGGCAGCTGATCGATGTTTCTCTCTTACTCCAATGTTTCTCTCGCTCTCCCTTCCTCTCTCTAAAACTCAATAAAAACATATCCCCGGTTGAGGATGAAAACATAATAAAATTAAAGGCATGTTTTTATGAGTATGGTAAGATCACACACTCAGGAGGCAGGGATCTCATGGGGAAGAATGAAGTGGGGGAAACTGGGAGACTAACATCTTCTCTTTATGTATCTATGGATTACTTCCCTTGTTATGGCAAACATGAATTACTTCTGTAATTTAGATGATAGACGAAAAAATTTTTAAAGGTGTTATTGATGATTGTTTAGATTTTTTAAAGGAAAAAAACCCAGATACCTAAATTTGGCAGTGCTTACATATAAGGAAAGCATGACTAAAGAAAATAATAATACTGTATTAAGAAATACAACACTATTTTTCATTTGGATCTCAAAGAGCTTTACAAACACTAATTAACCTTTGTATAAGGATCAATATATTGGGTTGAATCATATTATTAAATATCAGCCTTATTTTATATGAAAAGTCTGAGCAAGAGAGGTTTGTGTAAGATTTCAAACTGACTTAGAGGCTAAACTGCACTGCCTCCAGTTTATTTGATTCTACAACCTAGAATAACTCTGTTCCTTTTGTTCTAAGGGAAAGTTATGATGTGGGTGTTTAAAGCCTCTTAACAAACATTTAATAGCATTTGTTCTCCAGAACTGTAATCCCACAGCTGGAAAAATTGGGTGGAGAAGCAAAGGAGTTCGTATGGAGATAAGAATGGCAACTTGAGCCCTAACCGGTTTGGCTCAGTGGATAGAGCGTCAGCCTGCGGACTGAAAGGTCCCAGGTTCGATTCCGGTCAAGGGCATGTACCTTGGTTGCAGGCACATCCCCAGGAGGAGGTGTGCAGGAGGCAGCTGATTGATGTTTCTCTCTCATCGATTCTAACTCTCTATCCCTCTCCCTTCCTCTCTGTAAAAAATCAATAAAATATATTTAGAAAAAAAAAAAAAAGAATGGCAACTTGAGAGCTCTTGAGGCTAGTTAACTAACCACGAACCAGTCCTTAAGCCATAAAATCTTGCTATTCTTTTTATCATCTGTCACTATATTCAGACAGAACATTTCTAGAATATTGTAACAGCTATCAGAAAAAAGTAGAAGGAAAGTTTTGACAATAAAAATGCGAGGAAGGCTTACATACCTGAAGACCTGAGAGAGACTCTTCAAGACTTGGTACTGTCACCAATAACGATCCTTGTTTCCTTACGTTATGGCTGATACATTCCCAGGCTCTATAACACATTAGAAGCATTATGTCAGGTTTTACCAGACACTGGAAATTCTTTTAAAATGCCGATGACAAAAGAAAATGCAGCACAAGTGGTATCTCAAATGAGCAAAATTGTTTGCTTGCAGAAAATAGGACTGCAGTAACACACTAGAAATTGGTCAATTCTTCAGTTCCAGAAGAGGTGCTGGGAAAATTGTGAAGTTACAGTTGACAAGATTTAACGAGATCGTGATTTGAGTTACTACAAGGCATTGTGAGGCCAAAACTCAGTTTCAGGACCAATTCAGAAGTCAAAGCTGCATCAGTTAGCGGCTCTTAAATTTCTTACAAAGTATGTAAGAAATAATGGTTCTGCAGAAGGGAACTGGGCTGAGGGGTAGAGGTGGGGCAGAGTACTGGAGAAAGGCTATAGAAACCAGACACCAAGCAAAAACTAACAGTAAATCAAAAGTGAAATCATACTTTATTTGGCTGCCATAAATATTCAATGGAAAGACTTCTGGACGATATGGCACCTGAGAAGTTTAGTGGGACCAGCCAGGTTTAAAGCATGATGAAATGCCATGTGCATGTGTGGTCAGAGGGCAGTGTCTGACCAGTTCTGATTAATCTTTAGTGCAGACATGAACTGGATTTCTACGCTGAGTCTTGAAAGTACACCCCACTACTGGGGACCGATGGTCAGAAAAAGCAGAGATGTGCATCCCTTGCAGTGGGGCAGGTGAGCAGCTGTGTCATTTGCACTTATTTTAGTTATAGCAATGGATATTAAGTTTAGTACATTCTGGAGTTAACTAGATAAAATGATACAAATGTTTTTTTCTCAGGCTAGATCTAAAATCATGTAGCAGTGTTTGATAATAAATATCACCATGGTTGGGCTAGAGCTGTTTGCGTGTGTTTTTTCCAGTGGTTCCTTAAAAATGACATTTTATAAGTTTATTTAAAAAGAATGAAGAAGCTAAGTATACTGGGCATGACTCTCAAAATAGAACTTAATATTTCTGACAAGCTGTCATGGTAGTAGTTGTATCTGTTTCACCTACTAAGAAAATACATAGGGGCACCTTTTATTTTATTTTATTTTAAAACAGTTTTGTTGATTTTAGATAGGAAGGGAGAGACAAAGAAACATCGATGTGAGAGAGAAACACCGACCAACTTCTCAGAGGTGCACACTCTCACCAGGATAGGACAACAATCAACCAAGCCGGCCAGGGCTAGAAGTACCTTTTAAACTAATACTTACTTTACAATCTGGGTGTTATGCTATAAATGAAATCTAGCTTATTCTGAAGCCTGAGCCTTTCCTGAGTACACATTTCTATTATTATGACATATTTTTGTTTTCTTTTATGCACTAACTCCTATAGCAGCAGTATCATTCCACTTGTCCTCAGATTCTGATTAAGATTAAAAATCTCTGGAGGGTATATGCTGTGCCACCTATTCTCTTTTACTTACTACAATATAGAATTAATGAGTAAATGACCAGTTTTGTCAGAACAATTCCAGTATCAGAATGATTTACCATATCTTCTAACCTTTCTTCTGTGAACTGTCATTCAAGATGAAGATAAAATAACTAACTATGAGAGTCACATAACCTAGCTAGATTTAGAATTCATTTGCTAGACTAATTGAGGGAAAATGACTGAACTAACACAGGTGGCCAATATCTACTTAGTGAATCATGTAGAGCTTGTGAATAAATGCAAGAGAGTTTTGAAAATAATGCAAATATGCAGTATTTCCAGTATCAAGTTCGGCAGTAGCTTTCATCATTCCTCAGCATTCAAACTCTTTATATAATAAATCTCCAAAGAGTTTAGGGTGTTTTAAAACTTCTTATGCAACATAAACCTGGTAATATTTCACTTTCCAACAATTATGTAATGTTTTGACTACCGACCATTAATTTAAAAAGATAAAAAGCTAATCATACTTTGTCCACTGGAAATTAAGTCTAAAAAGGGCATTATAATTAAAATAACTTTGCACATTGTAGGGAGTAGCTATAGGGTTAAGCTTCGGATTGACCTGTGGCAGAGCCACAAACAAGTCCCAGCTTAGAGGGCACAGCCCTCTTACCATAATTAAGCTTGACCTTATGACACTCCCTAGATTGTTCCTAGGTAGCTAATGGGCTGTGGGAGATGCAGCAAGTGCTGCCTAAACAAGTGAAACTCACAAGAACATTGTAACTATGGTGACCACTACCTTGTGTATCTCTGACTATAAAATAAAGCCTCAGCTTGCCGGCTGGATCTCTTTCTGTGTCCTCATCCAGGTATGGGAGTTCCACCGAGCCCCAGCCATATTTTCTTTGTCTGTCTTTTCTTTAATCCTTCACCACCCCTCCTCAGGCTCACAGAACCCTTGGCTGTGCTGGCATGGTACAGCACATGTTGTGTTTCTGGTCTTTAGTCTGTGACCAAAAAATCACCCCTCATTCTAGCTGAAATTTGATTATATGATTAGCTTTCTGTTGAAGCAGTTTCTTTTTAAACTATTTAAACTATTAATTTTGTAGTGACCTTAACCTAATGGCTATGGGTGTGCATATGTGTGTGTGGGAGAGAGAGAAAGTGGTGGTCAGGGGCAGAATACAGAAGGTGAACAGGTGGCAGAATAAAGAGGTTTAGTCATTCAGGATTCCACTCAGTATTAACTGTTTATGGTCTGTATTATATGCACTTTTTCATTTCTCTGAGGTAATCCAAACATTCGTCTAATTCCCTTTCATGCCAATGGAAAGGAGCTTTCCTGTATCTAAAGTATGCATATGCCCTTATAAGTAAGAAGTCAGCAAGCCTAAGTAGCCATAAAGTTGGTGTCTCAGACTACAGACTAGAGGAATTTTCTAATCAAAGGAACCTATAGGTCCTTATGGGTCACAAAGCATTAAAATGTGGCAGAGAAGTCAGAAAAATGATCGCAGACTTGCTAATTTTTTCATTACTTGAATAGTGGAATAAACTTCTACTACTTATTATCCCTTAAAAACATTTTTCAAGTTTGATAATCACAATTTTGGTTAATACTCTTATATCTTGTTTTATATTCAATAATAGGCATTAGTTAATTCCCATCATTTTATGATAGGATAGCATCATGACATATTTTTTTTAAGGGAAAAAAAAAACCAGAGGCAGAAAAAAGTATAAAGACCCATTAGGAAATGATATTTTATTTCATCCCTGATGGCTAAGCAAATGCTTGGGTCAAAAAATATCATATCTGCCTAAAATGAGATGCAATACTTTACAAAGTCAGACAGTTTATTTTTATTTTATATAGAACATATTTCCTTTTGAATATAATCTCACAGTTGAGGTCATTTTTAAAAGTTTAATATGCAAACATTTCTACTCTACCAATCCCTTTTCATACTTTGCTGGATAACAGACTTCTTGCCTGAATAAATAACATACCTGGCCTGTTCTGCCTCATCAAGAAAATATTCGAAGACGTTATTCATTATAATAACATCAGCATTTTGCAGAAGTGAATCCTGGGTACAGATGTCTGCATGAAGCACCTAAATAAGAATGAGTTCATTTAAGAAAACAAACATACCACATCATACGATCACAGAACTACATATTGGGTCAATAATGTTGTGAGGTAATATGTGAAGTTCACCCTAATACTTAAAATGGGAGAAAGTATTTAATAAAAATGATAAACTTGTGAAAACTTGTTTGTTTATATGTAACTATTTATAAATTCATAAGTATGCTCTTTTGACTCCCAGTTCAGAGCTTTTTTCCACTACAGTAGTACCCCCCTTATCCGTGGTTTGCTTTCCACAGGGTCAGTTACCCATGGTCAACCATGGTCTGAAAAAGTTAAATGGAAAATCCAAGTAATATATCATTCATAGTAGGTTTTAAATTGTGTGAACTGTTGTGAAATCTCACACTGTCCTACTCCATCCTGCCCGGACATGAATCATCACTCTGTCTAGCATATCCACGCTGCATATGCTACCCACCCTCTGGTCACTGAGTAGCCGTCTTGGTTATCAGATCAACTGTTGGAGAATCACAGTGCTTGTGTTCAAGTAACCCCTTATTTTACTTAATAATGGCCCCAGCTTTGCACGGTGGCAGTATTGTAACTAATGAGGTTTATCCGAGGCACGATTATTGCTAATTGAAAGAAAAAATAATGGCCCCAAAGTGCAAGAGTAGTCATGCTAGCAATTCAGATATGACAACAAGCAGCCAGAAAGTGCTTCCTCTAAGTGAAAAGGTGAAAGTTCTCAATTAATAAGGAAAGAAAAAACTTGTATGTTGAGGTTGCTAAGATCTACGGTAAAAACAAATCTGTCTATGAAACTGTGAAGAAGAAAAACAAATTCATGCTAGTTTTGCATTGCATCTCAAACTGCAAAAGGTATGGCCACAGTGCATGTTGGGTGGTTAGTTAATATAGAAAAGTCATTACACTTGTGGGTAGTAGACATAACAGAAAATGTGTTCCTATTGACAGCACTGTGTTGCGCCAGAAAGCATTGAGCCTATACAAAGACTTCAGCAAGTGATCCCCTGAAACAAGTGACATCAAGCTATTTACTGCAAGTAACGGATGGTTTGGACTGAAAAATATCAAAATTACTGGAGAGACGCCATTCACATAACTTTTACTAAAATATAATTGTTCTATTTTATTATTAGTTACTAGAGGCCCAGTGCACAAAATTCGTGCATGGGTGCAGTCCCTAGGCCTGGCCGGTGACCAAAGCACAGGCGTCTGGCATGGAAGGGCAGGTCCCAGCTGACCTCTGGGCCCTGGGAAGCACCAAGGCCTCTGCTTGCACCCACCTTGGCCTGGCGCCACCTGCTCACCTGCTCCACCACCCCTCCATGGTCCCACTCTCATCGGGGCCCATCTGGGCTGGCAGCGCCTCTACTGCTGCCCGCTGCCAGCGCTGCATCGCCAATGCCCACCATGTTCCGCACCGCGCCCTGGTGGTCAGCGCACATCATAGTGACTGGTCGAACTCCTGGTCTCCTGGTCGAACGACCGCCCCAGGGGACAATGTGCATATTAGGCTTTTATTATATAGGATTGTTGGGAGTTCTTGTGCCTAATTTATAAGTTAAACTTTATCATAGGTATGTATGCACAGGAAAAAACAGTATATATAGAGTTTGGTACTATCAAATTTCAGGCATCCACTGGGGGTCTTGGAACGTACACCACACAGACAAGGGGAGACTATATCAGTGGTTGTAAGAGTCATCAAACTCTCGCTCCACCATCAACGAGGTTTGTACACTTAGGTAGTCAGGGAGCTCATAAATAAAATAGAATATCTGTCCTGACTCATAGATCAAATGGGACCATAGAAACTATAAAAGTAATTTATAAATTATAAAAGGTTAATACACTATGTTAATTGGCCTTGTCTGGCTCTTCATCTAAAATACATTAGAATATATTATCTGTCCAAAAAAGCAAACAAAACATTTAAAAACTATACGCCTCAAAAGTTAACTCAGACCACAATCATCAAGTCTTACAGACTATAGGCAATATAACAAGAAGAAACATTTATTTGCTCAAGAGCAAAGCGAACAACTTTTATTTTAATTATTCATTTTTTTCATTTTTTATTTTTTAATTATTACCCATGGATATGTTTTTTATTGATTTTAGAAAGAGAGGAATAGGGAGAGAGAGAGAGAAACATTGATCTGGGAATTGAACCACAAACTAGGTATATGCCCGGACCAGAATTGAACCCATAACCTTTTGGTGCATGGGACAACGCTCCAACTAACTGAATCACCTGGCTTGGGCAAACAACTTTTATTTTAAAAAGAGAAAAGGTTTAACTACTTTGTAGCACATGATTTCTTTCCAAATAAACATGGTCTTACAAATATATAATATTCAAAATGTTGTGGGGACTGATTTTAAAAAATATTTTCTCTTTTTTTAAGTAATAAAAATACTAAAATAATTTAAATAAAGATGGTCTAGAACAGGGGTGGGCAAACTTTTTGACTCGAGGGCCACAATGGGTTCTTAAACTGGACCGGAGGACCAGAACAAAGGCATGGATGGAGTGTTTGTGTGAATTAATATAAATTCAAAGTAAACATCATTACATAAAAGGGTACGGTCTTTTTTTTTTTTAGTTTTATTCATTTCAAGCGGGCCGTAGTTTGCCCACGGCTGGTCTAGAATCTTTGAAGCATAGGTTTGACATGTTCCTGAACACAGAAAAAAGTTAATCACTTTAAACTTCCTAAATATGTAGCTTAGATATAAAACAGGTATGTAAATTAACCTATTGATACAATATAGCTTTCACACAATTTCCTTTTTCTTTCCCATCTCTGTTCACTCCCATTCCCACCCCACAGGTAAGTTAAAAAAGAATCAGGTGGATCAATTAATTATGGCAACTGACATAAGTGCTTGCTCTAGAGCAGTGGTTCTCAACCTGTGGGCCGCCAACCTGTGGGTCGCAACCCCTTTGGGGGTCGAACGACCCTTTCACAGGGGTCGCCTAAGACCATCGGAAAACATATATATAATTACATATTGTTTTTGTGATTAATCACTATGCTTTAATTATGTTCAATTTATAACAATGAAATTGGGGGTCACCACAACATGAGGAACTGTATTAAAGGGTCGCGGCATTAGGAAAGTTGAGAACCACTGCTCTGGCGGTTCCAGGGAAATCCCAAGGAATGGTTCTGAACAAAATGAATGCTAACAACGTGGAGGCCACAAGGCAACTAAGATCAATTTAACCAGTTTCTAATGGTCATCTCTTATGTACTAGATACTGTGTAGGGAAATATACCATGATGAATGAGATATCTACAATATCTACTCTCAAATACGCTATAATCTAGTAATGGGATGAAACAGCTATGCTGATAACTCATGGCCCAGCTGGCATGGCTGTCAGTGGTTGAATGTTGACCTATGAACCAGGAGGTCACGGTTTGATTCCTGGTCGGGGCACATGCTCCGGTTGTGGGCTCCATCTCCAGTGTGGGGTGTGCAGGAGGCAGTTGATCAATGATTCTTTCTCATCATTGATGTTTCTATCTCTCTACCCCTCTCCCTTCCTCTCTGAAATCAATAAAAATATATTTTAAGCCCTGACCGGTTTGGCTCAGTGGATGGGGCGTCGGCCTGCGGACTGAGGGGTCCCAGGTTGGATTCCGGTCAAGGGCATGTACCTTGGTTGCGGGCACAACCCAAGAAGGGGGTGTGCAAGAGGCAGCTGATCGATGTTTCTAACTCTCTATCCCTCTCCCTTCCTCTCTGTAAAAAAATCAATAAAATATATATTTTTTTAAAAATGACAACAGCCAACACGCCAATAGTTGTTGGTGTGAATGCCCTGTCTTGAACTATAAATATCCTATCTAATAAAAGAGAAACATGGTAAATAGCTGTACGGCCGCTACCCTTCCAATTGGCTAATCACTGAGATATGCAAATTAACTGCCAACCAAGATGGTGGCCGGCAGCCAGGCAGCTGACGCGAACAGGGAGGCTTGCTTGCT
>NW_005357232.1:450992-459927 GCF_000412655.1 Myotis brandtii
GACCCCCTCTCCCCCCGAGTGCACAAATTTTTGTGCACCGGGCCTCTAGTCTATATATATAAAAGCCTAAGCGACCGTTACGACAGGCCCGTAGCTATGACATGCACTGACCACCAGGGAGCAATGCATTGCACTCCCACAGCCAACCTCCTGCGGTCCCTCCCTGCAACTGGCCAGCCTGAGGGAACCCACCCATGTACGATTTCATGCACCGGGCCTCTGGTATAGTTGCATCTTTTTAGTCACATTGCTTAATAAGGATATATCTGATTGGTTAATTCTTGGTACCAGAAATCCTTATATACAAGTATAGGCACCTAATATTTTTTAAAAGTCACTTTGGAGCAAAAAATGTAGGTAATTGCTATAATTATTTTTTTTGTAGTTCAATCATAATTATACCTTTTTTTAGGTCAGACTGACAAAAAGAAAATATATTTTTTAGTGTGCTACAGAATTTTAGTAATTAGTTTATGTGTGCCATGAGATGAAAAAGGTTAAAAACTGCTAACATATAAGAGAGAAAACTTCTGTTGAAGCCCAACCTAGGGCATCATTTCCCTATAAATTGCTATTCTGTGGCAGCCACAATTCCTCCTGAAAGCTTACAAAACAGAAGATAAAGAGTTGTGAGCATTACTAACCTGTTTGCTTACTTTCTACATTCAGAGATTAATTAAATACACTTCTGACCAACATCTTGAGATTCAAAAATGCTGCCAGCATTATTAAAGCTGATATGAAGTAAACTAAGAAAAAAACCTACTTCCTAATAAAATCGGGGAGGAGAGAAATATGTGAGTGGGATATAATGATAATAATTAAACGTTATTAATGTTTTAAAATATTAAGTCAACTCAAATCTGTTTCTACACAATAGCAACTAAGAATATATTCAAAAAGATTTTCCAACTACAATGCAGAAGAAGTTGCGTAAATTATGCTATACAATGAACAAAATATATATTTGAAAGGGTACCTTTATTCTATCAGTGAACTGGTATTTTTTTATGATCATTTCCTGCAACTGGCAAAAGTCTCCATTCAATTCTACTCCATACAGCTGCAATGCTGAACTGTAAAGATAACCCTAAAATATGAGAATATATTAGGATACAAATGAATTAACTTTTTATTGTGGTTTACTTCTACTTGAAATTTAAAAAGTCAAACTTTAAAAAATAGAATTCAATAAAGTAAGGATAAATAACATCTTGTAGTTTATGTAAAACTTACAACTTTAAGAACTTAAAGACTTACTTATCAAGAACTTGATTGTAGTTCTTTTCCATTATTTAATAATTTCCATTACTTAAAAGTAATTATATTTTAAAAGATTGATTTCTTACTTTTTCTGATAAAACGGTGCACTCAACAAAAGTGAAAATGAGAAAAGTGATCATATATAGATTCTCCATTTACCACCCTATTTCTGTAATTTCTTTGGAAGTTGCTTCAGGGAAAAGCAAGAAAGGAATAAACCTGTGGGGACCATAATTGGAAAATCATGCAGCCTGGCAACACAGGGAGGTTGCTGGAGGTATGTTCTGTTTGGCTTATGGAAGTCAGCCTGGCAATCTGCCAAAATAATGACCAATTAGTTTTCAAGGATAATCAGGAATTGACTGTATATTGCTATGTACCTATTTTGGTTTCAATAGCAAAACAATATCTGGAAGAAATGGTCAAATCATATTCTGAATACCATTTTACATCAACTAACACCTAGGTGTAAACCAAATTTATATTTACAGCTCATCATGGATTTTAGAATATGTCCAACAGAGCATATGTAGGCATTCAAAAAAATCTTTGTTGACTGAATTAGTGACCTAATAAGAACAATGACAATATGTTTAAATTATTTAATACTGCCACACACCTGCATAGCCAATTATTTCAGCTATATACTTTTTTAACAAATAAAAAAACAAAACAAATGGACAACAGTGGACAAAATGTGGTAAACAATCATAATCTCTAATGTTCTCCAAAGAAAACTACCTGACAATTGTGTACTTTTCCATTACGGCTATCTTTTCTAATCACAGAATAAAAGTTTTAGTACTGAACAATAAATGAAGCATCAAAGAGTTAACTGTTCCTGTTTAGGGCCGGCAACGATGCTGGGAACTGATAGTGCCTGTTTCTGGCATGAGCCTCTCCTGCTGTTGGCCACATGTTTTAACAAGTCTGGTAATGACAACCAGAAACCACATTTCAGTTTTTTGATTAAACCATTTAAGAACATTAAGGGTACTCGTGATTTAAATTTTTTAAAAGTCATATTGATGTGATATTTCAGAAACAAATGTCTACATTCAAACTTTGGATGACAGAAAATTGGAGCAAGGTGCGTCCTTGGATATAATTTTGTTTGCTCACTTACAGGGGAGGAACTTGAAGCCCAGAGGTGTTAGGTAACTTGCTTATGGCCATGGGCAATTTCCTAGGTCAAGTAAACTTGTCAGTTTTATAAGAGCGCTTACCAATGCTAGTATACAATTTTAGCACAGTACAAGGAAAACAGGGTTAAAGGGCAGTGGTGACTACAAAGCAGCAAAGTGTTTGAGGGTTACCTGCTTCTGTTCTGTTGATATTTCTTCCTCTGAGTCACAGAGACAAACTAATAAAGGAAATCAGAGAGCTGGCCTTTGAAATTCCAAACTCAATATACTACTTTAATTTTATTATTGTTACTCTAATAAATAAAACCAAGCTGTCACCTTGGACGGTGGCAGGCAAAACTGCTGTTAGCAGGAGAAGAAAGTATTTTCCAAATGTTGAGTATGTCCATAAGCTGGACTTTACCCCATAAAGAACTGTGCCAAGCCTGGAGCCGACATCAACCAAGAGCTTTCCCGACAGATCAGGGAGTACGTGATGGTAAATGAACTTCAATTCCATGAGAGAGAAGGAATGAGAAATAAATCCTGCAGAATTAGAACAAAATGAACAAATTCTGTGTGGGTACTAACAATTCAATTTTGTATTTCTAAATCTTCACCTATATTTATAAAGAACTAGAGGCCCAGTGCACGCCAGCTGGGGCTGACCTTCCCATAGTTGGCCAGCCGGCCCTGCCCCCTGGTCGAACCCCCCGTCAAACTCCCAGTCAAGGGGATAATTTGCATATTGGGCTTTTATTATATAGGACTGTATTTCTAAATCTTCACCTATATTTATAAAAACTAGAGGCCCAGTGCACGCCAGCCGGGGCCTACCTTCCCATAGTTGGCCAGCTGACCCCGCCCCCTGGTCAAACCTCTGGTCGAACTCCCAGTCAAGGGGATAATTTGCATATTGAGCTTTTATTATATAGGATATTTCATGTTTTTATTTTTTTTATTCAATGAAAGGCAGTCAGAGGTTATTTAGAAAAAATTAATGTGATAATTTTTCACTCATTCACTCTGAGTTGTATTGGAGAAGAATAAACATAAAGTCTCTGACATTTTATTTAATTTAATTTATTTATTTATTTAAAACATATTTTATTGATTTTTTTAGAGAGGAAGGGAGAGGGATAGAGAGTTAGAAACTTCGATGAGAGAGAAACATCAATCAGCTGCCTCCATGTGCCCTCAACCAAGGGTATATGCCCTGACCGGAATCGAACCTGGGACCCTTGAGTCCACAGGCTGATGCTCTAGCCACTGAGTCAAACCGGCCAGGGCAGTCTCTGACATTTTAAAAGGCCTCTAAGGGAACAGCTACTCAGCTGCCTGTCCCTATCCTATGCCCCTCATTTCCTTTTCCCCCTATGACCTGCTGTTTGTTGGGACTGCTTCCTAACTCCCATTCCATCTGGCTTTCTCACCTTACCCCAGAGCCAATCACAGAACTGCCACACACTGCTGCACAGACTGTGGACGACCAAATGAATGGCCACTCAGGAGGTGCGCAATGTGGCAGCCCTGGAGTGCAGAAGAAGGGCAATATGGAAGGTTAAGATACTCCCAACACTGTTCTGACTTCCCTTCGTTTAATTGCTGTAACTTCTAGCCTCCTACCCCATTTTCTCACTCCTTTATTTCTATAATGAAATATCTGAGAGAACCTGAGTATGTTTTTCCTTCCTTCCCCTCCCCTCCCCTCCCCTCCCTCTTTCTTTTCCCTTCCTTCCTTCCTTCCTTCCTTCCTTCCTTCCTTCCTTCCTTCCTTCCTTCCTTCCTTCCTTCCTTCCTTCCTTCCTTTTCTTTCTCCCATGTTAAATCCTTTTTATAACAAGGCACCAAAATATATCAAGGCCGTATTTTCAACATCTATCCAAAATTACTGACTAGGTCCTGGCCGTTGCCTTCCTGGAGTTTACCACTGTGAGGGGGGAAATGCCATTAATCGCACTCCTTCCTTTTCTTTCTCTCTCTCTCTCTCTCTTCCTCTCTCTCTCTCTCTCTCTCTCTCTCTCTCTCTCTCTCTTTCTTTCTGAAACTGAGGTAACTCAAAAACTTACTATGTTATGGTTTATGTAACATAATGGTCCGGAAGGAAAGAAACTTTGGTCATAACTAAAAGACTGCGGCAAAGAAAATGGAAGCACACAGGCTACTCAGCTGGATGAAAATAAAGGGTATGACTGGACCTCAGAAGTAACGGGGGGCCTTTGACCACCATAGTCCTTATCTCCCTAGGATCTTCACCTTTACTACCATCTGTGCCACATTAGTGCTTCTGCCCTGGGCTACAGAGTCATCATTAGCAGCTAGATAAGCGCCCTGTCAAAAAGGGAAGGAGAGTCCCACATCCTGATAACTTTTTCAGATTCATTATGGTTATCTGGGTGGGTGTGGATACCCAGTCACTATTTACAACTTGATTTTTGTGGGAAAATGAATTCTATTCTTCAAATTTTTATTTGTTGAACATAGCTCTTCTACACATTTTGATAAATCAGGTCTTATATGCTGTTATAGTTATAATTCACTTTTTAGTTTTCCCTCTATTGTTCTTAAGTCCTTCTCTATTTGAGTTTCCACTACCTCCAATGGAAACCAATGGACTTTACCCCATAAAGGACTACCTAAAAAATAACCTTAGCTCTGGCTGGTTTGGCTCAGTGGGTAGAGCGTTGGCCTGTGGACTAAAGGGTCCCAGGTTTGATTCCGGTCAAGGGCACATGCCTGGGTTGTGGGCTCGATCCCCAGTGGGGAGCATGCAAGAGGCAGCCAATCAATGATTATCTCTCATCATTGATGTTTCTCTCTCTCTATCCCTCTCCCTTCCTCTCTGAAATCTATCTATCTATCTATATATAAATTTAAATATATAAACCTTAAATCAGTAAATCAGGGACGTTTAATCCCAATTATAATACAGGTACAATATATTTTTATTAGCAACATATTACCAATTTGGTAACAGTAAACTTTTGAGAATGATATTATCTAGGGTCAGTAATATGAGAACAAGGAAACACACCTGGAGAATAACGCACTCTAAGCAATAAACCTAAGGTAGTGGGGAGATTGAAATAGCATGTCTAAAGTAACAGCCTAAACAATCATATCCAGTTTGAACAAAGAATATATTAACAGAAGAGCTACACTGTAGCAGCGTGGAGTCAGTCTAGTTTGCTATTTGGGACACAGGTACTGCATCTGAGGGGCAGAGATGCAAGAAAATTTTTGTCACTGGAGTTGGTTTCCTGTTATGGACTAGAGATGCTCTACTAGGTCAAATCATGGCCTGAATAAACTCTCAAGATTATCCATCATTGTCCTCTGAGTCCATGTTCATCCAAAAATATTGTTCGTCCAACAATACTTCTCAAGTAGATGTTTTCATAGGGAGAACATTCGGTCCCCTTGACTATATTAAACTAATATAACTATATTTCTCTTGTAAATAAATCAGCATATGCTTTATATATGAATTTCTGTTGAGTATGGAAAGGATGAGTCAGTTTCCTTGTACTTAGTCACTTCTGATTAGTTTCTGGACCTGCAAAGTCACTGGTGATTAAACAGTTTCTGTGAGCCCTAACTGGTTTGGCTCAGTGGATAGAGCGTCAGCCTGCGGACTCAAGGGTCCCAGGTTCAATTCCGGTCAAGGGCATGTACCTTGGTTGCGGGCACATCCCCAGTGGGGAGTGTGCAGGAGGCAGCTGATTGATGTTTCTCTCTCATCGATGTTTCTAACTCTATCCCTCTCCCTTCCTCTCTGTAAAAAAATCGATAAAATATATATTTTTAAAAACAAAAAAAAAACCCCAAAAAACAATCAGTTACTGTGAAAAGTAGAGATACCCTTCTGGGAGACATTAAATGCCCTGACTTTCTAGACAATATTTCCATTTAGTCTCCCTAACTGCAATAATTGGTAATGGCTATGCTGTAGGTTGGCCTTTGCTTTCAGAAAACATTGAAAGACCGTCAGTAATTTGCATACTCAAGACATCTAAGGAAAAGTACACACAAAGTCATCAGGTTTGCATACTTGAGTGCTGACCTAAAGGTGCTGTCTGGTATGAGCCACACACCACACAATAGTTTCTGCTCATTTTTCCTTCCTCACATAATGAATCAATAGAATCTTCATCATAAAGGAATGCATCCACATGAACTGTGGGTTCTGGCCGCTGCTGGATCTGGTGGAGAGAAGAAACACATCAAAAGGAACAAAGTACAAAGAAGTCTCTTTTTATTGCTAAACTAGAGGCCCAGTGCACGAAATTCATGCACGGATATGAATCCCTGGTATGGCCTGGCCAGCGATCAGGGCTGATTGGGGCCTTCTTTCCCCGGCTGCCGGCCAGGGCCTTCCTTCATTTCACGCTGCCCTCTGGTGGTCAGCACACGTCATAGCGAGTGATCGAACTCCCAGTCTCCCAGTCTAACTCCCAAGGGGACACTTTGCATATTAGCCATTTATATATATAGACTAGGGGTCCAGTGCACGAATTCGTGCAACTTGAAAGGAACTGTGGGCTGCGAGGCTGCAGTGGGCACAGGGCTGGGTCTCGGTCCATCCTCCGTGCCCCTGCCTGGCCCCTCCCACTGTGGCCCCCTGGTCCCCTGTCTGCCGGCAGCTCTGCTCCTGCCGCCCCCACTCCCACACGCTGACTCGCTGGCCCTGTTCGCACCCACTGAAGGCGCCAAGCAATTGGAGGCGATGCCAGCAGCGGGTGCAAGCAGGGCCGGCACCGCCAGCAGGTGCAAGTGGTAGCTGCTGCCCCGACCGCCCTTCAGGAGCAGGGGGAGGTGGAGAAATCCTTAGGGGCGATCAGAGCCGGCATCCGCCACTCGCACCCGCTGATGGGGCCAAGCAATTGGGACCAGCGCTGGGCACTGGCAGCGGGTGCGAGAGGCAGCTGCCAGCCCCAATCTCCCCTTAGGAGCAGGGGAAGGTGGAGAAGCCCGGAGGGGTGATCCGGGCTGGCAGCCGCTGCTCACACCCACTGATGGTGCCAAGCGATCGGGGCCGGTGCCGGGCACTGGCAGTGGGTGCGAGCAGCAGCTCTGGCGCCAGTAGCAGGTGCAAGCAGGGCTGGTGCCAGCAGCCGGTGCGAGTGCCGGGTGGGACCCCAGTGCACAGGAGCAAAGAATTTTCAGTAACCACCAGAGACTTGCCCCGATGACAGCGACTGGCACCCCACCTTGGTCTGGCACCCACGCTCAACTGCTCCACCATCCCACCATGGCCGACACCCGCCATATTCTGCACATGCCTCCTGGTGATCAGTGCACGTCATAGCGACCGGTTGTTCGGTTGTTCTGCTGTTTGGTCTATTTGCATATTAGCCTTTTATTATATAGGATAAGGCAAAACATCAGTGGTTCATATGCTAAAATTCTGCCAGCAACAAGGCACAGAAAGACTAGTTTCACTTACATCAGCAACTCTGCCCTTCTTTCATTTTATTTCTGAGATTTTGGGGGGTGTGAGGGTACCAATTTACTTTATTTGAAGGAAGGATACAAATGAAAGAACATAAGAAAAAGATAAAGGTAACACTAACATGCATGTATTGCTTTGGTGACCAGGGAAGTGACCCCTGTGGCTATGGGAAGCCAGTCTAAGGCTGAGCCCTCATCACTGTCTCCCAGAGTGTGCTTGTCAAAGAGACACTCTGCCATCCAGATTAGAAGTGCCCATCTCGCATGGTCACCCAATTCTTTAATGGATTTCACCTGCTCATTCAGGTAATGAGTCTCAATGAAGTTACACAAATGGGAGTCACTTTGTTAGTGGACAACTTTTTATTTGGCCTGTAATTATGCAAAACATTGCAATGAGAAATATATACAATTTTAGTTGAAAGAAGTATTTTGAGACCATCTTGTCCATCCAAAGCAGTATATTTTACAAGTACAGAAACTGATACCCAGAGAGATTTCTCCAAAGAAATGACAGTAGCTAGTAAGAGGGGTCAAAATGGAAACTAATACCAGCTCTTCTGAGTCCTCCATGTCAGTGACTTACTCATCAAAATACTTAGCAAGAAATCTTTGCTTAGAGGAAAAGTTTTCAAATAATAATGTTAGTAAACCTTCATGCTTACAAATTATGGCTCTTTATTAATACTAGTGGTAACAGCAAGTGGCTACAAAGAAAAAATTTTTGTCTGATTCCTTCTACCTCGATTATGGTAAAGTATCAACCTATCTGCTTGGGAACTTACAAAATTATATCTATATCTACACACACACACACACAATCTATATTACAAGTACGTAAAATGTATGAACAAACACAAGGACCAGAAGGAAAGAAAAGAAAATAAAGTGTGCCGAGACCGGTTTGGCTCAGCGGATAGAGCGTTGGCCTGCGGACTGAAGGGTCCCAGGTTCGATTCCGGTCAAGGGCATGTACCTGGGTTGCGGGCACATCCCCAGTAGGAGATGTGCAGGAGGCAGCTGATCGATGTTTCTCTCTCATCGATGTTTCTAACTCTCTATCTCTCTCCCTTCCTCTCTGTAAAAAATCAATAAAA
>NW_005357232.1:462466-463545 GCF_000412655.1 Myotis brandtii
CAGGAGGCAGCTGATCGATGTTTCTCTCTCATCGATGTTTCTCTCTATCTCTCTCCCTTCCTCTCTGTAAAAAAAAATCAATAAAATATATAAAATAAAATAAAAATAATAATAATGTACTTACTTTTTGGAGGGCTAGATGTTCTGAGGAAAGCATGGTTTCTAGAGGTAAGCAATTCCGAAGATCTTCTGCTATGCTTTTCAACATACTGTCATTATTATCGTGAGTGAACTCATCAAAATCTCCTGGAACAAAAAAAGGAAAAAAATAGCTTTTATGGTTGTAGTCAGGTAGCTGGAGAAATCAGTGAAAAGTTACAAAGCAGGCCAATAGCAGCACAAGGAAATAACCTAGGTTTTTGTGCCTCTAAATCAGCAGTTCTCAACCTGTGGGTCGCGACCCCTTTGGGGGTCGAACGACCCTTTCACAGGGGTCGCCTAAATACATCCTGGATATCAGATATTTACATTACGATTCATAACAGTAACAAAATTACAATTATGAAGTAGCAACGAAAATAATTTTATGGTTGGGGGTCACCACAACATGAAGGACTGTATTAAAGGGTCGCGGCATTAGGAAGGTTGAGAACCACTGCTCTAAATAAAGGTACTGCTCTTTTCCACTATACCACTCTGTGTCCCTACATACAAAGGTTCTTTCTCTGCATAATTTCCCTTTGAGCAACACTGGTATTTATAAAGATTTATTACTTAGTTCTCTGAAGTGATGTGGGAAGGAAAGTCTTTTAGCTCTTTTTTCTTTCCTCACATATATAGTATAATCTAAGCTGGTGTTTCAAAGTATTTCTAGGAGGAGGCTGAATATAAATTCTAGAAAAACAAAAATAGTATTGCCCTTACCGGTTTGGCTCAGCGGATAGAGCATCGCCCTGCGGATTGAAAGGTCCCAGGTTCGATTCCGGCCAAGGGCATGTACCTTGGTTGCGGGCACATCCCCAGTCGGGGGTATGCAAGAGGCAGCTGATCGATGTTTCTCTCTCATCGATGTTTCTAACTCTCTATCCCTCTCCCTTCCTCTCTGTGAAAAATCAATAAAATATATATTTTTTTAAAAA
>NW_005357232.1:464620-465188 GCF_000412655.1 Myotis brandtii
GGGAAGAGACTGGACAAAAATCATACACCTATGGATGAGGACAGTGTGGGGGGAAGGGCAGAGGGTGGGGTGGGAACTGGGTGGAGGGGAGCTATGGGGGGAAAAAAGAGAAACAATTGTAATAATCTGAACAATAAGAATTTAATTATAAAAAAGAAAGAAAGAAAGAAAGAAGGAAAGAAATCTTTTAAAAAGAGAAAAGAAAAAGAAAAAAAAAAAGAAACAAAGAGAAAGGACCCAAATAAATAAAATCAGAAACGAAAGTTGTGAGGTAACAACTAACACCACAGAAATACAAAGGTTTTTAAGAAAATACTATGAACAACTATATGCCAACAAGCAGGACAAACTGGACAAAATGTACAAAATCCTAGAAAAATACAATCTTCTAAAACTGAATCAGGAGGAATCAGAAAATCCAAATAGTCCAATAACAACAGATGAAGTTGAAACAGTAATTTTAAAAAACTCCCAGGAAATCAACAAAAGGAAGACAAAGAACCCAATTACAAGATGGGCAGAGGACCTAAATAGACACTTCTCCAAAGAGGACATGCAAATGGCCAAG
>NW_005357232.1:465761-482540 GCF_000412655.1 Myotis brandtii
AAAAAGAAACAAAGAGAAAGGACCCAAATAAATAAAATCAGAAACGAAAGTTGTGAGGTAACAACTAACACCACAGAAATACAAAGGTTTTTAAGAAAATACTATGAACAACTATATGCCAACAAGCAGGACAAACTGGACAAAATGTACAAAATCCTAGAAAAATACAATCTTCTAAAACTGAATCAGGAGGAATCAGAAAATCCAAATAGTCCAATAACAACAGATGAAGTTGAAACAGTAATTTTAAAAAACTCCCAGGAAATCAACAAAAGGAAGACAAAGAACCCAATTACAAGATGGGCAGAGGACCTAAATAGACACTTCTCCAAAGAGGACATGCAAATGGCCAAGAGACATATGAAAAAATGTTCAAAGTCACTAATTTTCAGAGAAATGCAAATTAAAATGACAATATGGTACCACCTCCCACCAGCCAGAATGGCTACCATTAATAAATCAACAAACAACAAGTGCTGGCGAGGATGTGGAGAAAAGGGAACTCTAGTTCATTGCTGATAGGAATGCAAGCTGGTACAACCACTATGAAAAACAGTGTAGAGTTTCCTCCAAAAATTAAAAATGGAACTGCCATTTAACCCAGTAATCTCGATTCTAGGAATATACCCTAAGAAGCCAGAAATACCAATCAGAAGGAATATGCACCCGTATGTTCATAGCAGTGTTATTTACAATAGCTAAGATCTGGAAACAGCCCAAGTACGCATCAGTAGATGAAAGGATTAGAAAACTAGTACACTTACACAATGGAATATTTATGCAGCTGTAAAAAAAAGAAGGATCTCTTACCCTTCAAGACAGCATGGAGGGACCTAGAGAGTATTATGCTAAGCAAAATAAAGTCAAAGAAAGACAAGTATCACATGATCTCACTCATATGTGGAATCTAATGAACAAAATAAAATGAACAAAAAAGATCAAGAGATATGGAAGCATGCAATAGACTGACATATTTCAGAGGGGGGGAGCAGGGGCCAGATTAGTCAATGAACATATCTGCATATATGCATAGCTCATAGACAATAGTGCAGGGAAGGCCAGGAAAGGAGACAGAAGCGAGGTGGAAGGTGTAAATGGGGGGAGAGGGGACGGAAGAGGGGACATCTGTAATACTTTCAACAATAAAGGTAAATTAAAACCAAAACAACAACAACAAAAAACCTCCCAGGAAATAAAAGCCCTGGCCCGGATGGCTCCACAGTGAAGTTTTACCAAATATTCAAAGAAGAAGTAACACCTATCTTCCTCAAACTATTCCAAAAAAATCGAAGAGGAAGGAACACTTCTAAGCTCTTTTTATGAGGCCAGCATTATCCTAATTCCAAAACCAGATAAAGACACTACAAAGAAAGAGAATTACAGTCCAATACCCTGATGAACATAGATGCTAAAATCCTCAACAAAATATTAGCAAATTGGATCAAGCATTATATTAAAAAGATCAAATATCATGATTTCAGGATTGCAAGGCTGATATAATATTCGCAAATCAATAAATGTGATACATCACATAATCAAATTGAAAAATCAAAATCAAATGATCATATTAATAGATGCAAAAAGAGCATTTAGACAAAGTCCAACACCCATTTTTGAAGAAAAAAAAACTCTCAGCAAAGTGGATATAGAAGAATCATACACACCTCAACATAATAAATGCCTTACAGGACAAACCTACAGCCAACATCATACTCAATGGGTAAAAACTATAACCATTTCCCCTAAGAACAGGAACAAGACAGGGTTGTCCGCTTTCACCACTTTTATCAATACAGAAGGTCCTAGGGTTACGTCGGAGATCAGTTCCTATAGCGCGATGTAATGCAATTTTCGCCGTAAGTCAGAACCCACCTACATAAGCACCTACGTCCTCACATGGAGCACATACACAGCAGTAATGAAGTGAAACAGTAAAAAAAATTTAACAGAAAGATAACAATTCATGACCTTTACTTGTGGTAAATAAATAATAAAAAACATAAAGCACATATGTACATGCGTCGAAATGACGGAACTTTTTTTTTTATAACTAAATGGGAGATGGCAACGTGACCACGAAACAACCTACGTCGAGTTCAACATAACCTAAGGACTGTTTGTATAGTACTGGGAGTCCTAGCCAGAGTGATCAGACAAGAAAAAATAAAAGACATCCAAATTAGAAAGGAAGATATATAACTGTCATTATTCTCAGATGACCTGATATTGTACATAGAAAACACTAAAGACTCCACCAAAAAACTATCAGATTTAATAAATGAATTCCAAGATGTGGCAGGATACAAAATTAACACCCAGAAATCAATGGCATCTATACATCTACTAGAAGCCCGGTGCATGAAATTCGTGCACAGGTAGGGTCCCTAGGCCTGGCCAGCGATGAGGGCCGATTGGGGCCTTCCAGCTGTCGGCCGGAGCCTCCCTTCTGGCTGCTGACCAGGGCCTGCCTTCGTTCCACACCGCCCTCTGGTGGTCAGTGCACCTCATACCGAGCGATCGAACTCCCAGTCTCCCGGTCAAACTCCCGAGGGGACAATTTGCACATTAGGCTTTTATAAATATATATATAAAGAACTCTAAGGAAGAGAAATTTTTTTAAAAACCCCTTTTACCATTGTTACAAAAACTTTAAGAAACTTAAGCCTGGGTCACAGGTTTGGTACCCAGGAGGGGGCATGCAGGAGGCAGCCAATCAATGTTGATGTTTCTCTCTCTTCAATGTTTCTATTTCTCTCTCCTTTCCTCTCTCTCTAAAATCAATAAAAACATACTTTTTAAACAAAAAAGAATATATGTGTTCATGCATTGGTAGAATGAACATCATTAAAATGTCCATACTACCCAAAGCAATCCATAGATTCCATGCAATCCCTATAAAAATACCAATGGCATATTTCACAGATCTACAACAAATACTGCAAAAATTCATATGGAACAAAACAAGACCCTAAATAGCCACAGAAATCTTGAGAATGAAGAACAAAGTTGGAGGGATCACAATACCGGATATCAAGCTATATTACAAAGCCACTGTAATTACAACGACCTGGTACTGTCATAAGAAGAGGCATTTGTAGATCAATGGAACAGAACAGAGACCCCAGAAATCAACCCAAGCCATTACGCTCAATTAATATTTGACAAAGGCAGCAAGAGCATACAATGGAGTAAAGACAGTCTCTTCAGTAAATGGTACTGAGAAAAATGAAAGGGACATGCAAAAAAAAAAAAAAATGAAAATAGACTATCAACTTACACCATACACAACAAATTCAAAATGGATAAAAGACTTAAATGTAAGTCATGAAACCATAAAAATCCTAGAGAGACCACAGGCAGCAAAATCTCAGACATCTTTAGTAGCAATATGTTTGCCAATACATCTCCTACGGCAAGGTAAACAAAGGAGAAAATAAACAAATGAGACTACATCAAAATAAATAGCTTCTGCACAGAAAAGAAATCGGCATCAAACTGAAAAGGGAGCCCACTGTATGGGAGAACATATTCACCAATGATACACCTGATAAGGGGTTAATTCCAAAATATATAAAGTACTCATACAGGTGAACCAAGGAAAGACAAACAACCCAATTAACAAATGGGCAGAGGACCTCAATAGATATGCAAAGAGGACATGCAAATGGCCAAGAGACATACGAAAAAATGCTCAAAATCACTAGTCATCAATTGAACGAGATTCAAAATATAACGACAGTGTGGTACCACCTCACACCTGCTAGAATGGCTACCATTAATAAATCAACAAACAACAAGTGCTGGTGAGAATGTGAAGAAAAGGGAACCCTAGTATACTGCTGGTGAGAATGCAGACTGTTACAATCACTATGGAAAAGAGTGTGGAGTTTTCTCCAAAAATTAAAAATAGAACTGCCATGCCCAACTGGCATGGCTCAGTATTGAGCGTAGACCTATGAACCAGCAGGTCGTGGTCCAATACCAGGTCAGGCACATGCCCAGGTTGCAGGCTCGATCCCCAGGGTGGAGCGTGCAGGAGGCAGTCGATCAATGATTCTCTCTCATCACTGATATTTTCTCTCTCTCTCTCCCTCTCCTTTCCTCTCTGAAATCAGTAAAAAACTGCCATTTGACCCAGTGATCCCACTTCTAGGAATATATCCTAAAAAGCCTGAAACAACAGTAAAAAAGAAAATATACACCCCTATTTTCATAGCAGGGTTATTAATAATAGCTAAGATCTGGAAATAGCCCAAGTGACCATCAGTAGATGAGTGGGTTAAAAAGCCACAGTACCTTTACCCAATGGAATACTATGTAGCTGTAAAAAACAAGGATCTCTTACCATTTGAGACAACATGGAGGGACCTGGAGAGTATTATGCTAAGTGAAATAAGTCAGTCAGAGAAAGACAAATACTATATGATCTCACTTATATGTGGAATCTAATGAACAAAATAAAATGACAAACAAAATAGATCCAGAGGCATGGAATCATGCAACAGAGTAACAATTCTCAGAGGGAATGGGAGGGGGCGGCAGGAAGAGAGTAACCAAAGAATTGATATGCATATATGCATAACCCATGGACGCAGACAGTGAGGTGAAAGCCTGGGGAGGGGGCGGGAGTAGGGAGGAGGCAATCAATGGGGGGGGAAAGGTGACATCTGTAATACATTCAACAATAAAGATAAATTTAAAAATAAAAAAAGATGAAGCAGAAAATATCCAATCATAACAGCAAATATATATATTTTAAAGCATCATTTAAGGAGGCTCTTGGAGAACGTCAAGCATACCAACATTTGCATTACGGGGGTGCTAAGAGAAGAGATACAAGGAACTGAAAACCTATTTGAAGAAAATAATGGAAAAAAAATTTTCCTAACCCAGTGAAGGAAATAGATATACAAGTTAAGGAAGTGCAGACGGTCCCAAAGATAAATCCAAAGAGGCCCACACCAACACACATCATCATTAAAATGCAAAAGGTTAAAGACAAAGAGAAAACAAAAGTGGCAAGAGAAAAGCACTTAGCTACCTACAAGGGAGCTCCCATAAGACTGTCAGCTGATTTCTTAACAGAAACTTTGCAGGCCAGATGGGATTAACATGAAATATTCAAAGTGATGAAAAGCAAGAACCTACAACCAAGATTACTCTACCTTGCAAAGCTATCATTTAAAATCAAAGGAGAGACAAAGAGCTTCCCAGACAAGAAGTAGTTAAAGGAATTCATCACCATCAAACCAGTATTACAAGAAATGTTAAAGGAACTTCTTTAAGCCCTGGCTGGTTTGGCTTAGTGGACAGAGCGTTGACCCTCCAACTGGAGGGTTGCAGGTTTGATTCTGGTCAAGGGCACATACCTTGGTTGCAGGCTCCATCTCTGGCCCGGGTCAGGCATGTGCAGGAGGCAACCAATCAATGTGTCTTTCTCACATTGATCTTTCTCTTTCACTGTCTCTCCCCTTCCCTTCCACTCTAAAAAATCAATGGGAAAATATCCTCAGGTGAGGATTAACAAAAAATTAAAAAAAAAAAAAGTAGCAAGATGCCATGCAAGATTTTTTTTTTTTAAAAAAGGAACTTCTTTAAGAAGGGGAAAAAAGATAAAAATATGAATAATAAAATGGCAACAACTACATATCTATCAACAATTACTTTATTTTTTTAATATATTTTATTGATTTTTTACAGAGAGGAAGGGAGAGGGATAGAGAGTTAGAAACATCGATGAGAGAGAAACATCGATCAGCTGCCTCCTGCACACCCCCTACCGGGGATGCACCCGCAATCAAGGTGCATGCCCTTGACCGGAACCGAACTTGGGACCCTTCAGTCCGCAGGCGGATGCTCTATCCACTGAGCCAAACCAGTTAGGGCTATCAACAATTACTTTAAATGTAAATGGATTAAATGCTCCAATCAAAAGAAATCATATGGCTGAAAGGAGAGCAAAACAAGACCCTTATATGCTATCTATAAGAGACTCACTTCAGATTGAAATACATATGCAGACTGAAAGTAAAGGGATGGAAAAAGATAGTTCATGAAAATGGAAATGAAAAAAAAAAGGCTGGGCTAGCAATACTTATACCAGACAAAATATATATATATATTTTTTAATCCTCACCTGAGGATATTTTTCCATTGATTTTTAGAGAGTAGAAGGCAGGGGGAGAGATACTGAGAGAGAAACATTGATGTAACATAGACACATCAATTGGTTGCCTCCTGCAAGCGGCCCTGGGGGCCGGGATGGAGCCTACAACCAAGGTACATGCCCTTGAGTGGAATTGAACCCAGGACCTTTTAGTCTGCAGGCCGACTGACACTCTATCCACTGAGCCAAACTGGTGAGGGCCCAGACAAAATATATTTTAAAACAAAGGCTACAATAAGAGATAAAGATGGACCCAGCAATTCCACTTCTGGGTATTTATCCGAAGAAACTCAAAACATTAAATTGAAAAGACAGAGTGTGGGGGCAAAAGTAGGTTTACAGTTGTGAATAGGTGAAACAAAGTTTATTCTTGCATTACTATTTATTAACTACTAGAGGCCCAGTGCACAAAATTCTTGCACTGGGGAGGAGTGGTCCCTCAGCCCAGCCTGCGCCCTCTCACAGTCCTGGACCCCTCACTCCTTACCACCCGCCTGCTCACTGCTCCTTAGCGCTGCCGCAGAGGCAGGAGGGGCTCCCACCACCCGCACTGCGCTCGCCAGTCATGAGCCTGGCTTCTGGCTGTGCAGCACTCCCCCTGTGGAAGTGCACTGATCACCAGGGGGCAGCCTCTGCATTGAGCACCTGCCTCAGTGCACATCATAGCCATCAGTCGTTTTGGTCGTTCTGCCATAATGGTCGCTTAGGCTTTTATTATACAGATTGTATTATTTTCCACATGAACAACTGTAAATCTACTCCTGCCCCACCCTGTATACATCCATATGTTCACTGCAGCATTATTTATAAGATATAGAAGCAACCTAAGTATCCATCAATATATGAATGAGGATGTGGTACATATGAACAATGGAAAATGACTCAGCTATTAAAAAAGAATGGAATCTTGCCATCTGCAACAGCATGGATGGGCCTAGAGGGCATTGTGCTGAGTGAAATAAGACAGAGAAAGACAAATGCCATATGATTTCACTTATATGTGGAATCTAAAAAACACAATAAATGAACAAGCAGGACAGAAACAGACTCATAGATACAAAGAACATTTTTATAGTTGCCAGATGAGAGGGGGAAGGGATTATGGGTGAAAAGGTGAAGGGATTAAGAACAAATTGGTAGTCCTGGGAATGTAAATTACAAATGAGGAATATCTATATATATAAAAGCCTAAGTGACCGAACGACCGGTTGCTACAATGCGCACTGACCACTAGGGGGCAGACGCTCAATGCAGGGGCTGCCCCGTGGTGGTCAGTGCGCTCCCACAGTGGGAGTGCCGCTCAGCTGACCAACCCATCCCAATGGCCACCAGTCCGAGGGCAGCCACTCACTCCCTCAGTAGTCCTGCAGGTCCAACCTCTGGAGAACGGGCCAGGCACTGATGGACCGGCACTGTCGGCAATATCCTGACAGGGCCACTGGCCTCCTGTAAGTCAGCCTCGGACATCACAGCCGCTCCCCCTCCCTAGACAATCCGCAAGGAAAAAAATATATAAAAGCAGCCACCAGGTGGCTCCCGACAACTGGCCGAACGTCAGCAGGACAGATCCACATCCTGGGCGGCAAGGGTGTCCCACTGCCAGCCCAGAGGGCTAATCGTATCCCGGCCTCCTGCCACCCCTTTGGGATGGGCGCCAGATGCAGGGCTCATGGTTGGCAAGTGCTGCTGCGGCAGCGCGAGCATCTCCCGATCAGGACTGACTGGGTGTGAGCCCCTGGCAGGCACAGAGGGGCTGGGATGAGTGGGACTGGCAGGTAGCACTGGACTGCCAGTTTCAGCCCAATCCCCACAGACCACGTTAAGGGACCCCACCCGTGAACGAATTCGTGCACAAGGCCTCTAATAGTCAGTAATATAAGTTATGTATGGTATTCAGATTAGCACTAGATTTAATGGGGTGATCACTTCTTATGTAAATGTCTAATCACTGGTAGTACATCTGAAACTAATATAATATTGAATGTCCACTCTAATTGAAAAATAAAGAAATATTTTAAAATATTCATGTTAATAAACATTCTTCAGAAACTCAGGGAGTTTTCTAAATTTTTTTAACAAACTGATTGAACTTCTTTGACTACAGGGTCTGCTGGAGAAAGGCAATGAAAGTGCCTTTAAAAAAAGTAAAAATGGCCCTGACTGGTTTGGCTCAATGGATAGAGCATCAACCTGCGGACTAAAGGATCCCTGGGTTCGATTCCAGTCAAGGGCACATGCCCAGTTGCGGGCTTGATTCCGAGTAAGGGGGCCTGAAGGAGCAGCCGATTGGTGATTCTCTCTGATCATTGATGTTTCTCTCTCTCTCCCTTATCTCTGAAATCAATAAAAATGTATTTTTTTAAAAAAGTAAAAATGTATTCTTTAGCCAGTGTAATTGGGTCTTCTTGTTTACAAAATTATCTTCTAAAATATGCTTTGAAATTTTTCTGATTTTGAAAAATGGAGTCTCATTTGATGCCTCTAAAACTGGAGATTTAGACTTCAAATGGCTCCAAAGAACTGAAATCTTGATGGCAAGCATTTTTTAGCATATGTGCAATGGCCAGAACCAGGCATGGATTACCTTTTTGTAGGCACTCAAGGGCTTTTGGAATGGAAGATCTTATGTTTAGGAATGTAGGGGGAAAAACACACACAAACAAGTGGAAATTGGCAGTGTTTTGTAAACAAGGGGATATGATGAATAAAACTGGCAATACAGGGTTTAAATAAAGCGACAGGAGTCTCAGCACATTTTGGAAATTCCTATCTTGAATCGTGTATGTGGGTATAAATATGAAGCTAAGTCTCTGGTTTTCACTCCTTCCCAGTCTAAAATCTTACTATCAGATGTTCAAGTTCATTGTAATTTGGCATCTTATCTAAAATGACCTCCCCAATTGCGGGCACATCCCCAGTAGGAGATGTGCAGGAGGCAGCTGATTGATGTTTCTAGCTCTCTATCCCTCTCCCTTCCTCTCTGTAAAAAGTCAATAAAATATATTCAAAAAAATAAAATAAAAAAAATAAAATGACCTCCCCAAATATGTAATAATAATAATATCCAAACCCACCGATTGACTCTAACATCACATAGAGAATTCCAGGAAGAAGTAAGGGTTGAAAGTCTAAAATTGGGAGTCATTAACAAACAGGTATTTCAAGTTGTGAGTCTGGATGAAAATAAACATGGGAATCAGTGTTTAGGCATAGTATGATTTGGCTTACTTCCCAAACAAGCAATATTCTATTTTCTTGTGCCTTCACCAGGCTTTACTTTGCGTAAAATGATCATCCCATTGTTCAATAACTAGACCTAATTATAACATTTCCTCGATTCTGACTTGTGTTTTTTATTTTTGTAAGAGAACATTTATTGGGTAAATTAGAGGTAGAAAAAGTAATTCCTCGAAGAAATGGGCCTAGGAAACAAGTTATGGAAGTAAAGGAAGAGTCCCTGGAGCTTGGGAGTGAGGAAGCTAAAGGTAAGCGGGGAAGGGAGGAGGAGGGTGCGGTGGAAAGGAAGGGAAAGGCACCACGTGCTCCGGGGAGGGAGAGCGCTAACTTGTGCTTTATAATATTAGTTACTAGTTTTGCTAACAGTTTAAAATCAAAGTCTTTTTCCCTTTTCTCTCCCCTCCCCCACCATAAAAAATTTTCTTAAACCAACCGTCCATATTACAATTGAAAAAATAAATTCACTAACTACAGGTGATTTTGCTTGCAGGGTGAAACTTTCAGTTCTGCAGCCTAAAACTTCCCTTATAAAGTGCTTTTTCGGGTAGCACGCTACTGGTTGTCACAAGTTTGTGGGTGTAATAGGGGAGTGGGGGTGAAGGCTACCTGCCTCCTCTTTCTCCTTCAGAAAAAGGGTTAGGCACAAGGAGCCTCTAGTGGCGTGTCTGAAGTCTGCAGCGCAATCACAAACAACCCAGAGCCTGCACTTAATCTTCGTGCACCTGATCCCAAACCGGGCTCTCAACCTGCCACGATCTGAGATGTGCCCTCTTCCACCTGACCCGTAGCAGAGTTAGAGACCCCCCCATGAGTGGCTCTGGCCTCACCCCAAGTCCCCAAAGTCAGTCCCCAGAGCATATCCTTGCCCAACCGCCTGCCTCTCTGGCTCTGATCGCTTACGGGAAGTTCGCATCCACTCGAGCAGCGCTGGGCGGTCGGCCGGAGCCACGGTACCAAGTAGTTGCAGTATTGTTTGCCGCGCGGCGCTTAATTCCATGTTGCAGCAGAAAACAGCGCTGGGAAGGTGCGCATCGCGCACGCGCACGCGCAAGCGGAGTCCGATAGCGACAACTGACCCGCCTCCCCAGGCTGCGGACGCCCTAAGCCCCGCCCCCTCCTCTGAGTTCTCCAGAGCGGGAGGAATTCCTACACTTCAGCGCACCCTCAGCTCTCACCATTCCCCTTCAATAGCATTGCTCAGCTTAGTCACTTTTTCTTAAGGCGGCTCCCCGAGGCCGGACTTCTTTCCTGAGGTCGCCTCCTATTTTAACAACTTTGCTGCCGCAGTTGATGAGCGATAGAAAACGAAAGTCTAAAGTCAGTGGCAGTAAAGGAACATCTCAATATACCCCTTCCACGCAGTGAAGGAACGCGGCGAGTGCCCCGGAAGCGGAAGTGCATCCTGGTCTTGAAAGGCTGGACTACAGCGAGTGGTGACGTTTCCTCATTGGGCGGAAGGTTCGGTGGCAGTCGTCGGACTTCCAGCTGGTGGGAGTTGGCGTCGCAGTGCTGGGCTCTGGGGCTCGCGTTTGTGTAGTTTGGAAAGTCGGTCCGTGGCGTCGTCCCTACCTGTCTGATCCCGGCTTTCTTCTGATCAATCCCACGGCGGGGGGCCTCGCGAAGGAATCCCCGGCCCCTTTGGGCCACGGCCGTAGAGGTGCCTTCAGAGGTAAGTGTCTGCTTTTTCCCGTCCCAGACTGGCAGCTGGCGGCAGCCCCGACCCTGCTTGGGGGGCGGGAGACTCCGGAGAGAGTCCACTTGCCTGGCCACCTGCTGTCATCACCGGTGCCGAGGTGCTTTGGCCCCTTTTCACCTCGTTCCGCCCATCAGAAGTTTTATTAAGAGATAAGCTGTGACCCTTTTCAGTTGACTTCGGATCTACTCGAGCCAAATTACCTGTGTAGGCAATTGCAGGCCTGACTCTCTGATTTGCTCTCCTGATCAAGAATTTAGTTATGACTGCTTCCCCGACAGTCTTTTCACGTGTCCCAAATTTTATATTTTCATGTTCGCTGTGCTTAACACATTGTCCTGCATGTAGCAGGCGTTCAGTAAGTGAGTAAGGAATATCAGTTCAATGTCAGCGATGACTTCCGATGAGCTGATGGCTCTCCGTAGCATTTAACACTATTACCCATCCGTTTCTTGAAACTGTGTCTCCTGTTGGCTTTCTTGATGCTATTCTCACCCACTTTTTTTCATATGCTTAATTCAACAAAACAGTTACCCGTTGTTAGCTATAGGGATACAGAAATGAATGACACAAACCCTATCATTGAAGAGCTAGCAGTGTAATAAAAGAGAAGCATGTAAATGTATCCTATATCCAGATGAGCAATGAGAAAGTCTGGAAAGATATGAGCCAGGAGAGCTGAGGGAATACAGATGAGAGGTGCAGTGATTTGTGATCCTGACTGAGCAGATCCCATCTAGCCTCAGTTTCCTCATTAACTAATAAGTTTATTAAGAGGATGTTGATAGTGGAGGAGGTTATACATATGTGGGGACAAGGGGTTATATGGAAGCTCTATGTATTTTCTGCTAGGTTTGCTGCGAACCTAAAACTGCTCTAAAAGCATAGTCTGTTGATTAAAATTTCAAAAAGAAAGAAAGGAGGATTGAAAGATTAGGTAACACGTTTGGTGCAATGCCTACAACAGTCTAGCAATGGTGGTCCTGAAGGGGAGGGGAAATATTTCCCTGAAACCTCTTTCCCTTGATTTTTTGATGCGGACAGTTAGTATTTTCTGACTTAATGTAGTGCTATGCAGAAGCATCTTCAAGCCCTCCTTCCGACAGATTACTTCTCTAACTCCAGCTCTCTGGAAATTCTGGACCTGCCACTAAGTAAGATAACCATAAATAGTAGCTTTTTAATTTTTTTAAATTGATACCTTTCTGTGTGTTTTTGGGAAATGGAATTAGTAAAAGCTTCTATCCCTTTGATTATTCTCAGTCCCAATTGACTCTCTCCTTTTAGTTGGCCCTTGACTGTGGCTACAAACCAGTCTTCCACAAATTCTCCCAGAGAGTTCTCATCTATATCCATGGCGTCCGTGGCATTATTCTTGTATGCCAACCATTTCCAAATATTTTCTCTAGTTTCTATCTCTGAGTGATATAGTTCTTTAGTTCTGCAAATAGTCTAGGTCCAAACCCAAATTCCTTACCTCCACCTTCCTTTCCCCCACCCCCACTTTTTAAAAAATCATTACCTATATCTTAGATACAAAGGTGTATAAAAGCAGTGATCCCTAGTGAGTTTTTGACCCTTTGTTTCTACTTGAATTTTGTATGTTATTTGTATGTTCAGTTAAAAAAGGATAATAAAGTCAACATCTATGTATTTAATATCCAACTTAAGTAGTAATACATTGCAAATAACCTTTAATCTCCTTGAACCTTTTTTCTAGTAACTCTAACTTTCAAAACAGCTTCTTTTTTTTTCTTTTTCCTTCCATATATTGGTTAATGGCATCACTAGTCATCTGGTTTTTTAAACTGGAGACCTTACAGTCATTTTTGCCTTTTGTTTCTTCTTCATTCTCCACAACTACTTGGTTATTAGGTCCTATAGATTCTGCTTTATGAGTTGGGTCTTGACTCAGCCCCTTCACTCCATTTTACTTTCTGCTTCCTTAGTTCAAGTATGTACTCTCCTTGCTCTCAAGTTTTTCTCACTCTAATGTGTTTGCTACATTGTTTATAATTTTTAAAACAGAACAGATTTTTCATTCTCTTGTTTCCTTTGAGGAGTATTGATTCATACAGTGATCATTAACCTTGGCTGCACATCAGTATAGCCAGTGAAGTTTTTCAAAATATAGATGCCTTGTTTTGCTCTTCTAATAAAAAATTTAGATGAGACTACTTTCTAGAAACCTTCTGAAGTTACTGTTCTTGGAGATTATGATAGAGTGTTTAATTTTTAGCTGGTATTACCTAAATGTTATTGAAATAACCCATTGCCTATCCCTCCTCCTTCATATGTTCTTTTCAGCTTCAAGGCAAACTATTTCCAAGGAACTCCTTTAACTTTCCTTGCTTTAATTTTTTTTTCTTGCTAACAGTTTACATAAAGATTGTTTTAATGATTGACCTGACAGCCAGAAATAACTTAAAGAAATGATTCCCAGTGTTTTTGAGTTATTACCCTTTTTTGCTAATTGAAGTTTTATATACCTTTTCTGCTATTAAAGTGTTGCAGTGATTTTATTTTTAATATTAAAATGAGTTTTAAAATTTGAAAATTTTAATGAAGAAAGAATTTTCTGAGACTTTTTGACATAAAGGAATATAACTTTTGCTGCAAAATTAAGACCATTCCTCATTTCTATTTCCCTCTTCACTCTCCCCAAGTCATCACACCAGTGAAGTCATTGGTGATGTGATATATACTAGTAATTTATCTTTTGAAGTTAACAGAAGAGTCTTATCTGTTAAGTTGATGTAATTTGTTGACTTAGAGTTAGAACTTTTCTCCTGCTGAAACAATTCCTCAAGGTGTTTAATGAATGAATAACTAAATGAATACAAGTGGCAACTCCATCAGAACCCCTAATATAATATAATATTCTGTTCTCACAAGAAGCACTTTGAAAAATAATTAATTTGCCCTAGCTGGTTTGGCTCAGTGGTTGACATTGACCTATGAACCAGGAGGTCACGGTTCATTCCTGATCAGGGCATATGCCCGGGTTGTGGGCTCAATCCCCAGTGTGTGGCATGCAGGAGGCAGTCAGTCAGTGATTCTCTCTCATCATTGATGTTTCTATTTCTCTCTTCCTCTTGTCCTCTCTAAAATTAATAAAAAATACATTTTTTTAAAAAGAAAAATAATTATTTTTTTCCTTGACGTAAAAATAATACCTAGTCATTGCCAAAAATTTGGAAATTACAAAAAGATATAAATAAAAAAATAAAATTACTAGTATGTACCATTCAGAGATGACACATTCCATTTTCTAACAGTTTTACTGAAATAAAATTTATTTATAAAATTTATAAAACTTTAGTTTACCTAAAGTGTACAATTCAGTGGTTTTTATTTATTTACAGAATTGTGCAATCATCACCACAATCAATTTTAGAACATTTTTATCACTCCATGCAGAAACCCCATCACCATTAATAGTCACTCCTCATTTCCCCCATACTCCCAAGCCTAAGCAACTATTAATCCACTTTCTGTCTCTTTAGATTTGCTTCTTCTGGACATTTCATATAAATGGAATCATATAAAATGTGCTTTTATTTGTCACCGTTGTTTTTTCATTTAGTGTAATGTTTTCAAGATTCATCTATGTTGTAGCATGTATCAGTACTTCATTTCTTTTATTATCAAACTAGAGACCAGGTGCACGAAATTCATGCATGGGGGAGGGAAGGGGGTCCTTAGCCCAGCCTGCATCCTCTCGCAATCCAGGACGCTGCATGCACTAGTGACCATACTTTTTATACCAGTGAAAGGCATCATGCTGTTGTATGGGCAGGTACATTTTTTTGCCCTGATTATAAAAAAAAGTACATAACATGATCCTTCTCAGGCAGTAATACCATTTTCCCCATCCTATGGGTGGAAAAACTGAAGCAGAGAGAAGTTAAGTAATTGGCTCTGTCACACAGTTATCAGTGTCAGAATCAGGACTGACCACAAAATGTGCAAGCCAGAGTCCATGCATGTCATCACTGCATCATCCTATTTTTTCAGTGTTAGAGTATCCTTGCCAGTTTTTAATTTTTAAATCTAAGAGATTTTTCCCAATATATAGGGTAGGGTCCCTAGGCCTGGCTCAGGGGGCACCCGTTTTGGCTGGCAGTCTGGTGCCGCCCGCTGGCTAGCCCCACCCCCTGATCGCTGCTGCCTGTTGCCTCCCTCTCTGGGGGCAGATGCATCATAGTGACCAGTCATTTCGCCGGTCATTCCGTTGGTTGGTCGATTTGCATAGTAGGGTTTTATTGTACAGGACTAGAGGCCTGGGGTGTTGAGGGCGGATCGGGGGTGAGGCCAGCTGGAGGGAGGGGCCGTGAGTGGCTGGCCAGGGGGTGGGGCCAGAGGGGCCAATCAGGCCTAGATCAGGCTGGTCGACTGCCACAGTACGTGTCTTAGCCACCAGTCCTTCTGGTCATTCTGCCGTTCCGGTCGCTGGACTTTTATATTTATAGAATAATACTCCATTTTATGGATAATACCAGATTTTATTTATCCACTCATTGGTTGAGGGATATTTGGGTTGTTTCAACTTTTTGGCTAGCATAAATAATGCTGCTAATGACCATTCATATAAAATTTTTGTGTGGATGTGTGTCTTACTTTCTCTTGAATGTACCTAGGAGTAGAATTACCGGGTCATATAGTAACTCTATGTTTAACATTTTGAGGAACTGCCACACTGTTTTTTAAAGGGCTCTACCATTTTGCATTCTCACCATCTATGTATGAGGGTTCTGATTTCTCCACATTCTCACCAACACTTGTTATTATCTGTCTTTTTTGTTATAGCCATCCTAATGCATGTGAAGTGGTATCTGATTGTGCCTTTGTTTTTATTTCCTTGGTGGCTATTGTCATTTTTCAGATATTTGTTTATAAACAAAATATGGGTTCTATAATATATGCAGTTTTATATTCTGCCTTTGGCATTTAAACACATTTTTATCACTAGCAAGCATATTTACAAAAGAATTTTCCTCATTTCTGTTTCCCTCTTCATTCCCTCAAAACCATACTAGTTGAGAAAACTTGCTTATTTATATGCACAGAAAATAATTCTATATCAATGTATACCAAATTATTATTGGTGGTTATCAGAGGACAAGAGAGATTAGGATTAGGGAAATTTAATTTCCTACTGTTAATATTTCTGTAATGTTTGAATTTTTACAATGAACATGTATCCTCTTGTAATCACAAAACATAAAGGTGAATTATTTCCTTGTAGGATTAAGTAGACTCAGAATGAAAAAAAAATCCCTAAATTTAAGAGTCATAATTAACATTATAATGTTGTTCAAATATAATTTTATCCAGTAAAATACCTATAGGCTGCTTTGTTAAATAAATTTACTTTTCTGTGGTCCTAGACTATGAATACATGTGCTGTACAGAATTAAAAAATTATATACATATATTTTTTTCCTGACACTAATAATATATACATATATAATACATATTATATATTATATAATTATTATATACTAGTAAAATACCAGGCTGCTTTGTTAAATAAATTTACTTTTCTGTGGTCCTAGACTATGAATACATGTGCTGTACAGAATTAAAAAATTATAATATTATATTTTTTTCCTGACACTAATAATATATACATATATAATACATATTATATATTATATAATTATTATATATAATAAAATAT
>NW_005357232.1:484141-486983 GCF_000412655.1 Myotis brandtii
TACAGTGGGGCCTTGACTTACGAGTGTCCCGACTAACGAGTTTTTCGAGATACGAGCCGTCTCTCGGCCGATTTTTTGCTTTGAGTTGCGAGCTAAAATTCGGGTTACGAGCCAGCTTCAGATACCCCACCGCTAGTTGGCGCAGCGAACGTCACAGTGAACGCCACAACATCAGCCCAGCATCACGTGTCTCGCTCATTCACTTTAAGATTTGACATACGAGTAATTTGAGTTACGAGCTCTGTCACGGAATGAATTAAATTCATAAGTCAAGGCCCCACTGTACTAAACTTGCACAGATGTCCCACCAAGGATAATGGTACCCTAAAACCATTCTCTGACACTGCATGACAAGAGTCACCTGGCTTATATCCCAGCTCTACTACTTACTGGGGGTATAATTTTTAACAAGGTATTTAACATCTCTATGCTTTGGTTTCCTCATCTGTAAAATGGAGATAATAGCATGAAAAATTAAATAATACAGTACACATGAAAAGCACTAAGCACAATGTCTGTTACAAAAGTATGAATTCGAATGTTGTCAGTGAGTAGATAATTAACACAAGTAACTAAGAGTTGAGAACACCATTATTACTTTTTTCTTTAAAAAACATTAAATATTAAGATCTAAACTAATTCAAAACTAAGAAAGCAACTGAGGTCCTTTATACTAGATTTAATTTTTAGAAGCTGATTCTTCTAGTACTTATAAAAACAGAATAAAGAGGCAAAATCAGAAGATCCTGTTTTAAGTCTCATCTTTAATAACAACACTAATCAGATGAGCCTGGGCAAATCATTAACTTCTCTGTCCATTCATCCTATATAATAAAAGGCTAATATGCAAATTATCTCTTATACTGGGAGTTCAACCAGGGGGCAGGGCCAGCTGGCCAACCTCCCGTGTCCCCTCCCCCTGGCCAGCCCAGCCCAATCAGCCCCAATTGGGGTGGGCCAGCTGGACCCCATCCGTGCACAAATTCTTGCACCAGGCCTCTAGTAGTTAATATAGTAGCCACTTGCAAACAGTTTTATACATGTTGTCTCATTTAATCCTCGCAACAGCCCTTCAAGGTAACTACCTTGATAATGGTATAATCTCCATTTTGCAGGTGAGGAAAGTGAGGCTCAGAGAGATTAAGTAACTTTCCCAAAGTAACACAGCCAATATGTAGCAGAGCTGGGATTTGAATCCAAGTCTGTAAGACTCCAAAGCCCGTGCTCTTTCCAGTACTTCACACTGCAGCAGGTAAGTACAGTGGGGCCTTGACTTACGAGTTTAATTCGTTCCGTGACGGAGCTCATAACTCAAATTACTCATATGTCAAATCATAAAGTGAACGAGTGAGACACGTGATGCTGGGCTGATGTTGTGGCGTTCACTGTGACGTTTGCTGCGCCAACTAGCGGTGGGGTATCTGAAGCTGGCTCGTAACCCGAATTTTAGCTCGCAACTCAGAGCAAAAAATCGGCCAAGAGATGGCTCGTATCTCGAAAAACTCGTTAGTCGGGACACTCGTAAGTCAAGGCCCCACTGTATGATACTTGGCTCTGTGCTTGCCTTTCTTAGGGCACCCCGTACTTGAGCCTGTTTCCATCACCTCACTATCCAACTCTTAGTCAGACTTGTGTTAGAAGAACATGTAACTTGGGCCAGGATCAATCCATGTACATCCTGATTGCAGTAATACTTATCATTTCTTTCTGAACATTGAAGTTACTCTTCCATGAGGAGGAATGTGCATCCTTGCTTTCAAACTATGATTTCCCTCCTTGTAGTATAGCAGCAAAAGTTGTCCCTGGAGTTTGGCCACAGGGATATTCAACCCTATTGTTAAAAGCATCATTGATATTGTAGGACCTAGGGCTGTGTAGCCAAGGGACTGTGGGAAGTTATTTTGCTTTTTTTGGTAGGGAATGGCTGTTTCATTCCCTAACCTGCTATGTCATAAAATTATTGTGAGGCTGGAATGAGATAATAGATGTCATATAAAGTACTATTCAGTAATCCCTTACCTTTCCAACAGCCCCATCAAAGTACAGATTCCTCTTTTGTGAAATTCTAGTGTGCACAGACTTATTTCTATAAATCACTTTAGTTAGCCTAGAGAATTTTGAGTGTGTGTGCTTGAATTATCTGTTACTTCAATTTGAGATATAGGATTAGCTGTTAACATTAAAAAAGATGTTTTGCATTTTATAGTGCATACTAGCAGCCCGATGCACGAAATTCGTGCAAGAGTAGGCCTTCACAGCCCCTGCGGCTGCCTGGATCCCTCCCTCGCAGCGGTGGTGGCTGCCTCCATCCCTCGGCTGCAGCCCCGGTTTCATCCGGAAGGACATCCCTGGATGGACGTCCAGAAGGACATCTGGTCTAATTGCATATTATGCTTTTATTATTATAGATTATAGATTAGAATAAGGTGAAGTTAATTTTTTAAATCTTTATTGTTGAAAATTTTATAGATGTCCACTTTTTCCCCTCTATTTACCCTCTCCACTCCGCTCCCGCCCCCTCCCTAGGCCATCACTGTACTATTGTCTGTATCTATGGGTTATGCATATAAGTTCTTTGGTTAATCTCTTTCCACCTCTCCTGCACTCCCCACCCCCTGTTCCCTCTGAGATTCCTCAGTCTATTGCATGCTTCCATGTTTCTCTGGATCTATTTTGTTTGTCAGTTTATTGTGTTCATTAAATTCCACATGTAAGTGAGATCATGTGATACTTGCGTTTCTCTGACTGGCTTATTTTGCTTAGCATAATACTCTCAGGTCCTTTCATGTTGTCTTAAAGCAGTGGTTCTCAACCTTGGCTGCACATTAGAATCACCCGGGAA
>NW_005357232.1:491198-517121 GCF_000412655.1 Myotis brandtii
AAAATATATTTTTATTGATTTCAAAGAGGAAGGGAGAGGGAGAGACAGATAGAAACATCAGTGATGAGAATCATTGATCAGCTGCCTCCTGCATGCCCCCTACTAGGGATTGAGCCCGGGTACCTGCCCTTGACCGAAATTGAACCTGGGACCCTTCCGTCTGCAGGCCAATGCTCTATCCATTGAGCCAAATCGGCTAGGGTGTTTTACCCATTTTTTAATTGGATTGTTGGTCTTCCTTTTGTTAAGTTGTATGAGTTCTTTATATATTTTGGAAATTAACCCCTTGTCAGATGTATCATTGGCAAATATGTTCTCCTGTATAGTGGGATCCCTTTTCATTTTGTTGATGGTTTCTTTTGCTGTGCTTTTTAATTGGATGTAGTCCCATTTTGTTTTCCTTTGTTTCTAGGAGATACATTGGCAAACATATCGCTACTAGAGATGTCTGAGATTTTGCTGCTTATGGTTATTTCTAGGATTTTTATGGTTTCATGACTTACATTTAAGTCTTTTATCCATTTTGAATTTATTCTTGTGTATGATGTAAGTTGATGGTCTAGTTTCATTTTTTTGCATGTAGCTGTCTAATTTTCTCAGCACCATTTATTGAAGAAACTGTCTAGTCCAGTGTATGCTCTTGCCTCCTTTGTCAAATATTGAGAGCAGTGGCATAAGTGGATTTCTGAGGTCTCTTTTCTGTTCCATTGATCTATATATGCTGTTCTTGTGCCAGTACCAGGCCATTTTGATTACAGTGGCTTTGTAATATAATTTGATATCTGGTATTGTCATCCCTCCTATTTTGTCTTCTTTCTCAAGAAGAAGCTGCGGCTATTCAGGGTCTTTTTTTTTGTTCCATTAAATTTTTGGAGTGTTTGTTCTAGACCTGTGAAATATGCCATAGATATTTTAATAGGGATTGTGTTGAATCTATAGATTGTTTTGGGCAGTATGGACATTTTAATGATGTTAATTCTACCAATGCATGAACACAGTATATTCTTCCATTTGTTTGTATTTTCTATTTCTTTTTTCAGTGTCCTGTAGTTTTCTGAGTACACGTCTTTTACCTCCTTGGTTAAGTTTATTCCAAGGTATATTATTTTTTTTGTTGCAGTTGTAAATGGGATTCTTTTTTTAGTTTCTCTTTCTGAGAGTTCATTATTGGTATATAAAAATGCCATCGATTTCTGGATGTTAATTTTGTGTCCTGCTACTTTGCCAAATTTATTTATTAGATATAGTAGTTTTTTTGGTGGAGTCTTTAGGGTTTTCTGTTTACAATATCATGTCTCTGCAAATGAAGACATTTTCACTTCCTTCTTTCCAATTTGGATGCCTTTTATTTTTTCTTCTTGTCTGATTGCTGTGGTTGACTTCCAGTGCTATGTTGAATGAATGATGAAAGCAGACATCCCTGCCTTGTTCCTGATCTTACGGGAAATGGTTTTAGTTTTTGCCCATTGAATATGATGTTGGCTGTAGGTTTGTCATATTTAGCCTTTATTATATATTTTAATAAGGTATGATCCCTCTATTCCCACTTTGCTGAGAGTTTTTATCAAAAACGGGTGTTGGATTTTGTCAAAGGTGGTTAACTTTTCAGAATCTTGTTGGAAATTCTGAAAAGTTATAAGTAATGGCACATAAATATTACTTGTACAATATCAGTTACCTCCGATATTGATTTTCTTTGGTTGTCTTTTCTTTCTTTTTTAAATATATTTTTATTGATTTCAGAGAGGAAGGGAAAGGGAGAGAGAGATAGAAACATCAATTATGAGAGAGAATCATTGATCAGCTGCCTCCTGCACTCCCCCTACTGGGGATCGAGCCCATACCCCGCCATATGCCCTTGACTGGAATTGAACCCAGGACCCTTCAGTTTGCAGGCTGATGCTCTATCCCCTCAGCCAAACCAGCTAGGGCTGGTTGTTTTTTCAGTTATAGTTGACATACAATATTAGTGTTAGGAGTACCACATAGTATGATTTTCAAATAATGGAAAATGAATGTTCACTGTACAGTATCAGTTACATAGGTCATTGATTATCTTTTTGAATTGTCATATTTTCTTCATTGGTTTGTTTTAATGGTCTTTAAGAGAGCTTTGTAAAGCCTTTCTCATGACTTTGGTTCCCTAGTCTTCCTTTTTCCCTAAGATCTTAAATACATCATTCATTCATAAAATTAATTTTTACTAAAGGCTTACTATATAAGATTGGGGATAGATAAAGCAGTGAGGTCACAGGAGAGAGCAAAAAAGGCAAAAATACCTGGCCTCATGCAGCTTACATTTCAGTTGGGACACATAGGCCATAAACAATATAAGTAAATTATGTGTTAGTTGGTACTAGAATAATGAGAAAAAATAAAGGGTCAGAGGTTTTGCAATTTTAAACAAATGATTAGGGAAGGTCTTATTGAGAAATTGCATCTGGACAGCGATCTGAAGGAGATGAGGGAGGGAGCTATATTGTCAGCCAGGGCAAGAGTATGCCAGCTAGTACTACGGCCCTGAGGTTGAAATGTGCAGCATCCACAGCAAAGTTGGTGTGATTACAAGAGAGAGAGAGAGAGAGAGAGAGAGAGAGAGAGAGAGAGAGAGAATATTTGGGAGTGCCTTACCTTCCATTCATTGTAAGGACTTTCCCTCTGCATGAAATGGGAAGTTGTTGAGGTTTTGAGCAGAATTCTAAGACCAGAGTTTTCAGAAACACATCCTTGAAAATTGCAGAGGAAACACTGTATAAATAAATTATATTAAATATTATTCTCTACTGGAGTGCATGTTTTTATAATCAGTCAAATATATTTTAAAATATGCTGCCAATAAGTACTTACATAAGGAAAAATGTGTTGGGAAACTTCAGAGAAGTATTTTTTATTTTAAATGAGCCAGTCAATATGGGAAGATAGGTTTATTTTTGAGAGTTAACTTATATAGCTTTTTAAAATGGGGGATGATCTGTTGTGACATGATCTTTAAAAAAGTTAATTGTGGTGTCATAATTAGAATTATATCACTCCTGGTAATGTAGTGGTATAGGAGATGAACTGAAACATCTGGGTCTTATCTCTTAACCTGTAGAGTACATGTTTACTTGAGCAATAATAATTTAGTTTTATGAGTATGGGATAAGAAAGAAAAAGTTCTGCGTCTTTTCTATGAAGCAGTTGCTCTTTCAAAGTTAAGTAACCATGTAACTGCAAATAATTTATGGTAAGTGCATTTTTTTAAGTTCCATCAAGTGTTGGTAGTAATTTTTTAGGTTCCAAATTATGAAATTTTTCTTCGGTGAAAGGGTAGTGTTTAATTTAGAGTTCAACTTGGAATGTCTTTGCCAGTGATTGGGCCTTGAGTGCATTTTCCCTTTCTTTTTCTTTTGACTCCCCTCGTCTCTCCACTTTCCCTGTGTTGAAGGAGTCAGCTCTTTTTTCCTCCTGTTTATCTTATTTTTAATCTCCTGTATAGTGTATAGTTGAGATCATCTTTGTTGACTACATTAGACTAGATTAGTTTGGAAGAATTACTAAAATAGTTGTTTTTGAGCAATGAACTTTTCTGCCAAAATTGCTATATTGGACAATTGATATTTCTTAACCTGGTTCTTTAGAGCTTTTTGCAATCTATATTTTCTTTGAACCGTATAGCCCTCTGTCCTGACCAGAATGTTTTATTTACTGTCCCCCAAATAATACTCAATAATCTTTACGTACAGTGCATATATAAGGTTTAAGTATGTCCCAGGCTTTTTCCATGTCTCCCTTTCTGGTTGTGCCATTTTACTTTCTTCAAATTCCCTTTGTCCTCTTCTCCACCTATACAAATTCTACCCATATTTCAGAATCAAATTTATATTCAGCCTTTTCAATAAAGCCTACTCTGTGTACTTGAGCCTGTTTTTTTCTTCCTTTGAATTTTTACAGAAGTAATCAATCATTGGCAGTTGACCATAAACTTTTTTTTTTTTTTTACATATGTGTCCTCTTTTCCCCCGCCCTTGACATTTCCCCGGCTTCCCCTACCTTTACTGGTATTAGTCAAGGCTCTCCCCATGGATGTGTGTATGTCTATACACACATATAAAAAGAGACTTATTATGAGAATTGGCTCATGTGATAATGGAGGCTGACAGTCACAAGATCAACAGGGTGAGTCAACAAGATGGAGACTCAGGCCCTAGCAGGTTTGGCTTAGTGGATAGAGTGTCAGCCTGCGGACTGAAGAGTCCCAGGTTTGATTCCAGTCAAGGGCACATGCCCAGGTTGCAGGCTCGATCCCTAGTAGGGGGCGTGCAGGAGGCAGCCAGTCAATGATTCTCTCTCATCATTGATGTTTCTATCTCTCCCTTCCTCTCTGAAAGCAATAAAAAATATATTTGAAAAAGGGGGGGGGGGCGGGGACACAAGATAGAGACAGGAGAGCGAAGCTGAAGGTATAGTTCAGTCTAGAGGCTGGCAGGCTAGGGACCTAAGAAGAGCTGTTTCAGTTTGAGTCTGAAGGCAGGAAAAAGCCAATATCCAGTCCAAAGACAGTCAGGCCAAAGAGATTCTCTTTTAATATTTACTTTCTTTTGCTCTTTATTCATGTGTCTTATCTTGCCAGCTAGGAGATAACTTGAGGGCAGGGGCAGCTGTAAATCATATTTGCTTGTTTACCATCCATGAGTCTTTGCATCCTGACTTAATGTGTAGTAGGTACATCTACACACTTTATAAAACCATTAACATTTTAGAGCTGGGAAGAGCCTTGAGGTTATTTTGCTTAGGAGTTGGGGAATCAAGAACAGCTTTAAAATAGGGAGATTAATAATATACCACTTTTCCTGATTGTTACAAGAATAAAATTAGATCATGTAATGTGTGTGAAAAGTTTGATTCATTAAATAAAACTTGTTTTTTGTGTGTTTTTGTTGTTGTTTTGCTTAGATCGTGAATCAAAATAGTTTGTAGTGTGTGTGTGTGTGTGTTAATCCTCACCCAAGGATATTTCTCCCATTGATTTTTTTAGAGAGAGTGGACGGGAGAAGGAGAGGGAGAGAGAGAAAAACTCCAATGTAAGAGAGACACATTGATTGGTTGCCTCGCCCATCTCGCCCATGTACTCCTGGCCCCTGTCCAGGGCCAGGGATGAAGCCTGCAACTGAAGTACGTGCCCTTGACCGGAATTAAACATGAGACCCTTCAGATTATGGGCAGACGCTCTATCCACTGAGCCAAAACAGCCAGGGCAAAATAGTTTTTAAAAAGTCCTTCAGTTTGGTAAATTAAACAATATTTCCTGGGTGAGGAATTGGCTTTTTTAAAACTTTTTCTTTGTTTTATTTTCTTTCTCTCTTCATTTAAAAATGTACGTGATACATCAGTTACTCATACTCACCAAGTATGTCCAAAGTGAGAATAGGTTTAATTTGCGATCATGTCATTGTTTCCTCAAAACATTATCTGACATGTTGAATTTACTGATTCCTATAGGATATTCCAATTATAAGGCATCATAACCAAGTGACAGCTTTAGGTTTGGACCTGACTGTATTGAAGCTGCAGTTTGAGGCTATAGAAATTGAAGTTATAATATCTAAACCCTAGAGTACTTTAATTTTAATTTAAATACTCTTCTTTAGAAGTCTACAGTTGTGGGAACCTGGTATTGATTGTTTTCAAGTGTTTTTATTTAACTTATTTTTTCTTTCTAGATTTTCTTGTAGTCACATCTTAAAGCCTCCAAGATGGTACTAGCAGACCTTGGAAGAAAAATAACATCAGCATTACGCTCATTGAGCAATGCCACCATTATCAATGAAGAGGTATGTGAAATATATTTTATTGCACATCATCTCTACCATTGGGGAGATGGATTATTAATAATCTCTATGTTTATATTTATCTTGATGTTGATTTAATATGTGTAGGTAAAAACCTAAAATGGGTATAATAGTGTTATTTTTTATTGAGTCAACTATCTTCCTATTAAAATTTCAACTTTCTTTGAAGAATTACAACAGAACAAAAACCTTAACTTATATGTAAAATGACATTTAATATTCTGAAAATGTCTGAGATTTGGAAATATACTTTTCAAAAATATATATTTTTTAATTTATTTTAGAGAGGAAGGGAGAGGGAGAGAGCGGTGGAAACATCAATGATGAGAGAGAATCACTGATCGGCTGCCTCCTGCATGCCCCCTACTGGGGATTGAACCTACAACCCACATATATTCCCAGAAATAGAATTGCTGGATCATAAAGCATGTGCCCTGACTGGGAATCGAACCGTGACCTTCTGGTTCATAGGTCAGTGCTCAACCGCTGAGCAGCACTGGCCGGGCTGAAAAATAGACTTTTGCTTTGTCTCTTGACATAGGCCTAAAATTTCAGTATTCTGCTTCTTTCTTCCTGGCTAGGCATGTGTGTACCCGACCTTTTCTCCTCAACTTTTATTTAGCATTTTTATATAAGGCTAATATTTTCATCTTGGCTACTTTGATTTATTTTCTCTGAAGTCCTAATGCATTTTTGTGGGGATTAACCCCCCCCCCCAACCTTTTGAGGTATGGGATGACCCTCCAACCAACTAGCCACCTAGCCAGGGCAATTTTTTGGAGATTTTGAAAGCTGACTCCTTATATGGTATCTGAAATACTCTCTGCCTAGCTTTATTGTGTGAAGATTTTTCTTTTTCCCATTTTTTTCCACACAATGTATGTTAATGGCTTGTCGGTTGAAAAAAGATGATTATAATCCACAGGAATACTTTATATTTTGTGGTACCAGTGGAAAAGTACTGACTTTGGTTTTGAAAGACCTTATTTAGTATCCTACTTAGTAGCTGTGTGATAGAAATTTGGGCAAGTCAACTTCAGCTTCCTTAATGTGTAAAATGAGAAAATAGTATTTACCTATGGTTGTAAGAATCAAATTAAATAATAGATAAAAAGTATTTTCTAACTTGGAGGTTTGAAAAAATTTCTAATTTAGAATTTGATATCAACATAATAAGCTAATGGTATTAAATAATTTTAGGACTATCTTTGAGCTGAGCTAGTCCAACCTCTCATTTAATAACAACAGAAAGTCAGTTTCACATGTTTATTTATTGGAAGAACCAGGATTAAAATCTTTTCTCTAATTCCTCATCCAGGACTTTTTTGTTTTAATTGAATTTACTGGGGTGACATTGGTTAATAAAATTATATAGGTTTCAAATATACAGTTCTACAGTACATCAGCTGTATATTGCATTGTGTCGTCATCACCTTAAGTCAAGTCTTCCATTACCATTTATTGCCCTTTTACCCTCATCTACCTCTCCCCAATCCCTTTTTCCACTGGTAATTACTGTTGTCTATGTCTATGAGGTGTGTTTTTTTTCTTTGCTTGATCCCTTCACCTGTTCCCCCAAGCCCTCAACCCCCTTCCCCTCTGACAGCTGTCAGTCTGTTCTCTGTGTCTATGAGTCTGTTTCTATTTTGTTTGTTAGTTTTGTTATTTAGATTCCACATATAAGTAAAATCATATGGTACTTGTCTTTCTCTGGCCGGCTTATTTCACTTAGCATAATGCTCTCCAAGTCCATCCATGATATCACAAAAGGTAAGATTTCCTGCTTTTTTAATGTATGGCCTAGTAGAATTCTATTCTGTAGATGTGCCACAGCTTTTTTATCCACTCATCTATTAATGGGCACTTGGACTACTTCCAAATCTTGGCTATTGTAAATAGCCAAGAATCAGTTTTTCAGGTTTCTTCAGATATATTCCCGGAAGTGGAATTGCTGGGTCATAAGGCAGTTTCATTTTTAAATTTGTTTTTATTGTTGACACTATTACAGATGTCCTCCATTTTCCCCCCCTTTGCCACCTCCACCCAGCCCCTGGCCCCCCCCTCCTCTGACCTTTAGCACACTGTTGTCTATGTCCATGGACTATGCATACATATTCTTTGGCTAATCTCTTCACATTCTTTTATCCAGACCTCCCCAATCCCCTCCCCTCTGACATTTGTCAGTCTGTTCCATGTATCCATGCCTCTGGTTGTATTTTGTTTGTCGGTTTATGTTGTTCATTAGAGTCCACATATTAATGAGATCATATGGTATTTATCTTTCTCTGACTGGCATATTTGACTTAGCATAATAATCTGCAGATCTATCCATGCTGTCACAAAGGGTAAAAGGTCCTTTTTTACAGCTGCATAGTATTCCATCGTGTAAATATACCACAGCTTTTTAATCCACTCATCTACTGATGGTCACTTGAGCTGTTTTCAGATCTTAGCTATTGTAAATAACGCTGCTATGAACATAGGGGTGCATATATTCTTTCTTTTTTTAAGAAAAACAAGACTCATTTTTTAAAAAAATATAATTTATTGATTTCAGAGAGGAAGGGGGAGGGAGAGAGATAGAAACATCAGTGATGAGAGAAAATCATTGATCGGCTGCCTCCTACACACCCCCCACGCCCCAGGGATTGAGCCCACAACCTGGGCATGTGCCCTTGACCGGAATCGAACCCAGGACCCTTCAGTGTGCAGGCCAATGCTCACTCTATCCACTGAGCCAAACCAGCCAGGGCTGCATATAATTTTTTGAGACTTGATTTATGTACTAACATGTGGTCTGTCCTAGAAAATGTACTTGAAAAGAATATATCCTGCTGCTTTGGGGTGAAATGCCCTGAATTTATAATTAAATCCATCTGATCTACTGTGTTATTTAAGGCCACTATTTTTTATTTATTTTCTGTCTGGAAGACAGAAATGTCAATAGGGTATTAAAATCCCCTACTATGACTGTTGCTGTCAATCTCCCCCTTTATGTCCATTGAGATTTGCTGTACATATTTAGGTGCTCCAATGTTGGGCACACAAATGTTTACAAGGGTTATATCCCTGCCCTCATGGAGTTTACCTTCTAGTGTGTAAACACTTATTTACATGAGCAGCAAAAGCCTCATCTTTTCTTTTAGTGTGTGTGTTAATCCTCACCTGAGGACATTTTTTTCATTGATTTTTTTAGGAGGGCGAGAGAAGGGTAGGGAGGGAGGAAGGAAAAGAGAGAGAAAAAAACATCAATGTGAGAGAGACATATCTATTGGTTGCCTCCCGTACGTGCTCTTGACTGGGCATTAAAACCTGGACCCTTCAGTGTGCGGGCCAGCACTCTAACCATTGAGCAACACCGTCAGTTCTTAAGACTTTTTAGTTTGTGATCTTTTAATCGCGATGCCTTGCCACTCAACTAATATGTGATGATAGTAAGCTGTTAGTGGAGGATCATTTTCTTTTGTTACATTTTCCTCCATGGTAGTCCAGTTAAGTAGATATTGTGAATATAAAGTCTTGTGTATCAGCTAATGGGAGGTGTTCAGTGACATAGAAAACTTACTGGCAACACTATTGTGTAGTAACTTTCTTTGGCTTATATGTTGTCTTTATTATTACTTTAATATCAGAGTAAAATTTTAATTAATACTTAATTGAATAAAACTAAATAGAATGTATTTTTTGACAAAATGACTAGACATTTTATAAGATGATATCTCTAAGGCTAACAAAACTTTTTGTTTCCCCAATAGTGTAATATTGTTTTTATTTAGCTATGGTAATATATGATGACTTATCAACCATTGTTTTTATATGATTGAAATGGAAATAATACACTGAGCATTTTCAATTTGTATTTATTTGCAGGTATTAAATGCTATGCTAAAAGAAGTATGCACAGCATTATTGGAAGCAGATGTTAATATTAAACTAGTGAAGCAACTGAGAGAAAATGTAAAGTAAGTTCAATTAATTAGGTAATAAAACAGGCAAAACTAAATTTAGTTTTCTGGGATGAAGAGCTAACTAGAAAAGTTCTGTATCATGAAAAGTTTCTGCTGAACAGCACTGGAAAAGAATAGAACTCATATGTTAGAAGATTACGTGTATAGTATGTTTTCATAATGATTGTTCAAAGAATAAATTACATGTGGCTTTCATTTAATTATGGATTTCTTTCCATTTTACTACTGTCTTTGGATGGATTCAATAATATACTGTATAGTATTTTAATATAAAAACCTTTTAACAATTCAGATTCTTTGTAGAAAATTGGTGCCATTTTATCCTCTTCAGGCTTAAGATAGCATTAATCAGTCTCCTTCATTATTGGAGAACTAGAGGCCTGGTGCATGAAATTTGTGCACAGGGCCGGGGGTGGGAAGTCCCTCAGCCCGGCCTGCACCCTCTCGAAATCTGGGACCCCTTGGGGAATGTCCGACTGTCAGTCGGACATCCCTCTCACAATCCAGGACCACCTCGGGGAATGTCCGACTGCCAGTCGGACATCCCTCTCACAATCCAGGACCACTGCTCACCTGCCTGCCCGCCTGATTGCCCCTAACCATTCTGCCTGCCTGCCTGCCTGATTGCCCCTAACTGCTCGCCTGCCTGCCAGATTGCCCCTAACCACTCTGCCTGCCTGCCTCATTGCCCCTAACCGCTTGCCTTCCTGATCACCCCTAACCATTCTGCCTGCCTGCCTGGTCGCCCCTAATTGCCTCTGCCTCGGCCCCTGATGCCGAGGCTTCATCCAGGAGGACATCCAGAATGACGTCCAGAAGGTCGTTCGGCTGTCCGATCTAATTAGCATATTACACTTTTATTATTATAGATTGTCTTTTATTTCCCTTTTGGTTCCTTTGTCTAAATTTGAATGAAGTAGAAATGTATCTAGTCTCAGTTATCGTGTTCACAGGGAGGGTCACTGGCTGGAGTAGGGCACATAGAATAATGTAAGGAACTCAGTTAACTGCTTGCATCCTAGCCCTTGTTATGCACAGGTCATCCTCTTTTTCATGTTACCAGTCTGAGTAAGAAATGTAGTACTACTAGCATTTAAGTATGTAGAACTAGAGAAGTAGTCTTATTTTCTGCTAGGTTTAAATATATCTGAAGTATATATGCTGCAAGAAGAATAAATAAAATTAATACTCTGCAGTGATATGAAGACAAACTAATATTTAAATTTTTTTAAAAAGCCTTCCAAAACTAACCAATGTCTTACATCTAATATTTCATGGTACATTCTGGTACATTCTTTATAGTGTAGGCTTTTGAATCTGTAGTAACTATATGCGTGTTAATTTGAAGGTTATTAATATGAATAATTAAATATTTTTACATTCTTTGGGAGAGGAACTTCTTTTTTTAGTGTCTTAACTGGCTCTTCTTCCTCCTACCCCCAAATACCATCATCATGAAGGTCTGCTATTGATCTTGAAGAGATGGCATCTGGTCTTAACAAAAGAAAAATGATTCAGCATGCTGTATTTAAAGAACTTGTGAAGGTAAAAAGTATATCAAGCTTCTGCTATGATTCTCTATAGACTCAAAGGGTAAAAATACCTTAGCACTACAAACAGGAATACTATTTTAGAATACTTTTTTATATTTTTATAGACTGTTAATCTACATTAGAAGTATTGAGGATTATTAACTTTTCTAAAGTGGCCTAATTTTATTATAGACTTTTCTAAATACAAAATTCTGATTACAGATATGAAGTCCAGTACTATTCCTGCAAAAAAATGCCAAAGTCATGTTTTGCCTATTTGCAGGTCCTACTTTTGTACAGAAAATCACTCTGGGCAAGTGTTCTTTTCTACACTCTTCATTGTGTACAGTATTCTCTTTGAAAAGGCCAAATATCTCAACTCTTGCCTAGATATGAGCAATTTTGGTTTAACAAAGTTTTATTTTGCATGAGTAAATATAACCTTACCCTGCCTCACCTTAGAACTGATATTGTTGCTGCTGTCATGAAAATTACGGTGAAATCTTTAGAGTTTTAATAAATGTGTATGCAATCTAATGGTGGGGAGAGGGGAAGGAGAAGGAACTAAAGCCTCTTCTTTTTTTTCTTTCTTTTTCTTTTTAAAGAGCAACAGATGTCTGCTAGTGGTCTCCTGGTATTTTTCTCTATGTTGTGTGATTTGTTTTATTTACTCCTTTGGTTCCTGCAGAGCTGATTAGTACTTGGAGCAAGTCTAGTTATCTCAGATGGCTATGTCATTTCAGTTTAGTTCTGTAGACTAATTAATAAAAAAGGAAATTCAGAGGAAAGGAATCAGAGATTTATCCAGTCATACTTTTCAGTTGCAGTTGAGAAAAGTAAGACAACTAGTTGGTGGCAGACCTAGGTCTGATCTCCAAATTCTTTGTGCAGTGCTGCTCACATTATTTCCGGATTGCTTTTCATCTAACACCTGAGATGAGCACAGGATGAGTGAAAATTGTTAATTTTAGGGGTTGGCTTCTATAGGCGATTTCGGAGCATCAAGTGCTTTGTTAAAAAGCATTTATTGAGTATCTGCCTTATTCTAGGCAGTATGCTAAATGCCGCTGATAACAGAAATGAGCAAGACTGGTGCTTATATTCAGAAGCTTATGGTCCAGAGCAGTGGTGTTCAAAGTAAGGTCAAACTGTTTTCACAGTAACATGAAGACATTATTTACCTTTTTTGTCTCTTTTACTGTGTTGGTATTTGCACTGATGGTGCAAAAGCACTTGTGAGTAAAACTCCCCAGCCCAAATCAAAGCACTGGTACCAAACTATACTGGTAGACATTGTACTCTTTACTACCACACACTTGCAATAAATAAATAAATTGCCAGTTTCACTTAAGAATGTCCTTGATTGCCCTGACCGGTTTGGCTCAGTGGATAGAGCGTCGGCCTGCGGACTCAAGGGTCCCAGGTTCGATTCCGGTCAAGGGCATGTACCTTGGTTGCGGGCATATCCCCAGTAAGGGGTGTGCAGGAGGCAGCTGATTGATGTTTCTCTCTCATCGATGTTTCTAACTCTCTATCCCTCTTCCCTCCTCTCTGTAAAAAATCAATAAAATATATTTTTAAAAAAAATGTCCTTGATGGAGCAATAGAAATTATTAGTTGTACTAAATCTTGATCCTTGAGTATACACACGTCTTTATAAGATTTTGTGTGATGAAATGGGAAATATGGAGAAAGCCCTTTTGCTGCATATTGAAATTTGATGGTTGACTTGAGGAAAGCACATGTGTGATTGTTTGATTGTAAGCCACTTTTTTTCTACATCACCATTTTTTAAGATTATTTTTATTTTTTTAAATATATTTTATTGATTTTTTTACAGAGAGGAAGGGAGAGGGATAGGGAGTTAGAAACATCAATGAGAGAGAAACATCGATCAGCTGCCTCCTGCACACCCCCTACTGGGGATGTGCCCACAACCACGGTACATGCCCTTGATCGGAATCGAACCTGGGACCCTTCAGTCCGCAGGCCGACGCTCTATCCACTGAGCCAAACCGGTTAGGGCTACATCACCATTTTTATGTGAATGTACAACAAATAGGTAGTCTAGTTATTCAGACTTGGGTATTTGGCAAATATTTTCTCCAAAGTAAATAAAGTAAGCCTGGCACTTTAAGGTAAATAACTAACAATATTGTGGCCAGCGATAAAATTCAAGTTTTCAAGTGAAAACTAAAAACTTGTATCTCTACCTTAAGTTTGACAGTGTTCCAATATTTACTTTTCTGATGAGATCAGTATTGATATTAATAAATAAAATTATTTGATGTTGTATAGTGAATGTGAATCCCAATATTTTCAAAATGACTAATGTACGATATTAGAAAATCATGTAACATGTAAGATCCATGCAAAGTGCAAGATACAATAACAGATTTTAATGTAAGAGAGCAGCGATTTTCAACTGCAGTGGCACACTGGTGTGCTGCAAGAATTTATTAAAGAAATGACAAAAGCCAGCACAACAACAGCTATCCGGTGTGAATGAATCAAAATTATACCTATTTTTTTTGTCAGATCAGCAAAAAGTACAGTATATATTTTGGTATGCAACAGAATTTTAGTAATTAGTTTATGTGTGTCATGAGATGAAAAAGGTTGAAAGTCGCTGTAGAGTATGAAAGTTAAGAGAGTTTCATATTCTACATTGCACTAACCTTTACAAACTATGATTATAAAGGAGTCCTGAGACTAAAAATTTCCATACTATTATTGTAGAGTGCAGCTGGAAGAATAGATTTATAAAATAATAATTCAGTAAAATGCATATGTTCCAAATAGTAGGTTCATAGAGAGCTCATTCGGCCATGAGATATAGAGAATGGAGGTAAATGTAAGATAGCATCAGTTTTCTAAAAGGAGTGGATTTATATTTAAGATAGATTTTGCCTATTTCATAAGTTCGCTTAATAAGGCTAGGCAAATGTGTATTCTTTTCCTCCTTTCTCTACAACGTGGCTTTCCTCCAAACTCAAGTATAATATGGATTATGTGACTTTTATGGTATCCTTTAGCATGAGTTCGGCAAACTTACTCTTAAGGACTAAATAGTTTAGGCTTCGTGGGCCATATGGTTTCTGTAGCAACTACTCAGCTCTGTTGTTGTAGCACAAAAGCAGTAAGTGAATGGGTGTGGTAATGTTTCATTAAACTTTTTATACACATACAGTAGTTTGCCAATTTCTGATCTAGGACATTAATTACTATTATGTTTTTATTATTATACTAGAGGCCTGGTGCACAAAATTCGTGCACTTGGGGATGGGGTTCCTCAGCCCAGATTGCGAGAGGGCGCAGGCCAGGCCACGGGACCCCACCAGTGCACTATCGGGGCTGGAGAGGGACGCGAGAGGTTGGCCAGCCTGGGAGGGACCGAGGGAGGGCTCTAGGGCGTCTCTGGCCCCTCTCACTCAGTCCTGATTGGCCGGACCCCAGCAGCAAGCTAACCTACCAGTTGGAGCATCTGCCCCCTGGTGGTCAGTGCACGTCATAGCGAGCAGTTGAGCGGCCTTAGCATATTACACTTTGATTGGTTGAACAGACGACCAGACACTTAGCATATTAGGCTTTTTTAAAAAATATATATTTTATTGATTTTTTACAGAGAGGAATGGAGAGGGATAGAGAGTTAGAAACATTGATGAGAGAGAAACATCGATCAGCTGCCTCCTGCACACTCCCCACTGGGGATGTGCCTACAGCCAAGGTACATGCCCTTGACTGGAATTGAACCTGGGACCCTTCAGTCCGCAGGCCGATGCTCCATCCACTGAGCCAAACCGGTTAGGCTCATATTAGGCTTTTATTATATAGGACGGAGATCCATGTTTTAAGCTCCAAACAACTGACTTGCAAATGAATTTTTTTTTTCAATGAACTTTAAAAATACCTCATGCTTGTTAGTTTGGGGACTATTCATGTATGAACCTTAATTTTCCACATTATTTTTTACTAACCCTCTAAATATAATTAATTTATAGAACATTAGATCTTTGGTGTTGGAAAATTTGACATTTGACTGTCTTGGAACGTCTTTCACATGTAATTTATAATTTTGCTCATATATCAACGTTTGTCAAATTGAATGTAAAGATAGATGCTGTCTCAATATTGTAGCCATTTGCCACCTGTGGTTATTGAGCACTTTTATAATATGGCTAGTCCAAATTGAGATGTACTGTAAGTATGAAACACTTGCCAAATTTGAAGACCTACCATAGAAAAAGGGAATATAAAATATCTTAGTTTTTCAGTATAGACCACATGTTGAAATGTTAATATTTTGGGTGTATTGGGTTAAATAAAATATTAAAATTAATATTGTTTTTGCTTTTTTAAATGTCACTATTAGAAATTTAAAAATTCATATGTGGCCTATATATATATATTTTCATATTTCTGCAGTGCTGGTGTGGATTGCTCCTTTGGCTCAAACTCAGTCTCACATTCTACTTTGTCCTAAGAAATGTTTTGAGATCCTTACTCTGAATTGATTTGGCAGTATAGGCTTGCTTATGACTTCACAATGCATTATTTTAAGTTCTTAAATTTCACTATGTGTGTACAAAGGGAAATAGAGTTGTATTAGAATGGTAGAATAATGGTTTCCTTTTATACAAATGTCCTTAAATTATTTTTACAATTTAAAAGTTTTGGGGAGAGATGCTTTGAATGTAAGCATATGTTAACCTGATTTTATTTTTGGAATGTAGCTTGTAGACCCTGGAGTTAAAGCATGGACACCTACTAAAGGAAAACAGAATGTGATAATGTTTGTTGGATTGCAAGGGAGTGGTAAAACTACCACATGTTCAAAGGTAAATTATAATTAATTTTAAAATAAAGTTATAGAAAAGATAGGTTTATAAAAATCAAATTTTATGTTAAATCAGGCTTTATAGTATTGTTGCTTTTCAGATTTGTGTTACTTGATGTATCTATTATATATTTGTAATAGCTTTTTGTAGGATAAGAAAAAGTAAACCCATAGTTTCTCTTGTGATTGCTTTTTTAATATATATATATATTTATGTCTAATTCTTCTTTGCTTTCCTTTGCTTTGCCTAAAACCACCAGTTACTCTCTCATGATTCTGTGGGTTGGTAATTTGGGCTGGATTCAGCTAATCAGTTTTTCTACTACCTCAGTTGGCTTGCTCATGCTTCTATAGTCAGAAGCTAGGTCTGCTAGGGGCTGTTTTGTCCCAGATGTCTTCACTCACATGTTTCAAATAACAGGTATGAATGGGCCACATGTCTTGAGTGTGTGGAAAGATAGACTAGTATCCAAAATCATCAAAAGAGAACAAGCCCAAATATTTCAGTGGTTTTCTTTCTTTTTTTTTCTTTTCTCTGTGTGTGTGTGTGTTTGTGTGTGTGTGTGTGTGTGTGTGTGTGTGTGTAAATAGGAGCATTTTATTCAATGCCAAAAAGTTCTAAAGCTCTAACCATCACCAGTTTCCTAAACTCCCTCTTTCTTCTTTTTCATTTAATTCATTGGGGTGACATTCTATATAATAAAACCTTAATATGCAAATTGACCAAACGGTGAAGTGACCGGAGGAATGACAGATCACTATGATGTGCACTGACCAGCAGGTGGCAGACACTCAGTGCAGGAGCTGCCCCCTGTTGGTCAGTGTGCTGCCACAGGGGGAGCGCCACTCAGCCAGAAGCCAAACTCACAGCTGGCGAGCACAGCAGTGGTGGCTGGAGCCTCTCCCAACTCTGTGGCAGTGCTAAGGAGCAGCAAGCAGGCTGATGGTGAGGAGCTAGGGGTCCAAGACTGTGAGGGCACAGGCCAGGCTGAGGGACCCCCTCAGTGCATGAATTTCATGTACTGGGCCTCTACTTTCTATATATGTTATTTCTTTTACCAATAAGACTTCCTGTCCTTTAAGGAGGTGAGTATATGATTTTTTAGAGGAAAAAAAGGAAAGTTTACCTTATCTCCTATGGCTCAAGACTCTCCTATTCACAGTGTCACATCAGCATAATATAGATCTTTATTTTAAACTAGAGGCCTGGTACACGGATTCATGCACAGTGGGGTCCCTTGGCCTGGCCTGTGCCCTCCCACAATCTGGGACCCCTCAGGAGATGTCGGATAGCCAGTTTCGGCCTGATCCCCGTAGGTCCGATCCGGACAAGAGTGTCTGTCCCCTGGTGGTCAGTGTGTGTCATAGCGACCAGTCGTTCGATTGCTTATATATATATATAGATATTCTTATGCTAATTTTTAATTTATTATACCACACTTTCCTCCAGAATTGGGTGCCTCAACTTTGTTACCACCTTTAGTTTCACAAGCTTCAACTATGTTAAAGCCTAGAAAAAAAACAAAAGATTATTTCTTAGAAGATTATGTTACTATTTTTACTTTATGGACACTAATAGTAATTAAAAATTTTTACTACAGTCATTGGTTGCTTGATCATCTTATATCCTTTGAATGTGACTATATGGTAGAATTTAAACTCTTTAGGAAAGTTACTGTATTCAAAAATTTAATAATATTACTCAGGAGAATATGGGTAGTTTTACTTAATTCCTTAAGTAAATAACAAGGATAAACAGTAAAAATTCTGTATATAATAATGTATTTTTATTGATATTACATATTTTTTAATCTTCCTTTCCCAGTTAGCTTATTATTACCAGAGGAAAGGTTGGAAGACCTGTTTGATATGTGCAGACACATTCAGAGCAGGTAATGTGTTGAAATTTAAAATTTTGTTTCCTGTAATTTTTATTTTTAAGTTTGAGAATTCATTAACTCTTTATCTCGTAGGGGCTTTTGACCAACTAAAACAGAATGCTACCAAAGCAAGAATTCCATTCTATGGAAGGTGGGTTTTTGTTTTTTATTTTGATACTCAAGTGCCCCATCTTGTCTCTTTATTTTATGTTATCTAGTCACATTTTAATATATACTAATATATACTTATAAGTTTAAATTCTTTCAGGAACAAAGTGGGAATATAATTAATAAGTTGGTAACTTTTATTACTATAACATAACTCTTCTGGTTCAACCTGATAGATTAGAGTAGAAATTGTTTAGTTTTTAATTCTGCTTTGCATGCTTATCATCCTGCCTTTGCATACTTTCTGAACTCCTTCTGCTTCTCTCTATTCCTATTGTTTCTTTTAAGATCTGTCTAAAGCACTCCTCGTTTAAACACACAATGGTGAATTCCATACTGTCTGTTGCTTTATTTTAGTACATCATTTTAAAAAGTTTGATGATTTGCCTGGTTAGGTAGCTCAGTTGAACTATATCTGCAAAGTTAAATTTATATATAGTATTTGGTGGAGGAGGTGGTAGATACAGAACTGTTATGTTATTTGTTCTATCTTTTTAAACAAACACATTATTTTAATTAAAAGTTTTAAATTAAAGAAGTGAAATCACTAATAGTTTCACTTCCCACTTAACAGTTTTTAGCATGTCCATCTATGCTTGATTTCAATATCTTTACAAATCAAACAAACACACAGATATAGATAGATGGATGGGTGGATGGATGGATAGATGGATAGATAGATAGATCATTTTAAATTAAAATAGACTCTTACAGTGCTTTGTACCTCGATTGCTGTGGTAGTGGTTATATGAGTTATGTAAATTTGTCAAATTAATCAAAATGAACATTTAAAATAGTGCATTTTATTGTATGTAAATATGCCACTATAGAGTTGATTAAAAATGGGATCTTCGGACAAGATAGTGATTATTACTGGGAGGGAGGGAGGTGCTAGTTATGTTGTTTCTTGATCTTGGTGTGTTTGCTTTGCGAAAATTCATTGAGTTGATCATTTGTGTGACTTTTCTATGTAATACTTCATTAAAACAAATTCTAAGAAAATGGGATCTTAATAATTCTGTAACAGACAATATACTGTTTAAGATAATTCTTTTTTATGACATCATTGTATTCTTTTGTATGTATGTATGTATATTATTAAGCACTTTCCTTATGAACATATCTGATCATATATCTGGTAGTAACTAATCTGTATTTTCTTTATCAACATTTTCTCGCCTATTCTAACCAGCTAATTTCCCTGGATAAATTTTAGAATTCTTTATTAAATTTCAAAATGAAAAATCACCCCAAGATTTTTATTGGAACTACATTGAAATCAGTTAATTTAGGGGAGAACTGACATCTTTACTATATTTGTATAGTTCCATTTAGGAATCTGCTATATCTTTTTTGTTAAAAAAGATTTTTATATCCATAACTAGTAATTTTCTTCATTTAAATCTCACACATACTCTTTTTTTTTTTAATATATTTTATTGATTTTTTACAGAGGGGAAGGGAGGGGGATAGAGAGTTAGAAACATCGATGAGAGAGAAACATCAATCAGCTGCCTCCTGCACTCCCCCTACTGGGGATGTGCCCTCAACCAAGGTACATGCCCTTGACCGGAATCGAACCTGGGACCCTTCAGTCTGCAGGCTGATGCTCTATCCACTGAGCCAAACCGGTTAGGGTTCACACATACTCTTATTAAGTGTATTTCCTACCTAATTTGTGTTGTTATTTTAGGGAAAAACATTTTTTTTAGATTATGTCTTTTCATTTGACAGTATTGATCTGTATAAAAAGTTGCCACTAATCAAGAGAATACAAATTAAAATTTGATCTCATTTTTTTATTTTCAAAGTGAAACATTTTTGAAGATTGTAAAAATGTAGTGCAATAGGAATGAAATTAAATGTTGTGGAGGACACTTTTGTTTTAAAAATCAAAAGTCTAAACGGTCAGACCAATTTATTTAAGGTCAACCTATAGAGGTGGATCATAACAATTTCAAAGAAGCAACATTAATGTGTTTCTCATTGACTATATTTTTAATACCAAGAAATTAGAAAAACTTTAAATGACCAACAATAAGACATTTATTAATAAACGATGACATAGCTATCTGATAGAATGCTTATAGCCTAAAAGTCATACTTTACAGGAACATTTAATGGTTTTTGTAATGCTTACAAAAGGGTATTAAATGGAAAAGCATGTGTGAAATACTAGGTAACATAAATTCAATTACTGTATTTTTAAAAGTTGAAGGAAACACAATTTATTCAAGAAAGACATACAGCAGAATCATACAGGATTTTGTAATTGGGAAATTGGATACCGCTTTATGCTGATCATATATCAAATTGCTATATATAATACTTATTAGATTTTATTCTTCTAAATTGAAATTGAGATCATTATGACCTTTCTATAATAGATTAAAGGAAGTTTTGGTGTTGTGGTTGTTAAATCATTGTACATGTTAAATAGCTATACAGAAATGGATCCTGTTATCATTGCCTCTGAAGGAGTGGAGAAATTCAAAAATGAAAATTTTGAAATTATTATTGTTGATACAAGTGGCCGTCATAAACAAGAAGACTCTTTGTTTGAAGAAATGCTTCAAGTTGCTAATGCTATAGTAAGTAGCTTCAGTTTAATATTATGAAGTCTTTGGTTAAGTTCATTGTAAACCCTGATTGAGTTTATGATCTGTATAAATTATTTTTTGCCTATAAGACAGGTTCCAAGTACTTTATTTTTGTTTTGGGTACCTCTATCTGTATGAAAATAATTTTTATCTTCTCTATTAAGTATGAAATTTTCATGAGCAAGTATCAGAAAAATAATTTCCTATCTCATTCATCTTATATAAGTGTGTATGAGAAGACAAACAAAAAAATTCAGGAATGAACCTTTAATAACTGTTGCATTTTCTTTCTGTAAATACTTACATTAAGTTAGAAACATTTACTTTAGAATGTTCAAAGTGAAGCACTTAAAAATATTAATCATCACTTAGTTTCTCTTAAGAATTTTGATGGAAGTAATTTGGAAAGAAGAAGCAGTTTATAGGTAACCTGTAGCACATATTATAAACCCATGTTTTGCCACTGGGTGGAGGCTATAATTCTTTGCTTACTGGTACATTATAATAAGTTTCTTTTTAGCTATGCAAATATTTTGACCTAGTTAAGCACAGCGAAGAGAAATAGCCTCACCTATATTTTATTCAATTTGGTTTCCATGTACACTCTTCTACTTTTTCTTTTTCTCTGATTTACCTTTGCTCTTCTTTGCCTACAGTGTTATTCTTCCAGATCTTTGTATAACTTTTTTCTGTTTATTCAGGGCTTGGCCCAAATGTTACCTCTAGAGAGGCCTTCCCTGATTACCCTACCTAAAGAAGTTTCCCTCACCTCAAAACTGATATTTTCTATCCCATTTTACTTGTTGTATACCTATTTAATTATCAGTCTCCTCTGACTAGAATGTAAGTTGCACTAGGACAAGGATTTTCTTATTCATCTCTTTGTCTTAGGACCTAATAGTGCCTAATATATAGTACTCCCTCAATAAATATTTATTGATTGGATGAATAATTACTTATAATAAATATTTTATATAGCTTCTAATGATGAAATTGCTAAAGATCAGGAAAAATATGTATCTTTTCTATTTAAATTTTCTAGCAACCTGATAACATTGTTTATGTGATGGATGCCTCCATTGGGCAGGCCTGTGAAGCCCAGGCAAAGGCTTTTAAAGATAAAGTAGATGTAGCCTCAGTTATAGTGACAAAACTTGATGGCCACGCAAAAGGAGGTGGTGCGCTCAGTGCGTAAGTATCACTGATGCTCTTGTGCTATGTCTTAGGCTTATATGGTGTGTGTGCGTCTGTGTGTGTGTTTGTGTGTCTGTGTGTATGCGTGCATGAGCACGTGTGCGTATTTACAGATTTCTTATTGATTATTTAAAATATATTCCAATAGTGGACCTAATATGGTCTATGAAAGAAGTTTAAATAGAAACAAAATTTTGGAGTCCCTCTGATACATAGTTTTGTTTTAACTAGTTAAAAGAAATTTTAGCTATGTTCTTCTAATTAGCTTTGAAATATGCAAGAAATTTGTTTTCCTTTTATGTTTTCTTTTTGCAGAGTTGCTGCCACAAAAAGTCCGATTATTTTCATTGGTACAGGGGAACATATAGATGACTTTGAACCTTTTAAAACACAGCCTTTCATCAGCAAACTTCTTGGTATGTATGATGGTAGAATACACAGAATTCTCCAAGAAATAGCATGGATCTTTAGGACAGATTAGGGTTTTAATTCTGCCCACTCACTTACTAGTTCAGGAAAATCATATCCTTCTATGATTTATCTTCCTTACCTGTCAAATAGGGATGGTGGTTATTTGCTTCCTGTGGTTAGAGTGTTAACATGAGCTATTAGATGGCAAGTTTTTTGGAAAAGTTATAGAGCACAATACAAAAATACGTGGTTGTACTAATAGCAGTGAAAATGGCAATAACACTTTTATAATGTCTCCAGCTGTTATAGAGAGCGTGGAATTTGGAATTAAACCCTGGGTTGGCATCCCTGCTTTGTCACTTAACCTCTCTAGCTTCAGTTTTCTCACCTATAAAGTGAAATAGAAATAACAGACCTGCCTATCTCACAGGGTTATTATGTATGTGCATGTATTTTGTGTAATGTAAAGTAAGGTATGCTATTAGTTGTTAATTTTACTTTTTTACATATTATAGGTATGGGTGACATTGAAGGACTAATAGATAAAGTCAACGAGTTGAAGTTGGATGACAATGAAGCACTTATAGAGAAGTTGAAACATGGTATATAAGGAGCCAAAAGCATTTTATCTCAGAATATCTTCTATTGCTTGCTTTTTAATAAAACTAGTATTTATTTGTTTGAAATGATAAGTCTATTACTAAAGCCAGTGCCTGAAATGTTTATTTTTTAGATGATTTATATGCAAATCATTTTAAATTTCAGACATCTGAGCAATTTAATTTTAGTCATCCTAGTGGGTATAGTTTATCTGCCTTGTTTTCAAGTGTCTTGTGTATTTTTTTATTCCATTTTCTCTGATAGAATGTAAGCTTCTCTAGGATAGGATCTGTGTATCTGTATATTCTCTCTTGAATTCATTCTGTGATCTTGCACATAACTGCTCAGTGACTATTTATTAATTGGATATTTTGTAAGTGTGCTTCAAGATGAACCCATAATGAAAGAAAATAGTAGTTTTATGAAATGAAATGTACATTTTCTAATATATCTGACTCACATTGTATTTCAGGTCAATTTACGTTGCGAGACATGTATGAACAATTTCAAAATATTATGAAAATGGGCCCCTTCAGTCAAATCTTGGTTAGTTATCCTAAAAAGTTTTTTTCTAACTTGTTTTGTTTTTCATTGAAATTTCTAAGAACAGATGTACTTGCTTTAATTATTTTTAATATTTGGGTAAAAATATATACTTTAAAAACTTAGTATCAATGTTAAAGCCAATAATTAAATGTCAACATTCGGAATAATTCATCTCAAGCTATTATTGATTTTATGTTTAAATATGTCTGTTTTAGGGGATGATCCCTGGTTTTGGAACAGATTTTATGAGCAAAGGAAATGAACAGGAGTCAATGGCAAGGCTAAAGAAATTAATGACGATAATGGATAGTATGAATGATCAAGGTAAGTTGGTAGATTACTTGTTCTGCATATCAGCAAGTTGAGAGTTTCACTGTGGTCTTGTGGACAAGATGGAGAAAAATTGAGACTGCAAGGCTTTTCTTAGGTAGATTTGTATTTGTTTGAAAGCTCTTACTCAGAGGTTAATGATTAGTAGATAGACTTCATCATTGAGGAAAAGGTCTAGTTCCATGGAAACAACACTAGTTCTTCATGATGTTGGTAGAACTTAAAAGGGGAGCTCTGTAGTCAAATAAATTTGGTGGAAGGCCAGGTTTAAAAGAAACTAATAAGCGTATTTATAAGTCTCTTCAGATCTCTAGTATGCTAACGTGAAATGATATTTATGAGGGAGGGATAGTTTAAGCAATGTTTACAAACTTATTTTGCTCTGAAACTGATTGTTCATTTTTCAGTCTTCTTAGATGAAGTACATTGCTCTATCTCTCTAATCCTTTAATATCACTACCTTCTATATTTCAGGTCTTTTATCTGGTTCTCATTCCATTAGCATTTCTAGTCCCAAGACCCCTTTATCTTTTTACTAGTTTTTATGCACCCTTTCTGATTCAATCCAGCATGTATATCATACATACCCTTTTTTAAGGCTCTTTACCACTTGACCTCTGACCTCATTTACAAAGAAATACATGCTTTTTTTTGTCTCTACCTCTTTCCTAAGTTCTAGGCTTTCATAGGAATTTAAATAAGATTCTGTCTTTCTTATCTCTTATCTTCAACACTGCAAGAAGTTTTGCATATAGAATTAATAATTGCAGCCATATCTAGAGTACTTTACTCTGTCCTAGGCATTGTCCTTAGGCACTGTCCTGAGGACTTAACATATATTATTAACCCACTTAATTTTCACGACAAATCTTAAGGGACAATTCTGGAGTCAAAATCCATTGTTATCTAGCTTTTACAGATTAGGAAACTGAGATGCAGGGAGGTTGAATAATTTCCTCAAAATCACTAGCTGGAGTGGAGAAGGTGGGCTTCAAACTCAATCATTCTTGGCTCAAGAGTCTACACTCTGGATCACCTTCTCTTTAGGTGCTCACTAAATGATGGACATCTTTGTTTTTCATGTTTGAAAGTTTTCTGAGGCAAATCAGATCCAAAATGTAGTGCTTCTCCCTTGGTGAGTGACACTTCTATCTATCTCCTCAGTCACCCAAACTAGAAATGGGTCAACTTAGATTTATATCCTCGCTGATTTTTGGTTTAATGGTTGTATTGATTGTGAAGATAGAGGTATTAAAATGCCTAACTTTTCTCTTTTCAGTTATGTCAGTTTTGCTTTATATATTTTGAAGCTTTTTTGTTGGGTGTATACACATTTAGAGTTTTTATGTCTCCTTGGTGAATGACCGTTTTACTATTATGTATGTAATGTCCTCCTTTGTTCTGAATCTACTTTGATGTTAATGCAACCTCTTCAACTTTTTTTAAATATGTTTTTATTGATTTCAGAGAGAGAAAGGGAGATAGAAACATTGATGAGAGAGAACCATCAATTGGCTGCCCCCTACTGGGGATTGGGCCACAACCTGGGCTGTGCCTTGTCTAGGAATCGAACCAGCTGCCTCTGGGTGCATGGGACAAGGCTCAACCAACTGAGCCACACCGGCCAGGCTTCAGTTTTTTTTTAATTAGTTGTTTGCATTGTGTATCTTTTTTCATCCTTTTACTTTTTTAAAAAATATTTTTTTATTGATTTCAGAGAAGAAGGGAGATAGAGAGATAGAAACAACAAAGATGAGAGAGAATCATTGATCGGCTGCCTCCTGCATCCCCTCTACTGGGGATCGAGCCTGCAACCCAGGTATGTGCCCTGATGGGAAATCATACCATGACCTCCTGGTTCATAGATCAACCCTCAACCACTGAGCCATGCCGGCTGGGTCCATCTTTTTATTTTTAACTTACCTATATCAAATTTTTAAAAATATATCTTTATTGTTGGAAGTATTACAGATGTCCTCTTTTTTTCCCCATTGACTCTTTCTATCCCACTCCCCCCCACCTCCAC
>NW_005357232.1:517285-521166 GCF_000412655.1 Myotis brandtii
ATCTAATAAAAGAGTAATATGCAAATTAACCATCACTCTGCCACAAAGATGGTGGCGCCCATAGCCACAAGATGGCGGTGCCCAGTCCCCTCAGCCCCATCACTGGAATGTTTGGGCCTGTCAGCCCAGCCAGAGGTCGCGGGGACCAAGCAGAGAGGCAGGATCCGCCCACTCCAGTAGAGGATCAAGCCTCGCTGCTCTGCCACCTCTGGAGTGTCTGAAGCCAGCAGGGCCTACTTGGCTGTTGCCGCAGTGACCCGCGAGCAGGCAAGCACGGCCCGCAGGCAGCACCCAGCAGGGCCTGCTTGCCCATCGCAGTGGTGTGGAGCAGGCAGGCCCCGCAGAGAGCAGAGAACCAAGGGGAGCGGGCCCAAGCCATCAGTAGGACAACCCCTGAGGGCTCCTGGATTGGAAAGGGTGCAGGTCGGGCTAAGAGACCCCCCCCCACGCTGTGTACCAGGCCTCTAGTATACATGTAAGTTCTTTGGTTAATCTCTTCCTACCATCCATTCACCTCCGCCTTCCCTCTGAGCTTCATCAGTCTTTTCCATGTTTCTATGTCTCTAGATCTGTTTAGTTCATCAGTTTATTTTATTCTTTATATTCTACATATGAGTGAGATCATGTGATACTTGTCTTTCTCTGACTGGCTTATTTCACTTAGCATAGTACTCCAGGTCCCTCCAGGGTGTCATATTTAAAGTGAGTTTTATATCAACAGCATGTAATTGGGTGGTTTATCTTTTAATACATTCTGATGATCTCTTTTAACTGATATATTGTTTATATATTAGGATTTATTTCTAATTCTGTTTGTTCCCTCTGATTTTGTTCTTCTGCTTTCTCTTTTCTATGTGCCTATGGGTTATTTGAACATTATTTAAATTACCTACGGTGTTATTGAGTATATCTCTGAATATTTTCTTAGTGACTGCTCTAAGTATTACAATGTACATACATATTTAACTTACCACGGCTACTTGTATCAATGTTTTACCACTTCAAGTGGAATATAGAAACCTTAACATCACCTTAGATTTTAGTGAGTTCTACTTCCTAAATATTTCTCATATATTCCCTGTTTTCTTTGCCTCTATATCCCCTTCATAGCTACATTAGCCTCCCTAACATTTCCCTTTCTATTTTTTCACTCCTCTTTTCAATCTTTCTTCCTCACTGCCACAGAATGGTCTTTCTAAACATAATAGTTCTGGGCTCAAATCTTTGAATTGTTCTTTATTGTCTTCATGATGAATTTCAAACTCCTAAGCTTGGCATACAAGTTCTGTTATAACTTGCCCTTACCTTACTTTTACAACTTATTAAATCTCTCAGCTCTTACCCATGCTTGATTTCTTCTACACATAGTTATTACTGTAGGAGTCTATGTTCTACTTCCTAGAATGTCCCCTTCTCCTTTCTCTTCTGTACTTACCTCATACTTGTCCTTCAGGACTACTCAGTTAAAGAGAAACCACCACATGGACTCTTCCTGACTTCCTTTCTTCTTTAAATTATGTCTCCTTCTGCTATTTGCTTAACTTTATCATATTGCTACCATGATGTGCTGTTATTAGCTTATCTTCTTTCTCTCACTCTGTTTGAGCTTTTGAAAGAAATATGATACACATTTCCTAAATATTTAATAGTGAAGATGTGGCTTAAAATCTGCATTTATGAAATTGATTTAGAAGTTTTAAGGTACTATAAGCTTATTATGTGACAATTTAATATTGTATTGTATTGGTAATCAGACTTCATCTGAATTTCAGTTTACTTCTGGACAGAATGCTTAGAGGGCATAGACAAATTAGAAGTTGTATTTAGAAAATCAGGATGATAAATGGAGTTCTAAAGAGTTGGATATTTGTTACCTAGAGAAAATTCATAGGTCACACATGGCTCTCAAATATTTGAAAGACTTAATTCTTTGTGCCTGCTGAGGAGACATTTATGCAAATGGGAAGAAATACCAGGAAAACATATTTCATTTTAATATGTAAAAAGATTTCTATAATTACAGAAATAATAGAATGGTATAGATTGCCTTATGTTAGATAGTGGGTTATCTCTCCTGGGGATATCAAGGCCGAGGCTAGATGACCACTTATTGGGGGATGTTGTAGAGAGAATGCAGGCATAATAGAAATTTTGATTAAAGGCCATTTCATTTCTGAGATTTTATGCAACTAATACCAGAAGAAATGTGCCTCATATTCTAAGAGTTACCAAAACACTGAAGCAAATTAACTCATTCTTTATGTTACAGAAAGGATTAAAATACTAGTAGTAATTACTTGATAATAGAAAATATAACAATTATTCTGTTAATATAGGTAGATCTACCTACTTTTGCTTGCTTATATGCCTAAATTTATGAATTAAAGGTTAATGGCATTTAGAGCTAAGGTGAGCACTTTTGTTCTTTTTTGAAATATACCTTTTAGCTCTGATATATGCTCTGAGGAGCAGTTAGATATGAGATATGGAAAGGATGGACATGCATTTCAAGGTTTTCAGAATGTTCTATTTTACTTAAACTGTAGGGTAAGTACATATTAGTTTTTTTTGTTTTTTATATAGCTTATGAATATAAATTTCTTTGTAATATATTCCATGTTTAACTTTTAATAATCAGGTAAACAGAGCTGATAACATTTGTTAAATCTGGTTGTGGTTTGTCCATTATAATTATTTTTATGTGTGTAAGATATTTGCATATAACTGCTTTGATATTGAAAGTTGATGGTATGTAAGTGAAAGTGATTGACCCTTCCTTGCCTGCAGAACTTGACAGTACAGATGGTGCCAAGGTTTTTAGTAAGCAACCAGGAAGAATCCAGAGAGTAGCAAGAGGATCAGGTGTGTCAACGAGAGACGTTCAAGAACTTTTGACACAATATACCAAATTTGCACAAATGGTAAAAAAGATGGGAGGTATCAAAGGACTTTTCAAAGGTAAGGAAAATAAGCTCGTCATTTTAGTTAACACATTGAAAGGAAAGAAAGTAAAAATTAAAGCCAGGGATACTGCCAGTATTAGAAAATATATTGCTAAATTTCATGTTATATTTAAGTATTTCTAGGTTCATAATGTGATTTCTGATTTATCTGTTTTCATATTTAAGGTAATAAACACTCAGATTTTTTTAAACTTAATGAACTTATTTTTTGAAATGTAATATATATTAAAGAAAATGTAGAGAATATAAGATAAAATTTTAAAATACCATTACCTTTACTCCCCAGAGAATTTCATGGGTCCTATTCCAAATAATATTTGATATAACTTGTGTTTTCTTTTGATACATTTTGACTGTTTTCCATATTGTCAAATTTTCTTCAAAATATAACTTTTTAACCACTGCATACTATTCCAATTGAGCATATATCTTTGTTTAATGCAATGCTTCTTTGTTGGATATTTAGGCTGATTCATCTGCTTCTCTATCAATATCAGCTTTTGTATCAGTTTCTGTGCCATCTTCCATGAGCCAAGGGATTTTTGTTTGTTTAATTAGAAACAGTAGATGCTGAATAAATTTTGTAATAATTATATATGTATTTCCAATTTAGTGGTCAAATGTTTTTCAATATATGTTTTTTAGATTACTAATAAAGCTTAACTTATCTGTGCATTTACTGGTTTGAATTTCCTTTGTGAATCACCTCTTAGGTTAGCTATTATTTCTTTTTTGTTGTTGTTATTGCTTTGTAATAACTCTTTAAATCCTTGGTTTATATCTGCAAATATTTTCCCAGTTTTTTATTTGTCTTTAATATATATTTATATACATTTTTTTTTGTTAATCCTCGCCCAAGGATATTTTTTCCACTGATTTTTTTAAAATATATTTTATTGATTTTTTACAGCGAGGAAG
>NW_005357232.1:521185-531896 GCF_000412655.1 Myotis brandtii
GGATGTGCCTGCAACCAAGGTACATGCCCTTGACCGGAATCGAACCTGGGACCCTTCAGTCCCCAGGCCGACGCTTTATCCAGTGACCAAACCGGCTAGGGCTCCATTGATTTTTCGAGAGAGTGGAAGGGAAGGGGAGAGAGAAAGAGAGAAACATCGATTGGTTGCCTCCCACAGGGTTCCCTGACCATGCCGGAGATCAAGCCTGCAATTGAGGCATGTGCCCTTGACTGGAATCCAACCCATGACCCTTCAGTGCAGGCCACCACTCTAACCACTGAGAAAAATCAGCAAGGGATATGTGTGTGTGTGTGTGTGTGTGTGTGTGTATTAATCCTCACCCAAGGATATTTTTCCAGTAATTTTTAGAGAGAGTGGGAGAGAGAGAGAGAAAGACAGAGAGGAAGGAAGAGGGAAAGAGAGACAGAAACATCAATGATGAGAGAGAATCATTGATTGTCTGCCTCCTGCACACCCCCTACTGGGGATCAAGCCCACTACCTGGGCATGTGCCCTTAATCAGAATCGAACCTGGGACCCTTCAGTCTGCAGGCCGACGCTCTGTCCACTGAGCAAAACCAGCTAGGGCTCAAAAAATATTAATTAGGCACACTCCAAAGATGAATCGGACCATTGAATAGCTTTCTTAAAAAATGAGTATTTATAGAAGTTCTTATCACCTTTTTCTTTGACACTTTTCTTATTTTCTTTGCTTGCTATATCCTAGATTCTCTTTTTTAAAAAAATATTTTTTTATTGATTTCATAGAGGAAGGGAGAGGGAGAAAGAGATAAAAACATTAGTGATGAGAGAGAATCATTGATTGGCTGCCTCCTGCACACCCCCTATTGGGGATCACAACCCCAGGCATGTACCCTTGACTGGAATAGAACCCAGGACCCTTCAGTCTGTAGGCTGACACTGTCCATGGAGCCAAACTGACTAGAGCCCTAGATTCTCTTTTGTACAAAGGGAAAAAAGTTAGACAAACATGTTTAAAATTGGTTATAATTCCTAACATCACATGCTATTTCAGATAGTGATTAATAAACACGTGTCAGTTTAACATCTTTCCTAAACCCTGACTGTTGTTGATAGAACTACTGCAGATCCATCAACCAGATCTTATCTAAGCATTGATTACTCAGTAAAGGCAAAGCCAAGATGAAATGGGCATTGGATATGGGGCACATCCTTGTCACACCATAAGTTTTAAACCCTGAAGAACAGACTCTTCTGACAAATCACAAAATGAACGTAGAATTTACATCTTGCATAGATTTAATTATTTTTCACAGATTTTATTATGTTTTATAAAAACATCTCTTTTATTCATAAATCTTAGTTCATATAATTTACTCAGATTAGCCAGCTTTGATGAGAGAATCAGGGGCAGCTTTGGTTTTCATTTTCCTAAATGCTCCTATGAAGTAAATTTGCTGAAGCAGTTTTATTTATTCATTGCTGTTGCATTGATCCCTTTTGCTTTCTGTCTCTTAAACACAGCAGCTATTCTCTAAAGCAAGCATGTCAAACTCAAAGGCTAACACGGGCCAAATAAACAAGGTTTAAGTTTATGTGGGCCGCAAAAAAACAAAAGCTTCAATTTTCATAAACATAGGTTTATTTCAATAGAGACATGCTAAATACAAAGGGCTGAAATAAATGAGTAATCATTAACATAATATAATAGAACATTTTAATAAAAATTAATATTTTTTCTTGAATGTTAACCTACCAGACACTGAATAACTGCACAAATTAATGTGTAACGTAAATAAATCTATTTTTCTTATTCTCCGAAAGCGAAATATTTCCTGTTGCGCATACCAATTGGCTGCTAAAATATTCGCTGCTAGTATTAGTGGAGAGAAATGGTGCGCCTGCGAGTAAGGCGGGTAAGGGAAATGAATACAACACGATTATAGTAATCAGTTATTAGCAAGCATTGTAGTTCGTTATTAATAATTATGTATAACAGGATATTGTAAAAATTAAGTTACGAAATTTTTATTAAAACGTTTCTTACCATTATATTGGCTGGGCCACAAAAATATTCATTGTCGGCCATGAGTTTGACATGCTTGCTCTAAAGGAAACCTCTTATCCTGCCTCAGAGTGCTTCTCTTTCATTGGCTGCTTCTTTTCCTGTGGAGTTTTGACTGTGTGTGTGGCAATTCATTGATAAATGGAGTTGAATTATTTGTCTTACTATTCTCTGAAGCTTCTTGTTATTTTTAATAGTTTCTTAGATATATAAAAAATTTCAGGTTCTCTCAGACTCAGTCTTTCATATTCATTTATCAGCATCCAGACTCTTTCCCGATTAATCCCTATCTAAAAACACAGTTTTTTGTTCAGCATTCTCCCATATCACTCTAAAAATAGCTTATATTAATAGCCACTGGATAGTTTTTTGCTTATAGTGGCTCACAGGTATAACTAAAAGTATTAAGAAAAATCTTAGCCCTGAAGAAAGTTTCTTAAATATTTAATATAGAATTTCACTTATACTTTCTCAAAGGTATATATGTAATTGAGATAAAGATTAGAAGGGAATATATATATATATATATAGAGAGAGAGAGAGAGAGAGACAGAGAGAGAGAGAGAGAGAGAGAGAGATGATTGTGTTAGAGTGATAAGATTATAGGTGATTTTTTTTCTTTTTATTTACTCAATTTATTAAACTCTCTATGATATCCTGATTGTATTACATTCTATATTGACTCAAAACCTTTTTTATTTTCAGGTGGTGACATGTCTAAGAATGTAAGCCAGTCACAGATGGCAAAATTGAATCAACAAATGGCCAAAATGATGGATCCAAGAGTTCTTCATCACATGGGTAAATACAAAGTTATTGTCAGTTGTTAAGGATTGAGTTTTAATAAGCCTTCTGTTGGTGATATTGTGAAAATCTGTTCAACAGATATGTGATTTTAGGAAAATGACCATCTGAATTCTAAGTTGAATAGTTGTAATAGTGCCTATGTAAGCTGAAGTTTTATTCACTTCTCTGCTGCCATCTGTGATATTTGAGCAAGCTACTTAATCATCTTTTTTTTATGTTTTTATAGATTTCAGAGAGAAGAAGGGAGAGGGAGAGAGGGATAGAAACATCAATAATGAGAGAGAATTATTGATTGGCTGCCTCCTGCGCGCCCCCCACTGGGGATCGAGCCCACAACTCATATGTGCCCTGACCGGGAATTGAACCATGACCTCCTGGTTCATAGGTCAGCGCACAACCTCTGAGCCACACTGGCCAGGCAATAAAAGGTTAATTCTTTCTGTAAGTCCTATGACATAACTTTCTGCCCTCCCAAATTGATTACAGTTTATAGTAAGACTCCTTTGGACTTCCCAGAAATTAAAATTTTTTATTTAGATTTTTTGACTTCTTACTGTATAACAGACACTCATTTCTAAGGTTTTTCAGGTACTATTTATTTCTCACCATTTGATGAGATAGATTCTTCATTCTCTTTTCTAGATAAGGATACTGGTGAATATACAAAGTTTGAATTGATATGTTCTTTAAGGCTCATGACCAAATTGCAATCAGAACCAAGTATATTTTGGGGGAATTAAAGTACTTATTAGGCAAAAGTAACAAATGTTTCAAGTTCTACTTAATAATGATCTGATTTTACTTTCTCTCTAGGTGGTATGGCAGGACTTCAGTCAATGATGAGGCAATTTCAACAGGGTGCTGCTGGCAATATGAAAGGCATGATGGGATTCAACAATATGTAAAGAAGATGCCTTAATATAAACTGACTCAGCTGATTACATTATTTGCTGAAACCTCAGAGTTTCCTCTTTTTGCAAATGGGGAAAAAAGTATTTTTCTTGCCTGTCTTGCCCTTTTTCTTTTCTCTTCTCATTTTTCCCCCTCCCCCCTCCTTTTCTTCTTCCTTCCTTCCTTCTTTCCTCCTTCCCTTTGATATTAGGGAGGAATATGTGATTTTTGTGGAAATCATATTTTGCTTTAGATTTTCTTCTGTCAGTTTTTACCATCATAACACTTAAGTTAAACAAATCATGATGTAAAATTTTAGTACTTGAGTTTTTAATTGTTTCAAAGGCCAAGCATTACATTTGTAAACAGTCCTGGTCAGTAGTTACATAATTTCTCAATAAAAGTGCTATAAAATAAACTTCAAAGTTGTTATAAGGGTTTGTTAACTTCCTTTATGCTTTAAAATTATCAGTGCATCACATTAGACAGACAGAAAAATCAATATCTCTATGTCATTTAAAGCTATTCTTGGAAGTATATCTTTAATGGGAAATATGGTAGAGTGTCATAACCATTAGTACTAGAAATTTTTGTTTAACTTAGAAAAATTAAGATAATTTTGTCATAGAAAATCTTACTGCTGCCATTTAAATTTAAATTGTGAATGTGGTTACAATTTATAATATAATGTTTTGTATATAACTTGCTTTTTTTATCTCATATTTTCAAGCCTTAATTGCAATATTTGATATTTTTGAAAAGCCAATTTTGTTTCTTACATACCAAAAGTCAGCTTGAAGAAATTGATATACCTAGATGACAATAGCTAATGTATAGACCTTCTAATGGAAAAAGAATCCTATATAATAAAAGGCTAATATGCAAATAGACCGAACGGTGGAACAACTGAACAACCGGTTGGTATGACATGCGCTGACCACCAAGGGGTGTGTGCGGGTCATGGCAGGCATTGGCCATGGTGGAATAGTGGAGCAAGTGAGCGGGGGTGCCAGACCAAGGCGGGGTGCCGGTCACTGTCATCAGGGCAAGCCTCTGGTGGTTACTGAAAATTCTTTGCTCCCAAGTGCCATGGTCCCACCCGGCGCTCGCACCTGCTGCCAGCGCTGGCTCCCCTCACACCCACTGCCAGCGCTGGCCCAGCTCACACCCGCAGCCAGTGCCAGAGCTGCTGCTCACACCCACTACTGGTGCCTGGCGCCAGTCCTAATCACTTGGCACCATCAGTGGGTGTGAGCAGCAGCTGCCAGCCCTGATCGCCCCTGAGGGCTTCTCCACTTCCCCCTGCTCCTGGGGGCAATCAGGCAGCAGCCACCACTCACACCTGCTGCCAGCGCCGGCCCTGCTTGCACCTGCTGTTGGCACCGGCACCAATCACTCCACGCCATCAGCGGGTGTGAGCACGAGCGGGTGAGTGTTGTCAGCGTGGAAGCGGTGGTGGCGGGAGTGGGGCAGGGTCTGCGGCGGAAGGGGCCGGTGGGGGGAGCAGAGGATGGGCCGAGACCCGTCCCTGTGCCTACTACCGCAGCCTCTCGGCCCACAGTTCCTTTCAAAGTGCACGAATTTGTGCACTAGGCCCCTAGTCTCTATATATAAAAGCCTAAGCAACTGGTCAACCCAACGACCCAACTGGTCAACTGGTCGCTATGATGTGCACTGACCACCAGGGGGCAGACACAGCGCAGGAGCTGTCCCCGGTGGTCAGTGCATTCCCATAGCCTGGACCACCAGCCTGGCAGCAGCCACTCACTCCCTCAGTAGTCCTGCAGGTCCAATCTCTGGAGAACGGGCCAGGCACTGACAGCACTGCCGACCTTCTGGAAATTGGCCTCAGGCACTGCAGCTGCTTCCCCTCCCTAGATGCTCTGCAAGGAAGAAACTATATAAAAACAGCCACCAGGTGGCTCCTGACAACTGGCTTGAACATCAGCGGGATGAATCTGATCCCTGGCGGGCAAGGGCGTCCCACCATCGCCCACCCGCCCAGAGGGCTGATCGTGTCCCAGCCCCCCCACCCCTCTCAGGATGGGCGCCAGACACAGGGCTCACAGCTGGCGAGCACTGCTACAGCGATGCGAGCCTCTCCTGATTGGGACTGACTGGGCGTGAGCCCTTGGCAGGCGCAGTGGGGGCCAGGATGAAAGGGAGCGGCAGACAGAAGCGGCAGGCCATGTTGGACAGGTTTCGGCCCGATCCCCACAGGCCACCCTGAGGGACCCCACCTGTGTCCGATTTCATGCACCAGGCCTCTAGTTGCAAATATTAGGCTGTCACTGCTGTATATTACAAATAATGAGACCATAACAAGTTTGATCCAGCTGTTGGTTACTTTGGATTGCCACACAGTTCATTTAGAACATGGGTTTTGTTTTGTTTTTAAACCCTCACCTGACATATATATGTTTTTTTGATTTTAAAGAGAGAGGAATGGAGAGAAAGAGAAGCATCCATCAGTTGCCTCTCATATTTGCCCCGACCAGGAATCGATCCCGAAACCTTTTTGGTGTATGAGACAACACTCCAACCAATTGAGCCACCCAGCCAGGGCTAGAACAATGGCTTTTAAATAAGTTATGGAATTGTTTTAAAATGCTAGAATAATTATTATGCCTATTTATTATTGACATCATGAAGATAGTAGATGTAGTGTAGTAGTGTATTTTGAACTAGGATCAAAGGACTGGTTAATGGTAGTAGGAGAGAGTGAAAGAAATAACTAGTTTTTATAGTACTAATTTTTTATGACTCAGGTGTTTTAAGGTCTCATAAGTCAAAGTATTTTATTTTTTTAATATATTTTTATTGATTTCAGAGAGGAAGGGAGAGGGAGAGAGATAGAATCATCAATGATGAGAGAGAGTCATTGATCAGCTGCCTCCTGCATGCTCCCCACTGGGGATCGAGCCCGCAACCTGAGCATGTGCCCTGATGGGGAATTGAACCGTAACCTCCTGGTTCATAGGACAATGTTCAACCACTGAGCCATTCTGGCCAGGAAAAAGTCAAAGTATTTTTAAAAAATAATTACATAGCCCTAGCCTGTTTGAGTCAATGGATAGAGCATTGGCCTGTGGACTGAAGGGTCCTGGGTTTAATTCTGGTCAAGGGCACATGCCTGGGTGTCTGGCTCAATCCCCAGTAGGTGTGCAGGAGGCAGCCAATCAGTGATTCTTTCTCATCATTGATGTTTCTATCTCTCTCTCTCCCTCTCCCTTCCTCTCTGAAATCAATACAAATATATTTTTTAAAGTGTCATTTGTGAACTCAACAAAAATAATTACATAAAGAGTGCAACTGATTTTTCGTGTTTACTTGGTAAAGATTTTATATCCCACAAAGTTATTTTCACCAGCTAAAAACTAGAAAATCTGCCAAAACCGGTTTGGCTCAGTGGCTAGAGCGTCGGCCTGCGGACTGAAAGGTCCCAGGTTCGATTCCGGTCAAGGGCATGTACCTGGGTTGCGGGCACATCCCCAGTAGGAGATGTGCAAGAGGCAGCTGATCGATGTTTCTCTCTCATCGATGTTTCTAACTCTCTATCCCTCTCCCTTCCTCTCTGTAAAAAATCAATAAAATATATTTAAAAACAAAAACAAAAAACCTAGAAAATCCTATAGAAGAACATCATATACCTTATGAAAATTATGTATCCTGTTTCCACAGAAATGTCATCACAAGATCCAGCTATAGAAATTTGACAATTGAGAAAATTTTGTTCTCCAACTTAGTTTCTAATTAAACTGATGCTACTGCCTTTTCTGGGCATGCATTTTTGTGATTTCTATCTTCAGTGTACCACTTTTGCATTTTGACCAGAAAAGGAAATGAGATACTTGGCCAAACTTTATGGCTTCAGGCATTGTTTTTAATATATTTGTTTCTGATGCAAAAATAACAGTGGCAAAGGACAACTAAAAGTCTAGAAACACCTTGTTCAGCTTCCATTTCTCTTTCCTATTCTGTAAAATGAGGGAATTAGAAAAGCTTTCTGAAATTCTGATTTTATTACTTCCATAACCAGGGATCTTTAGTTACAAAAGCTATCCTTCTGTTCTCACAGTTTGTATCAGGAACTGATTTTTGACAGCGTAAGTACTACATACCAAAATTAAATTCTTTAATAATTTGAACACATTTTTGTTTATTTTTCGCTATTCTTAAAATTGTTTTTTTTAACTTTTTGATATGTTAAATTCCCGATTTAGACCACTAGCTAGATCTAATGTCATACAACATTTGATTCTTTCTGAATTTTATTAAAATTTTACTGAAATATATACAAATATAAAATTAGGTATATAATTCCTTAAGTTTACAATGCTTATGTAATTATAAAACAAAAACACACTTAGAAATGAATTATCAACAAATTATAACAAGAAAGGGCAAATTAACTGTGATATGGTGGATATCAATATTCTAGAATTATCACATTTGTTGGCATATAGGATGTAAGGTATATATATGTGTGTATATACATATACACACATATACATACACACAATACATTACAGTTTTATGGCATAATTTTTTGGCAAAAAGTATCTTCATGTAGTAAAAGTGATTTTAGAGTGTTACATAAAAAATTTTTATTCAAATAAATACAGTATTTTATAATGTGAGAGGCTAAGTTCTGATAGCAGTCATACCGTATTAATCTTGAATAGGAATATAATGTCACATAGCTAAAAAGAAATGTAATGTGCCCAACCGGCGTGCCTCAGTGGTTGAGCATCGACCTATAAACCAGGAGGTCCCAGTTTGATGCCCAGGTTGCGGGCTCGATCCCGTGTGGGGCGTACAAGAGGCAGCCGGCCAATGATTCTCATCATTGATGTTTCTATCTCTTTCCCTCTCTTTTTCTCTCTGAAATAAATAAAAATATTTTTTTTAAAAAAAAGTAATTGGCAAATACTACTACACAGGAGGCAAGAAAACCAGGAAATTTACTAGAACTAAAGTCTCATGAGTATTAAAGTAGGTAAAATTAATATAATATTAATACCTTATGTCAGTGAATGTAGGGGGTCTAAAAAGTAAACCATAATATAAAATAAAATTGAATAAATGTCTTTTGCAGGTAGCTCTAGTACATATAAACAAATATTTCAGTAAAAAATGGAAGAAAGCACTTAAAATAAATGTGAAGGAATTTCAATTTGACTTTTGTGTATATAGTAAAGCAAGTCTTTTACTATTTTAATACAAAGAGCAACCAAAGAATTTGAATAATCTCTAATAAAAATTGTGTTAAAGCTTTAGCTGGTTTGGCTAAGTGGTTAGAGCATTGGCCTGCAGACTGAAGGGTCGTGAGTTCAATTCCAGTCAAGCACGCACATACCTGGGTTGCAGGCTCGATCCCTGGCCCTGTTGTGGTGTGTGCAGGAGGCAACCAATCGTTGTGTCCCCCTCACATTGATGTCTCTACCCCTTCCTTCCACTCTCTAAAATCAATGGGAAAAATATCCTCAGGTGAGAATTAACAAAAATCAACAACAAAAAATTGTGTTAGTGAGAACCTTGATTAAACAATTAAATGTAAATAAATTTTGGTCTTCCTTAAAACCTAGCAATAACTATTAATAAAGCTAAGTAAGTTATACCCCAAACTGGAAAGCCATAATTACAGCTCAAATCTAGATGACTCCATTCATTGCTGGAGATTAGAAACAGTCATTTTTAAAATTCTGCTCTAGAGAAGTCACTACAGACATCACAGTTATACAAAGGATCATACTAGAATACTATGAAAGACTATATGCCACCAAATTCAATAACCTAGAAGAAATGGCTAAGTTCCTAGAAATATATAACCTTCCTAGACTGAACCAGGAAGAACTGGAAAATAGACCAATCAGCAGTGGGGAAATTGAAACAACCATGAAAAACATCCCAAAAAATAAAAGTCCAGGACACCATGGTTTCACAAAACAATTCAAAGTGAATTCTACCAAACATTCAAAGAATATTTGAAACTTATCCTTCTCAAACTCTTCCAAAATATTGAAGAAGAGACCATACTTTCTAATAAATTTTATGAGGCCAACATAACCCTGATACCAAAACCTGACAAGGATAACACCAAAGAAAATACAGAACAATATCTCTGATGAATGCAGATGCAAAAATCCTAAACAATACTAGCCAATTGAATACAATAATGCATCACAATCAAGTGGGGTTCATTACAGGGGCACAAGGATGGTTCAACATGCAAATCAATCAATGTAATATGCTATATTAACAAAGGAAGGGATAAAAATCACATAATCTTATCAGTAGATGTAGAAAAAGCATTTGATAAGATACAATATCCATTTATGGTTAAAACACTCAATAAAATAGGTATAGAAGGAAAGCATCTCAACATAGTGAAGGCCATATAAGACAAATCCTCAACCACTATCATACTCCATGGTAAAAACAAAGCTTTTCCTCTAAAATCAGAAACAAGACAAGGATGCCCACTCTCATCACTCTTATTCAACATACTTCTGGAAGTCCTAGCCAGAACAATCAGACAAGAGAAGGAAATAAAAGTCATCCGAATTGGGAAGGAAGAAGTAAAAGTGTCACTACCTGCAGATGACATGGTTCTGTACATAAAAATTCTGAAGATTCCACCAAAAAAAAACTTATTAGAAACAATAAACAAATACAGTAAAGTTGCAGGATACAAAATTTAATGTACAAAACTCCACTGCTTTCCTATATGCTAACAAGGAAACTTCAGGAAAAACGAAAAACAAAAAACAATTCCGTTTGTAATTGCAATCAAAAGAATAAAACACCTAGAAATAAACTTAACAAAGGATGTAAAAGACCTATATACTGAAAACTACAAAGCATTATTAAAAGAGGTTGAAAAGATCCAGCTGGTGTGGTTCAGTGGTTGAGCACAACCTATGAACCAGGAGATCACAGTTTGATTCCTGGTCAGGACACATG
>NW_005357232.1:532675-533454 GCF_000412655.1 Myotis brandtii
AAAAAATATAGATACACAGATCCATGGAACAGAATTGAGAGCCCAGAAATAAAACCACATGTATATGGGCAGATAATTTTTGACAAATGAGCCAGAAACACACAATGGAGAAAAAAAAGCCTCTTCATTAAATGGTGCTGGGAAAACTGGAAAGCCACATGCAAAAGAATGATTACAGTTTGCCCCCATATACAATATTCAAAATGGATCGAAGACCTAAATACCAGAGCTGAAACAAATTACATAGAAGAAAACATAGGTACTAAACTTATAAACCTTGGTCACAGAGAGCATTTTATGTATTTGACCTCAAAGGCAAGGGTAGTAAAGGCTAAAATAAGTGAATCTGGCTATATCAAACTAAAAAGCTTCTGCACAGCAAAAGAAACCGACAACGAAACAAAAAGACAACCAACCTAATGGGATATTTGCCAACAACCATTCTGACAAAGGTTTAATAACCAAAATAGAAAGATCTCATAAAACTCAACACCAAACAAACAAACAATGCAATTAAAAAATGGGCAGACAAGTGTTGGTGAGGATGTGGAGAAAAGGGAAACCTCATACACTGCTGGTGGGAATGCAGACTGGTGCAACCTCTGTAGAAAAAAAAAGTATGGAGTTTTCTCAAAAAATTAAAAATGGAACTGCCATTTGACCCAGTGATTCCACTTCTAGGAATATATCCTAAGAAATCAGAAACACCAATCGGAAAGAATATATGCACCCCTATGTTTATAGCAGCACAATTTACAATAGCTAAGATTTGGAAACAG
>NW_005357232.1:534387-534746 GCF_000412655.1 Myotis brandtii
ATAGACAAACAGGGTAATTGACTGTACCTTCACTACGCCTCCCATTGGCTAATCAGCATGATATGCAAATTAACCGCCAACAAAGATGGCGGTTAATTTGCATACGTAGGCTCCAAGCGGCAGAGCGAAGACTGAAGGTGAGCCGGAGCCGTGAAGATGGAGGACAGAAGGCAGCTCCGGCCGGGGCCGCGAAGATGGAGGACGGAAGGCCAGAGCGAAGGCCTGGGTCCTGGGTGCTGGAGGAAAACCGGTGCTGGCAGCCAGGAGAAGGGAAGGCCTATTGCACAAATCTCTTCGTGCAACAGGCCTCTAGTATCTACACTAATAAATGAGAAACATGGTAATTAGCGTACGACCGC
>NW_005357232.1:535930-546325 GCF_000412655.1 Myotis brandtii
ACAAATTTTTGTGCACCGGGCCCCTAGTATATATATAAAAGCCTAAGCGACCATTACAACCAGAATGACCGGAACAACTGGAATGACTGGTCGACTAGTCGCTATGACGTGCACTGATGCTCAATGCAGGAGTTGCCCCCTAGTGGTCAGTGTGCTCCCACAGTGGGAGCACCACTCAGCTAGAAGCTGGGCTCACAGCTGGCAAGTGCAGCTGCTGAGCGGTGGCGGCAGGCACAGCAGGGCTGGGATGAGTGGGAGCAGCGTGGCGCCCTGCCCGGGCTCAGGCTCCTCCGCAGCTGCCTGCTGCTTAGCGCACTGCTACATCCCTTGTACCTCAAAAGCCTGCAGTTACAATCTCCAGAGAACAGTTGAAGCGCAGACACTTGGAGTAACCAGGAGGAGCCTGATATCGCCGCTGGGCTCCTGGAACTCTGCCTGGGGCATCGAGATCAAATCTCATCCCTTACTGATTGCCCCGGAGCTACAGAGAAAGACAGCAATATAACAGTGACCACAAGGTGGCGACTGACAATTGGGGTAAAAGTCAAAGAGAGATGGATCTGAAGGGTGGGAACGTGGGCAAAAGAGCACACCTGCCCCCTCAAGATCCTCAACTTTGTATTGTTCACCTTGGAGCATCTCTTATCTGGCTCCAAGCAGTGGAAAGTGTCCAACATGGTCCAAGGCATCCACTGGGGACCTCCCAGCCGGCAAGGCATGACCCTGGCCGCAAAAGGGACATTTGGAAATATTTTTTCAGGAAGCTGCGGAGAGGAGGACAGACTCCCCACACGACTTCCCGGCAGCTCATGGGGATGTGGAAACTCCCCAGGCACATGGGCTCCCGGTCTCCTTTCAATGTGCACAAATCTGTGCACCAGGCCACTAGTATGAAAAGATGTTCAACTTCACTGACTCTTAGGGAAATGAAAATCAAAACTACAATGAGATATCACTTCACACCTGTTAGAATAGCTGTTATTAACAAGACAGGTAATGACAAGTGCTGGAGAGGCTGTGGAGAAAAGGGAATCCTCATTCACTGCTGGTTGGAATGTAGGCTGGTACAGCCACTATGGGAAAACAGTATGGCAGTTCCTTAAAAAACTAAGAATAGGGTTATCATTTGACCCAGCAATCCTTTCCTGGGTATCTACCCCCAAAATTCTAAACTATGTGTGCACAAAGATATATGCACCTCTATGTTCATTGCAGCACTATTCACAGTGGCCAAAATATGGAAACAACCAATGTGTCTTTCAATAGATCAGCGGTTCTCAACCTGTGGGTCTCGACCCCTTTGGGGGTCGAATGACCCTTTCACAGGGGTTGCCTAAGACCATCAGAAAACACATATATAATTACATATTGTTTTTGTGATTAATCACTATGCTTTAATTATGTTCAATTTGTAACAATGAAAATACATCCTGCATATCAGATATTTACATTACGATTCATAACAGTAGCAAAATTACAGTTATGAAGTAGCAACGAAAATAATTTTATGGTTGGGGGTCACCACAACATGAGGAACTGTATTAAAGGGTCACTGCATTAGGAAGGTTGAGAACCACTGCAATAGATGATTGGATAAAGGAGAAGAGAAGTGGTACAAATATACAACAGACTACTACTCAGCCATGAGGAAAGACGATCTACTGCCATTTTGGACAACATGGATGGAATTTGAGAATATTATGCTAAGTGAAGTCAGTCAGAAAAAGTTAAGAACCATATGATTTCACTCATATGTGGGACATAAAACTGAAACTCATGGACACAGATAACAGTGTGGTGGTTATCAGAGGGAAGCGGGTGGTGGGGATTGGAGGGTGCTTAATATATGGTGACAGAAGATCGTTTGACTTCGGGTGGTGGGCACACTGCAATATACACAGTTTGTATCATGGAAATGTACACTTGAAACCTATATGATCCTATTAACCAATATCACCCCAATAAATTTAATTTAAAAATAAAATTCTGCTTTAAATCCCAATTACTATGCTCTGAAGATTAAGCCATTGCATGAAGATTGAACCAAGTATCCTCTTTGCTTCTGAGCCATGAGTTAACCAGAATGAATTTAGATCAGGTGTTGGGGGGTTATTTAAATTTTACTTCTAGATCAGTTGTGTAGTCTACGGCTTGTTATTTTTGTAAAATAGTTATTGATATAATGTGAAATTTTATGATCGTATTCCCCCATGCTTTGTCATTACGGGTAGGTAACAATTTATTGGTGCTTAGTGTTGAATAGTTGCTAACTCAAGACTCTAGGCCAGGATTGGGGAAACGTTTTCCTGCCAAGGGCTATTTGAATATTTATAACATCATTTGCAGACCATACAAAATTATCAACTTAAAAATAAGCCTGTTTAAAAATATTTGATCAAACATTTAATTAACTTACTCCTAATTCCTTGACAGGGCCAGACCAAATGATTTCATGGGCCTTATACAATCCGAAGTTGGGCGTTTCCCACCCCTACTCTAAGCCCAATTCCTCCCTTCTGACCTCTTTTCTGTAATACTAGAGGTCTGATGCACGAAATTCGTGCAAGGGGCTCAGCCCTCACAGCCCCGGCTTCGTCTGGAACGACATCCAGAAGGTTGTTCAGCTGTCCGGTCTAATTAGCATATTACACTTTCATTATTATAGATAGGCATATTGAATAGAAGGTAATTTTGAAAACCTTTAAAGTGAAAAGATACCTTGTAAGCTGATAATTATGGCACATTTTCTTTGATAACATTAATGTAATGCCACACAAATTTTTTAAATTTGGCATGCCTATCCTACAGTTTGCAATTCTCTCAGTACTTTCCATTTGAAATTATTTGAACAGCGTGGTATATCTTTAGCTTCACTTAGCTTAATGGGTTCTCTCTTTAGCCTAAAACAGTGATTTTCAACAGGTGTGTCACAAGAATTTTTAAAATATGAAATACCTGACTACTTAGTCAGGTACACTGACCTCTTTTCCCTTAGATTGACAAATAAAAAATGACAACAGCCAACACAACAATAGTCGTCCAGTGTGAATGGCCTGTCTTAAACCTTAAATGTATAGGTCATATAATAGAGTTGCCTCTTATTGGTCACGTTGCATAATAAGGTTTGATTGGTTAATTTTTGGTACCAGAAATCCTTATATACAAGTATAGACACCTGATTTTTTAAAAAAGTCACTTTGAAGCAAAAAGGATAGGTAATTACTTTTTTTTTTTTGCAAATCTGTTAAAATTATACCAATTTTTTTTAAAAAATATTTTTTATTGATTTTTTACAGAGAAGAAGGGAGAGGGATAGAGAGTTAGAAACATCAATGAGAGAGATTGATCAGCTGCCTCCTGCACGCCCCCCAGTGGGGATGTGCCCGCAACCAAGATACATGCCCTTGACCGGAATCGAACCTGGGACCCTTCAGTCCGCAGGCCGATGCTCTATCCACTGAGCCAAACCGGTTCGGCTATACCATTTTTTTTGACAGATCTGCAAATTTTATATTTTTTGGTGTGCTGTAGAATTTTAGTAATTGGTTTATGTGATGAAAAAGATTGAAAATCGCTGGCCTAAAACAATGCATTTCTCAGTAGTAATTGTATCATAAATGGAAAAATAGTCAGGAAGTTACACAACAGTACTTGCTTTAAGAGGGATAATTCAGACAAGGCTGACAGCAAGAAACCCCCCCCACCTGGGGTTTTCTGACACTGCTGCTAAAGGTTTTTCCTACTTAGGGAAAGCAGAAGGGAATAATATCCTGTGACTGAGCCTATTTTTCTTAAGCAACATATGGTAAAGTTTTGTGAGCCTCTTTCCAGAGAAAGTTCCCACATCTGCAACAAGGGAGAAGAACATGTAATGTCTGCCTATCTGCATAGTTTATAAATCATGCTTGCTTGATTTTTACATTTCATAATAGAATTGGGGAAATTGGCTCCTCAGTGGCCCAAAGGAGGTAGGAGTTGTTATTGGATATATTCATGGGCCCATAATTTTGACTGGGAAATCATTTGAGTGGTTCAGAATTTCATTTCTGGCAGAAGTGGTGCAAGAAATAGCCTATTTCTTGACACTATGTTTAATAGGAAATGCAGGGAGTGTGAAATCCTTCAGTTGATGTGTGTACTTTGATTTTCTGCAATTTCCTTCTTATTGTTTTAAAGACACAATGGATGATCTTGCCCCAAGAAGAAAGGTATCCTTACTGGTGGAAATCCTTATTAAATCTTTATTCTTGATTTTTAGATTATTGTCAAAAGATCTCTAGGTTTCTACAGACTTCAGATTATGATGCACAGGTCTTCAACCTTGAGATTACTGCGTTTCGACATTGTGTACAAAGAAACTAATATTTTATGGCTTAATGCCATATACAGAATTCTGGTAGTTGAATATCAATAGTATATTCTCATGACAACAAACCTGACCAAATTTCAATTAAAACAAATGTATTCACATAACATCAAATAAAACAAGTTTACTTGGTATTTTCATTTGTTTCTTACATATAGGGACTTAAAGTGTACAAATGGCTATTACTTGCAATAGACTTAAAAATGTACACACTTTACTAATTTCCATGCAAATCTTTCCAAATATCACACGTCCTTTTGGTCTAAGAATTGCCTGCCTTCCTACTAGCCTATTTTCTTTTTTTTTTTTTTAAGATCTTCCTGTAACTTGCATTTATCTGACCACCTACTAATAACAGCCTAAGGCCATCACAACCAGAGGGACAACCAAATGCGGAGGGTGGGGGAAGGGGTGGGCAGAGGGGTGGTCACGGAAGCTGGGAGGTCCTTAGCCTCCACTGCGAGGTCATTAGCCTCCAGCCCTGGCCAGGCAGAGGCCTAACGACCTCGCCTCTGCTTCCCAGTTTGACTCCAGCAGGACCTGGGCCCTCCCCGCTGTGGACCAGAGGCCTTTTTCCTGATACCATGTTCCCAGGATCTCTCAGACCCGTTTGTGGAAGTCAGAAAACACTCTGTGCGGTCACAGCCTGGGGACTCCCAGGGCTTACAGCGGGGGAGGGCCTTGGTGGGGTCCCCCTGTTGTGGTGTCCAGAGTCCCATTAGTGTTTCCTCAGGGTCCTCACCTTGACTCTGGCAGGACTTGGGCCGGTCCTCTGCGTATCCGAGGTCCCGCTCCCTGTACCAAAACCCCCGAGTCTCTGAGACACGGATGCAGAAATCGCCCATTGTCTATTCCCTCCTCCCCTGCACCCACCTCACCTCTCCGCTACTCAGGAGACTGAAGACATGGAAGTGTTGGGGTCCAGCCCCAGCAGGTCCAGGGGTCCCCAAAGGTGTGGACGGAGTCGGCGAAGGAAGGACTCGGAGGCAGCGTTCAGTTGATCAACAGCCTAGCCAGGATCTCCAGCCAAGTTCTGGTCAGGATCTCCAGCCAAGTTCTGGTCAGGATCTCCAGCAAAGTTCTGGTTAGGTTCTCCAGCCAGGTTTTGTCTTGGATCTCCAGCCAGGTTCTGTCTAGGTTCTCCAGTCAAGTTCTAGCCAGGTTCGGTCGCCAGGTTCTGTCCAGGTCCTCCTGCCATGTTCTTTCTCTAGGTTCTCCAGCCAAGTTCTGTAGCCATGTTCTGTCCAGGATCTTTTGCCATGTTCTCTCGCTAGGTTCTCTCTCTAGGTTCTGTGTCTAGGTTCTGTCTCTAGGTTCTGTCTCCTAGCCTATTTTCTGACATATTCATTCTCAAAGGGGCAGTGTCGCTGAGGATAAGCTCTGGAATCAGACTGCCTGGGTTTCAATCTTTGCTCTGCTGCTTACCTATCAGCTGTGTCCTTCTGCAAGTTACTAGGCCTTTGCTCATCTATAAAATGTTGGTGATTATAATAATACTAGAGGCCCGGTGCATGAAAATTCATGCACTGGAGGGGGCGGTCCCTCAGCCCGGACTGCCCCCTCTCACAGTCTGGGAGCCCTCAGGGGTGGGAGGCAACTCGGTGATCAGGGGAAGGCGATGCCCAATCACACCTCTGCTGCTGCCACTGCCAGCAGCGCAAGCCTCGGCCGGCCCTGGTTACCTGAGCCTCAGGCGTCCCTGGGCGGCTGGGCAGTCGCCATCCAAGGCTTGCCTGTGCCTCCGGCCGGCCCTGGGTGGCTCGGAGGAGGCTGAGACTGGGGGACTCCAGAGGCAGGCGTGCAGCAAGGCCTGGCGCCTGCTGCCCCAGCAGGGCTGAGGGGACTGGGTGCCACCATCTTGTGGCTGTGGGCGCCACCATCTTTGAGGGTGTGGCAGTCAATTAGCATATTTCCTCCTTATTGGCTGTGGGTGTGGCCATCTTTGAGGGCGTGGCAGTCAATGAGCATATTCCCTCCTTATTGGCTGTGGGTGCTGCCATCTTTGGGACAGTGTGAGGGTCAATTAGCATATTTCCTCTTTATTAGATAGGATCTCAGAGTTGTGAGAAAGAGTTAATACAAGGAAAGCCCTTATCATAGTACCTAGCATATTGGGCTCCATAAGTGAAGCCACTACTGTCAACAATGTCTTTATGCTTAAAATCAACTTAACGTGCATTTTTACCACCTGATTTTTGTGCATCAATGATGATGAAAATATATCTCCCTATTTGAGGGATGGGATTACCTTAAAAATAAGCTCTAGCCCTAACTGGTTTGGCTCAGTGGACAGAGCGTTGGCCTGCGGACTGAAGGGTCCCAGGTTCAATTCCAGCCAAGGACGTGTACCTTGGTTGTGGGCACATCCCCAGTAGGGGGTGTGCAGGAGGCAGCTGGTCGATGTTTCTTTTTCATCGATGTTTCTAACTCTCTATCCTTCTCCCTTCTTCTCTGTAAAAAAGCAATAAAATGTATTAAAAAAAAATAAGATCTACTAAAATATGTGTGTAACTATCCTATATAATAAAAGAGAAACATGTAAATTGACTGTCCCTCTGCTACGCACACCAGCCAATCAGGAGTGAGTATGCAAATTAATCAGACAAAGATGGCAGGTTAATTTGCATACACGGGCACTGGGCGGAGAGCAGAGTGGGAGAGTTGGAGGCTTGGGGGGACATGGCTCCCTCTGTGGCTTCTAGCAGCGTGGGGAGCACCAGGAATTCTGGGAATAGTAGTTCTGATGGCAGCCCCAGAACTGGGAGTGGAAGCCCAGAGCGTGGGGAGCACCAGGAATGCTGGGAATCGTAGTTCCAGTGGCAGACGGATCTCCTAGACACTAGTGCAGCGGTTCTCAACCTGTGGGTCATGACCCTTTGGCGGTTGAACGACCCTTTCTCAGGGGTCGCCTAAGACCATCCTGCATATCAGATATTTACATTACGATTCATAACAGTAGCAACATTACAGTTATGAAGTAGCAACGAAAATAATTTTATGGTTGGGTCACAACATGAGGAACTGTATTTAAAGGGCCAGAAGGTTGAGAACCACTGAAGGTGAATGGGCTAAAGCCAGCATACACCTGGGAGTACATGAGCAGGGAGAAGAGACCTTTGATCATAGCAAATCAAGATGAGCACAGGACTTGAGCACATACTGGGAAGGTGCCCAGGCAGGTGCTCATCTCTGAGGCTCTGTAAAAGGGACATGAGCACACGTTTCCTGCACTGTGGACACACAGCACAGACACAGACCAGCAGCTCTATCTCTTTTCTCCAAAGAGTCTTCTTAGGTGTGTAAGTAGCTTTGCTTTAACATTACGAAGGATAAGTTAAGTATATGCATGTAACACTGAGTAAAGTCACATTTTTATTTTAGAGACTGCCATATATGGAAGCTTTTTTCTTTAAAATCAAAGCCACGCCCCCATCCCAGGCAGGCAAACCTAATGGGAGCCCACCTGCAGTGAGGCGCTCCTACCTCTGCGTGCGCGTGCCCTTCCCTGCCATCTTCTCTCTGTTCCCGCTGTTCCTTCCACTCCCGGTCCTGCTCCTCTGGGGATGGGTCGTGTTCCTCCTCCAGACGTTCTGCCTGCCCCACCTGCTCCATCGCCTCCTCCTCCAGGGCCTTTCTCTGTTCCTCTTCCACCTGGTGCCCCTCGGGCTCCCTGGCTTCCGCCTGTGGCTGGTGGAGCTCTGCTGCCTGAAGTTCGGCCTCCTTCTGAGAGGGAGGATCCTGTTTTGTTTCCTCTGTTCTTCCAGCCACGGCTCCATGATCCTGCCACGAATCGCTGTTTCGAGACACCTAGGCCAAGCACAACCCTGGAAATGACACTCTTCTCTGTCGAAAGGAGTGACATTATTTCTTTATAACCATGTCTATGGGGTTACAATATGGGCATAATCCTGGAGTCTAGACATACACAGTCCTGACTCAAAAGTATGGCTGCAGTGAACTCTCCTCACTGCATAAGCTCACCTATAAAATAGAGCAGAAGCAAATTGCATCTGGGGAAGAACAGAGCAGATAACCTGAAAGTACACTCTGTAAGTGACCGCATCTCAGCGGCAACCTAGCCTCCGTTTTCCCTTAAAATAAAACGGGGGAAAAGAACTTCAAGGGATGAAACGTTGACATACTTCTCTCCCATGTAAACATTAGAATTTCTATGCTTTTCTGTTGCCCTGAATTATTTGTTTGTAATAGACTGCTCTTCAATTGTATATTTGTGTTAAAGATAACTCATCTTAGAAAATACTTCCAGTTCATATTGGAATGTGACTTGCATTTTAAGTTTTCATTAAACTTATAAACCATGAAAATCATTTCCGCTTCAGCAGTGAAAATTGTAATTCAATGTTCAATTGCCAATTTGTAAAATAAAAATAATGCACTTATAAACATTCCACAAATTTTTAATGATTGTTGATTACCCTTCTTGCCACTACAAGGAACGAGATTTTGAATAGATGTAATGTAGAGCTATCTTGTTTATGAAAGTCAATTCATGTAGTCTAACAATTGGCTCTTTATTTTTCTTTTCAATTTATTGCAGTTTGTTTTTGCCATTTTAGACTGAGTCAAACCCTGACGCATGCCACTAGACAGCATCAGATCATGTTAATAAAATGTGTTTACCCCAGCAATCCGCTAATTTGATTTTATTACTGGAATACAGATTATGAATTTCCAACCATTGTTTAAAATGTAGACGGTTTTCAAATCACCAACTTTATTTTTAAGGTTTTTGGTTTGTTTTTTTTAGATCATCATAGTTATAGCAGGATAGAAAGTGTACAGCAATATTAAGCAGAGAGTAAGGAAAAAAAAACTTTTGTACAGGAGAGAAAGTAATATTTACGGTTCTAGGGGTGTTCTGCCCTCTGGCTGCTCTTGCCATGCTGCAGAACAGATATCCTAGGACTTACCTTTGCGGACCATTTCTGAATTTTTACTGGCATGAAAATGCAATTTAAAATGCCAAACGAACTCCACTCTCCTTGGCCAAAATAATGTATTTTATATTTAACCTTTTTGTGAAAACTTTCATACTAAAATTACAATAAAAAGTCATTTAGCTGGAAATGCCCCCAACTAGTTTAAGTAATGCAATAATCATTACAATCATGACTTTTTAATTTGGTTGAACACTTGGAAAAATGGGAAAAGTCTAGGATGCCTACACACACACACACACACACACACACACACACACTCACACAACATTTGTCAAAATGGAAGCTTGCTGTTGCCCTTTGCTTTTCTTCAGGTCTCCCTTTGTGAAGAAAAACCCCTATTCCGTAAAACTACTGTTTGGAATTCTCTGCTATTCTTTGGACGGCCTCTTATTCTGAAAAAATAAGTTTGCTTTCTAGCCTGCTTGAATAGTGGGGGAGATAAACTTAGCTGTCTGACCTCGTAGGCCAGAGACTAGATACACCCAATGCCATGCCAGGTGCTTTTTTTAATTGGATAGAACTGTGTAGTTTTCAAGGCCGCCGCCAGCAAGCACACAAAGGGCTGGCTCTTCCATAAAAAGGGAAGTTCTGCTTGTAGCTTTGCTTAGAATTTGGATTCATTTCCCTAAGCCTGCCGCGGTGAATAAAGTGTAACTCCAAACTCTCAGAGCGCTGTTTGGTTCTTGTCCGGTTTTTCTGTAACACCTTAACTTGTCTATAGTGACCTTTCACTATTTCAGACACGTGTAAGTGAAATTCACCCTCGGGGCTCTTCTTTCAAGGCTATTTTGGCTGGACTGTCCTCCAGGTTAGGGATGGAGTATGTAGTATAAGCCGCCATGCATTTAAAAGTCTTTTTTTTTCAGCAGCCACATTTCAGCCCCAGCCTTTCAGGACCATTAGCAGCTGTTCTCATCTCACAAGCGCAGAAACCAAAGTCTGGGAGGGCGATTTCGCAGGATGCAGGCGAGAGGCTGCGCAGAGCCCAAAGCCGAGCTCCAGGTGCAGGTAACAAAGCCCGACGTCACCAGGAGGGGCCGGGCGCTCCGAGGTGGGCGGGCCGGAAGC
>NW_005357232.1:546723-547918 GCF_000412655.1 Myotis brandtii
CCGCCCTCAGTGTCCCCGCCTCGGCTCAGAAACACTGGCGTGGAGGAGGGACCCCTCGCGGACCCCTCCGCTGGCTGCGCCTCAGGCTTGGGGCGGGGGGGCGGCCCCCGTTTCCAGGGGTGATCGTGGAGCCTCGGGTCTGTGAGCGAGAGAATGCGGGCGTGTCCCCCAGACGGCCTGGTGGCAGGAGGCAGGAGGCGCGGCTCGGTCCCGTCTCGGTCTCTCCTTTTGCAGCTCCCGACCTGGCTGCTGCCCTTGGCTGAGCTGGTAGCAAATCAGGGCTCCTGTTTGCAGGCGTTTTCATTTAATCCCGATAGCTTCTGCCTGAGGTGGGACTTACCCCGTTCACCAGCGAGGTAACTGAGGCCCAGGGTTGCACTCTCCAATAGAAATACAGTGCTAGCCTCATCGGAGATTCTGCATTTCCTAGGAGCCACATCGGAAAAGTAAAAAGAGCCGCGCCGGTGTGGCTCAGTGGTTGAGCGTTGTGGCCCCACGAGCCGGGAGGTCCTGGTTGGACTCCGGTCAGAGGGGGTTTCGGGCTGGATCCCCAGTAGGGGGCGGGCAGGAGGCAGCCGATCAATGATTCTCTCTTGTTGATGTTTCTCTCTCCTCCCTTCTCTAAAGTCAATAAAAACATTTTTTTAAAAAAGCAAAAAGAAATCCGTGAAGTCAATATTATATTCTATTTAACCCAGTTAAAAAAATTTAACATGTAATTAATATGAATTGAAATTAACTTTAATATTATATTGTATTTAATTCAGTTTTCAGAACACAGATTTCAACATGTAATTAATGTGAAAGTTATCAATGAGATATTTTACATTCTCTTTTTGGTACCAGTCTTTGAAATCCTGTATGCATTTTATTTTTTATTTTTATTTTCTTTATTGATTAAGGTATTACATATGTGCCCTTATCCCCCCTTGCTCCCCCCTCTCCCCTCCCTCGTGTCCATTGGTTAGGCTTATATGCATGCATACAAGTCTTTTGGTTGACTTCTCCCCCTTCCCCCCACCCTCCCCTACCTTCCCTCTGAGGTTTCAGCATCTGATTGATGCTTCTCAGTCTCTGGATCTGTTTTTGTTCATCAGTTTATGTTGTTCATTATATTCCACAAATGAGTGAGATCATGTGATATGTATCTTTCTCTGAATGGCTTATTTCACTTAGCATAATGCTCTCCAGGTCC
>NW_005357232.1:548488-558442 GCF_000412655.1 Myotis brandtii
TTGTCATTTGTTGATTTGTTGATGATAGCCATTCTGACAGGTGTGAGATGGTACCTCATTGTCGTTTTGATTTGCATCTCTCAGATGATTAGTGACTTTGAGCATGTTTTCATATGTCTCTTGGCCATCTGTATGTCCTCCTATATGCATTTTAAACCCTACTGCAATTTGCGTTGAACTAGCCACATTGCACATGAGCAATAATTAACCACATGTGGCAAATGATTACTGTTTTGGATAGCATAAGTTTAGAGAGTTAGGTAAGGTTTGGAGGTTTAATTTGTTTTGAATTTGGTACTCTAAAATGGTAGTTTAGGATCTTTGGTCAGATAAAACTAATGAAAATATTGCTTTAACTTGAAACCAGCTCAATTATATACACTTTGGCTATTAAAAATTTAGCTTTGCTCCTGTATAGAAATCTTCCCACCCTCATTGAGAATGAAGCTTTTTCAGTAGCTTCATTTTTGAGACTTAACTACTTGAATGTTAGTGAAACATTTGCCCCAAACTACAGATTCCCAGAGAACAGTGTCTGGATGTTAGTATAGCTCTTTTAATGTTAGTTAATGTTAGTTTGCATTAACAAAAACTTTTCTACATACTACTCTTTATATATAATTTCTTGTTTTTCTTCTACTTAAGGAGGAAGGTAGGCTGGGAGGAATTCAGGGGGTAATGGTAATTGATTAGGAAGCCACTTTTCACTTTATTTGAGACCTGTTGACAGGCACAGTTGAATTGAACTTTTAAGTCCACAGTACTTGATGTGTTTTCCCTTTGATTTTTTCTTCTGTTACTATAATTGTTTTCATTATTACTTAAGCTTTGACACTTAATGGCAAAGTAAACATACCCGTACTGACTAACCAGATAAATGAAGAGAGGCTCTTTGTTGTTGTTTTTTAAGTTATTATCTCAAAGCTGTTCATAATTTCTGTCATTACTTTTATTTATTTTTTTAATACATTTTTTATTGATTTCAGAGAGCAAGGGAGAGGGAGCGAGAGATAGAAACATCAATGATGAGAGAGAATCATTGATCGGCTGCCTCCTGCACGCCCCCCACTGGGGATCGAGCCCACAACCTGGGCATGTCCCCTTGACTAGAATTAAACCTGAGCCCCTTCAGTCCTCAGGCTGACACTCTATCCACTGAGCCAAACCAGTTAGGGCGAGGCTCTTTGTTTTGGGTTGGTGACATTATGTTGTTTTCATATCCTTGGTTAAAAAATAATAAAACAAATACTTAAACAGTAAAAAAGGCCCTAGAGCAGTGGTTCTCAACCTTCCTAATGCCGTGACCCTTTAATACAGTTCCTCATGTTGTGGTGACCCCCAATTTCATTGTTACAAATTGAACATAATTAAAGCATAGTGATTAATCACAAAAACAATATGTAATTATATATGTGTTTTCCAATGGTCTTAGGCGACCCCTGTGAAAGGGTCGGTCGACCCCCAAAGGGGTCGCGACCCACAGGTTGAGAACCGCTGCCCTAGAGCAAAAAGTAAAGTCATAGGAATCCCCCCATCACTTGTTCCTCACATTCACATTCTCCTGAAGTCACTAAGTTTCTGGTATGTTCTTTCTGGGATTTCCTGTGCATATATAATAATCTTTCTTATTAAACAAACATGGGTTCATACTATACAAATTATTTTTCTAACTTCCTCTTCTTGCTCTCTCATTCACACATTCCTGAAGCAGAAACATCTTTGGGAACTCCACATCTGTGCCTAGGGCAGCCGTGGGCAAACTACGGCCCACGGGCCGGATTCAGCCCGTTTGAAATGAATAAAACTAAAAAAAAAAAAGACCGTACCCTTTTATGTAATGATGTTTACTTTGAATTTATATTAGTTCACACAAACATTCCATCCATGCTTTTGTTCCGGCCCTCAGGTCCAGTTTAAGAACCCATTGTGGCCCTCGAGTCAAAAAGTTTGCCCACCCCTGGCCTAGGGGTTTGACCACAGTAAGGGAAGAGATCAATGAGGTGGAGATTTGGATGGAAGGAGAGGCTGCCATCCTGTACTCCTTTATTAGTTTGTCAGAACTGAGAAGTCCCAAGTGTAGGGAAGGGAGTAAGAGATAGGAGCTTTGGTTTGTGTTTAGCATTAGGCCTCAAACCAGCAGCTTCTCTGACTAGACTTAATTAGAATTAAAGGAGTTAAAATTTCACTACTACTTCATTTAGCATTATTTAGCAGCTCTGCTACCAAGCACTTACCATGTGCCAGGAGCTGTAGGCTAAAGGATATAGCAATGAAAGATACACTTCCTACTCCTATGTTGCTAACCATCTAATTGGGAAAGTACATGTTTTAAAGAAGTTCTGGCTGCCATGGGAGTTTATAAAAAGCATATTGCCATTAAAAACAGGCACCGAGGAACAAGAAAGCAGAATAACAGACTGGTTGATCATAAAATATAATCAAATGTATAACATTTTTTTATGACATTACATCTCATAATTTCCTGGTGTTAAAACTGTATTTTCAGATATCTGCAGTTTGTTAAAAGAGAATTTGTATAATTGACAATACCATTTTTATTTGCAGATTACTGTTTTACTGTAAAAATAAAATATTTGCAAAATTCAGAAAATAACTTCTATTTATAATTGTTGGAAATTTTGTACCAAACCACTTTCTGGTCGGTTTTCAAATACCTCCCATAACTGACTCCTCCACCCCAAGAAGAGGTTGGAATCACATGTCTAGATTCTTTCACAGATTTTTAAAAAATATGTTGTTTTTTTTTAAAAAACTGATTTCAGAGAGAAGGAAGAGGGAGAGAGAGATAGAAACTGATGAGAGAGAGACATCTATTGGCTGCCTCCTGCACTTAGGCATGTGCCCTGAGGGGAATCCATCCGGCAACCTCCAGGTCATGGGACGATGCTCAACCAACTGAGCCACATTGGCCAAGCTCTTTCACAGATTTTTAAATATGCCAATCTGGTTTCAGAAGAGAGGTTGACAAATTATAAGCTATGGGCCAGATCCTACCAACCACCAGTTTATATAAAATTTTATTGGGACAAAGTTATGCCCAGTCATTATGGATTGTCTGTGGCTGCTTTCTCAGAGTTCAGTAGTTGTGACAGATACTATAGCTGCAAAGTGTAAAATACTTTCTGGCCTTTACAGGAAAACTTTGCTCACTCATGCTTAAGATGATAAACTTGGATTTTACTATAAAAATTAATATTAAATTTAAAAAATTCCTTAAAAGTCACATTAGTAAAAATCTTTCTATGAAATATAATTATTAGAGCAAATAAAATGCCTTTTAAAAATATATATTTTTTAAATTGATTTTAGAGAGAAAGGGAGAGATAGATAGAAATATCAATGATGAGAATCATTGATCTGCTGCCTCCTGCATGCCCCTTACTGGGGATCCAGCCCACAACCCGGGTATGTGCCCTGACCAGGAATCGAACTGTGACTTCCTGGTTCATAGGTCAGCGCTCAACCACTGAGCCACGCCAGTATATAAAAATACTTATATAAGTATATAAAAATACTTATATATTTTTATTGATCTCAGAGTGGAAGGGAAAGGGAGAGAGAGATACAAACATCAATGATGAGAGAGAATCATTGATCAGCTGCCTCCTGCACACCCCCTGCTGGGGATCGAGCCTGCAACCGGGGCATGTGCCCTTGACTGGAATCGAACCCAGGACCATTCAGTCCACAGGTTGATGCTCTATCCACTGAGCCAAACCAGCTAGGGCTAAAATGCCATTAAAAAATATTTTTATTATCCCAGCCGGTTTGGCTCAGTGGATAGAGCATTGCCCTGCTCACCCAAGGTTCCTGGGTTGATTCCATTCAAGGGCAGGTACCTCAGTTGCAGGCTCCTCCCCGGGCAGGAGGCAACCAATTCATGTGCTTCTCTCACATCGCTGTTTCTCTCTTTCTCTTTTCCACTCTCTAAAAATCTGTGGAGCCCTAGCTGGTTTGGCTCAGTAGATAGAGCATCCGCGGACTGAAGGGTCACGGGTTTGATTCCGGTCAAGGGCACATGCCCGGGTTGCGTGGTGGCACTGAGGGCACGGTGGGGCTGCGTCTGGAGGGTGGGAGGGCGGACGGTGGGGGAGAAAGCCTCCTTGGCCTGCATGCCCGCTCTTGCCTGTCTTGCCCCTGAAGTCGACCTGGGTCAACCACAATGAGTCAGCACACGGGTCATGGCGTCAGATCGGAGTCTGGAGTTGGGTTGGAGCCCCAGCCCGAGCCTGGTGCCGGGTGCCAGAGTTGTGGAGCTGGAGGTAACAGACTCTGTCCTTGGAGTGGGAAGCCCGGGGAACCCAGGCACATGCTCCCTCCCAGCTGCGGGCGAAGTCCGCCTCCGACCCCAGCACTTGCGCTGAGCCCTCAGTCGCCCACCTGTGGTCCATGGAGGCGTGGAGGCCTGGCTTTGGGAAGTGGCCCTTGGGCACCAGCCAGGATGTGCTCAGATGGTTCAATGTGTGAAACCTGGGCGCAACCTCTCTTGTAGCCTTTCATTGGTGGGGTGAAGACCGGAAATCTCTGCCATGCTAGAGTGGCTGTTACTGCTCCCGCTGGGCCTGGATCTGGTGACAGTGCTCCCCGTTGGGGGAGCTGTGGCTCAGGGCTGAGGTTCCCCAGCCGAAGGAACCCCATTTATTCTGAGCTGGGGCATCAAGGTAACTTGGGTTGGGATCCATCAGGCACAGGTGTGTTCTTAGGAGAGGGATTTTCTTAGTTCTGTGCCAGTGGCACCAAAGCACACCCTGGGGGAACTGACTCTTCCAGTTCTCTGGTTGAGAACTGACTGTGTGTGGTACAGAGAAGCCTTTGGTAACCAGCAGTTTTGTCATAGTTCTGCCTTGTTGGCACAACTGCAGCAGTTGGTCCCCCCAACGCCTAGGCCCCCAAGGAGGTGAGGGAAAAGAGCCCCCGTCCCCTGCTGACAGCTCTGAAACCCAGGGAGCACTCCTCCAGCATAAGGCCTGTAGCCCTGATTCCAGCCTGTCTCTGATACTGATAGGCAAAGAGTCACCCCTCGTTCCTCGTTTCTACTTTGCATGCAGCTAGAATGAGTTACAGTTTTCTTTTAAAGCAAGTAGAATAGATGCTTTTGCCTTTTTGTACATGTAGCTTTTCAGTTTTGAACCTGATCTGGGGGTTGCTTTTGCTACTGCAACTGAACTGAACATTTATGTTCTTTCAGTCAGAAGTGCTCTCCCTTTCCATCTCCTGTGTGGTATCTTTCTCATTTTTCAGGGCCGAGGAGAGGTCACCTTTTCCTTTTGTTACCATTCCTCCTGAGTTACTTCACTAGCTGTGCTCTGTCCTTGTGGGTGTATTTTCCATATCCCCCCAGGGCGGGGACTGGCTCATTTCCCTCTGTATTTCCTACCATACTCAGCAATGTCTTTCACAGAAGGGATGTACTAGTATGAATGTTGGCTAAAACAGGTAAGAAAGATAAGGTTCCTGTAATTTATGAAGACACAACTAGGTTTACTGTGCATGAAAGCAAAAGCTGTGAACTTTTAGTTTTTCATTTATCCCGTGTTGATTTCTAAGAGCATTTCCTGATGTGTAGTGTGCAGATATTTTCCTGGAAAACTGGGCAAATGTTCAGTAATTATAAATTATAATGCTTGTGAATTAGGAAAGATTTAATTATAACTATTTGTTGTGTAAGTGAAGATCTGAAGGAATTTTTATTTTAAAATAAAAATTTTGCTTAGGAAAAAAATTTTGTGTTTCAGCCTTCTTTTTTATAGATTTTTAAGAAATTTATCTTTATTGTTGATAGATAGTATTATAGATCCTCCCCTTTGTGGTTTTTTTCCCATTGTCCCAGGCCTTCACCACACTATTGTCTGTGTCCATGGGCTATGCATATATGCATATAGGTTTCCTGGTTAATCTTCCCCCACTCACCTCTCTGCCCTTTTGTAGATTTATTTATTTAATTAATTATTTATTTTAAAGTATATTTTTATTGATTTCAAAAAGGAAGGGAGAGACAGAAACATCAATGATGAGAGAGAATCATTAATCAGCTGCCTCCTGCATGCCCCTTGCTGGGGATCGAGCCTGCAACCTGGGCATATGCCCTGACCAGGAATCAAACCTTGAACTCCTGGTTCATAGGTCAATGCTCAACCACTGAGCCACGCCGGCTGGACAGATTTTTAAAAAAATGTTTTGGAAAGAATATAACCAAAAGTCATAGAATAGAGATAGTAGCTAAGTTTATACTAGATGTTATGACCCAGCCAGAGTGTTTTGATTTACTAAAGTTGTTGAAGGAAGATACAGTAGTTGAGCCACTGAGAGATTGCTTAGGGAGCCGTGAGAAGCTGCTTCTGCTCTGATGGGAGTGGGTTGGGGGCAGAAGGGAGCATGGTGATGTACTGTGAATGCTCTCAGCTCTATTCACTGACAGGGATTGTTGCTTTGACGTCAGATCCATCTAGTTAGTATGATGACTGGAGATCTAAACCAGCTCTTCTGACTGTCCCTTGTCTAAAAGGGAATTAAAAAAGTCATGGTCCAAAAGGAGACTTTGATGTCAGGACAATCCAAACCAAATCTTACATCAAGGGGTAATATGAGATTGGGGTAGGAAGGGCTTACTGTGGCTAGGGATCAGGGATAGAAGAAAGGAGATGTGGATAGGCCATATGTTGTCCATTTTTTTAATGGACACACTAAATGGATTGGTCTTTCTTTATTAAGGGCTGGGATTTGTTTGAGCCCTTAGGACAGGCTAAGGAAATTTGTTTTTAAAGATTAATTCATAGATAGCCCATGCTATCAAGGTTTTCATGATCTCAGTTTGCTACTAGAGTATACAGCAGTGATAGTTCTGTCAGTGATGACCATGTGCTTAATGGAACAATGAATGCCTGAATTCTTTGGGTTGGATATACTGTATCTTGATTCAAATCCTGGCTAATTACTAAATTTACTTTTGGCAAGTGAATGACACAGAAGAACCATATTTATTTTCTAAGAAGGACCTTAGAAGATTAAGAGGAACAATGCATAAAAGTAAAGTTACTTATACTTACATAACTTGGCAATTCTAGTCAACTATTTTTTATCAGTACAGTCCCTCTCTGCAAATGTAGTTCAGAAAACTTAACTACTAGTTGAACAATAATCATGGATTTAAATTATGTTTGGTCATATTTACAAGTTTAAGAATCCTTTTAGAAGACAAAATTTTAAACTCTGGACTATCCTAGAGAATCCTACAGACATGGATTCTAATCATGACAGTCCTGTAGTCCTGTATCATTTTGCTTTGGTTTACTTTTTAAATTGTATCAGTAATACATGAACATATCCTCATCACAAAAACAAAACAAAACAAAATTAAAATGTGAACAAAAAGCCCCCTTGATCATTCCCTCCTCCCCCATTTTCACTGTTGCCAGATTTTTTTTTCTCACAATTATTACTACTGTGCCTTTTCAAAATCTTCAGGTAAGAAGATTCAATGAAGGTTTTCTTAGGAGTTTAAACCTGAGGCAAGGTGAGAGGGGAAAAAAAAGTTACTTATATTCTCCCATTGTTTGCACTTACTCTGAGTTTGGCACATGGCTATATATATGTAGGAGTGGAACTTGGATATAATTAGAATTCCATAGACTTAAGTATTATACTTTAAAAATTTGTAAAATTTTTTACTATCAGAAAAACTCTGTTGTCACCTGTATATTATTGACTAAGAAATCTGGAAGTTCAGAGATAAAACACTGATGGCCTGCTTTACAGATCTGGTTTATAAATGAGTTTTATTTGACCTGCACAGTGCTTTAAAATTATTTTCAATTTAATGTCTTTAGTTGAGGCATTTTTTCTCTAAAGCATCTATCCTGCCATCTGTAGCTTTATTCATTTTGGTACCTGTTTGGCCCTAAAAGGCATTTGAATTTAGGACTCCTGTTTTGAGAAAAGGAGAGCTTCAGAATTAAGCTGAACTGGTTTTGTTACGCTCACACATAGCTAAGCTCAAATTCAAATACTAATTAGACTTTCTTAATTTGAACTGTTATTTTATGTATTTAACATATGTATATGTGTGTCATATGATTTTCTCTTGATATTACACATTAATTCAGCCATAATTAGTGTTAGTCTTTATTTTTTTAAAATATATTTTATTGATTTTTTACAGAGAGGAAGGGAGAAGGATAGAGAGTTAGAAACATCAATGAGAGAGAAACATCGATCAGCTGCCTCCTGCACACCTCCCACTGGGGATGTGCCTGCAACCAAGGTACATGCCCTTGACCGGAATCGAACCTGGGACCCTTCAGTCCGCAGGTCGACGCTCTATCCACTGAGCCAAACCGGCCAGGGCAGTGTTAGTCTTTAAAATGATTGATGTTCAGCATGTCTTCACATATTATACAGTGTTGGAATTGCTATGACTTGAAGTGTGGTGCTTGATTTCTTAGCTGTTTACTTAAACAAAATTAAACTTAATTGGTTAGGTTCTGTTTTTTCACCTTGTTATTGACTATGCAGATGTTTGCTTTATTATTGATTAAACTCTTTTTAAATGCTATTGATGCTTTTGTGTGTATATGATCTGTTTTATTTTTTTATTTTAAACATTTAATCACCTTTATTTATTTATTTTTTGTTTGTTTGTTTTTGTTAATCCTCACTCGATATTTTTCCATTGATTTTTAGAGAGAATAGAAGAGAGAGGGAAAGACAGAGAGAAATATTGATGTAAGAGAAACACATCGATTGTTTGCCTCCTGCAGGAGGCCTGACCAGGGCTGGGGCCGGGGAGGAGCCTGCAACCAAGGTACATGCCCTTGACTGGAACCGAACCCGGGGCCCTTTGGTCCGCAGGCTGATGCTCTATCCACTGAGCCAAACCGGTCAGGGCTGTTTAATTTTTTTAAAAACTGTTTAAGAATTGGCTTATGTTCTTATTCCCTAAAATAAAGCAACCTGGAATTTTTTTTGGTCATGTGAATGAATATTAATCTCACTTGAAACTCTCATTTTCTTAATTTATTATCAACATTAGATGAGTAATGAAAGAAGCTTTGAAAATGTAGAACTGGGAGTCATCGGAAAAAAGAAGAAAGTCCCAAGGAGAGTCATCCACTTTGTCAGTGGTGAAACAATGGAAGAATATAGCACGGATGAAGATGAAGTCGATGGCCTGGAAAAGAAAGATGTTTTGCCTACTGTTGATCCGGTAGGTTTGATAATAGCGATTTTTTGTGTGTCAGTGGGTTTTGTTTAGATTGATTTGTTTCCCCATTGAATGGAAGGGGACTTCTGAGGTTTCAGTCAGCTATATTCTGATTATAAAATGATGCATTATGATTTTGGTAAAAAATAGTATTTTTATACAATATGGATGGAAATATTTCCTGCATTTCAGAAGCCTGAAATAGTTTTGTTTTATTTTATTTTTAATCATTTTTTAAGGTTTTAATTACAGTTGACATACAATATTATATTAGTTTTAGGTGTACACCCCAGTGATTAGACAGTATAACTTACTAAGTGATTATCCTGATAAATCTCATACCCAGCTGACACCATACATAGTTATTAGAATACTAGAGGCCCGGTGCACAAAAATTTGTGCACTCGGGGGGGATGGGAGGGGTGTCCCTCAGCCCGGCCTGTGCCCTCTCGCAGTCTGGGACCCCTCAGGGGATGACCTGCTGGCTTAGGCCCGCTCCCCGGGGGATTGGGCCTAAGATGGCAATCGGACATCCCTCTGGCAGCCCGGCAGCCCTCGGGGGATGTCCACTTGCCAGCGGCGAGCAGGCCTAAACTGCAGTCGGATATCCTTAGTGCTGCTGAGGAGGCAGGAGAGGCTCCCACCACCACTGCTGTACTGGCAGCCATCAGCCTGGCTTGTGGCTGAGCAGAGCTCCTCCCATGTGAGAGCGCCCTGACCACCAGAGGGCAGCT
>NW_005357232.1:559089-563302 GCF_000412655.1 Myotis brandtii
CCATCTTGGTTGGCAGTTAATTTGCATATCGCCCTGATTAGCCAATGGGAAGCGTGTCAGAGGTACAGTTAATTACCATGTTTGTCTATTATTAGATAGGATTATTGACTATATTCCCTATGTAGTACTTTACATCCCCATGACTATTCTGTAACTACTAAGAAATCTATCTATGAAAATGTCTTCCTTTCTTATACTATTTTCACAAAATTCATTGGTTTTAAAAAAAATTATGATAAGAACACTTAACATGAGAGCTACCATCTTAACAAATTGTTAAGTGTACAATAAGGTATTGTTAACTATAGTCACTACATGGTACAGAACATGATCTCTAAAACGTAATCATCCTGTATAATGAAATGTTATACAGATGGAATAACAACTCCCCAATTCCCTCCTTCCCCCAGTTTCTGGCAACCACTATTCTATTCTCTGTTTCTATGTTTGATTATTTTAGATAACTCATATAAGTGGAATCAAGAAGTATTTGTCCTTTTGTGACTGGCTTATTTTACTTAGCACAATGTCCTGAAGGTTCACCAAGTGATTGTATATGACAGGATTCCCTTCTTTTAAAGGATGAATAATAGCAAAGTAAACTTTTGTCTGATAAGGCAAAAGAATTTTGAAAAGATATTGTCTTGTATTTATATAGTAGATTTGTAAAACAGACTCAATATTTTTTTTAAACCCTGACATTTAAAATGAAGACTTAATAATACTCCTGGTATACTTGATAGAAAACAAGAAATGGAATCAACATCATTAAAATGTCCATACTACCCAAGGCAATCTACAGATTCAATGTAATACCTATTAAAATACCAATGGCAAATTTTATAGAGCTAGAACAAACACTACAAAAATTTATATGGAATCAAACAAGATCCCAAATAGCTGCAGCAATTTTGAGAAAGAAAAACAAAGTTGGAGGGATCACAATACCAGATTTCAAATTATACTCACCGTAATCAAAACAGCCTGGTAATGGCACAAGAACAGGCATATAGATCAATGGAACAAAACAGAGAACCCAGAAATCGACCCAAGCTATTACACTTAATTAATATTTCACAAAAGAGGAAAGAGCATACATTGGAGTCAAGACAGTCTTTTCAATAAATGGTGTTGGGAAAATTGGACAGATACATGCAAAAAAATGAAACAAGACCACCAACTTACACCATACACGAGAATAAACTCAAAATGGATAAAAGACTTAAATGTAAGTCATGAAACCATAAATATCCTTTAACAGTGGTTCTCAACCTTCTGGCCCTTTAAATACAGTTCCTCATGTTGTGACCCAACCATAGAATTATTTTCGTTGCTACTTCATAACTAATGTTGCTACTGTTATGAATCGTAATGTAAATATCTGATATACAGGATGGTCTTAGGTGAGCCCTGTGAAAGGGTCGTTTGACTGCCAAAGGGGTTGCGACCCACAGGTTGAGAACCGCTGTCCTAGAAGAAACTATACCAGTAGGCAGCAAAATCTCAGACGTCTCTTGTAGCAATATGTTTACAGATACATCTCCTAAGGTAAAATAAACTAAGGAGAAAATAAATAAATGGGATGACATCAAAATAAAAAGCTTCTGCACAGCAAAAGAAACCACCAAAATGAAAAGAGAGCCCACTGTACGGGAGAACATACTTGGCAATGATACATCTGATAAAGAGTTAATATCCAAACTAATAAGGAACTCAGATAACTTAACAAAAAGGAAGTCAAACAATCCAATAAAAAAAATAGGCAAAGGACCTAAATAGACACTTCTCCAAAGAGGACATACAGATGGCCAAGAGACATATGAAAAAAATGATCAAAGTCTCTAATCATCTGAGAGATGCAAATCAAAATGACAATGAGGTACCATCTCTCACCTGTCAGAATGGCTAACATCAACAAATCAACAAATGACAAGTGCTGGTGAGGATGTGGAGAAAAGAGAACCCTAGTACACTGACTGCTGGTGGGAATGCAGACTGGTGCAACCATTATGGAAAACAATATGGAGTTTCCTCAAAAAATTAAACATGGAACTGGCATTTGACCCAGTGATCTCCTAGGAATATATTCTAAGAAATTCAAAGCACCAATCAGGAAGGATATATGCATCCCTATGTTCATAGCAGCACAATTTACAATAGCTAAGATCTGGAAACAGCCCAAGTGCCCATCAGTAGATTAATGGATAAAAAAGCTGTGGTACATTTTTACCATGGCACACTATGCAGCAGTAAAAAGAAGAATTTCTTACCCTTGAGACAGCATGGAGGGACTTGGAGAGTATCATGCCAAGTGAAATAAGTCAGTCAGAGAAAGACAAGTATCACATGATCTCACTCATATGTGGAATCTAAGTAACAAAATAAACTGATGAACAGAATGGATCCAGAGACATGGGAGCATGGAACAGAGTGTGGAATCTCAGAGGAAAGGTGGGTGGGAGGTAATCACCCAAATACCTTATTTGCATATATGCATGACCCATGGACATGGGCAATAGGGTGCTGAAGCCCTGGGGTCAGGGAGCAGGGGTGGGGAGGAAGGGTGGAAGGGTACATATATAATACTTTCAACAATAATTACTTTAAAAAAGAAAAAAGAGCCCTAACCGGTTTGGCTCAGTGGATAGAGCGTCGGCCTTTGGACTGAACGGTCCCAGGTTCGATTCTGGTCAAGGGCATGTACCTTGGTTGTGGGCATATCCCCAGTAGGGGGTGTGCAGGAGGCAGCTGATCGATGTTTCTCTCTCATCGTTGTTTCTAACTCTCTATCCCTCTCCCTTCCTCTCTGTAAAAAATCAATAAAATATATTTTATAAAAAAGAAAAAGAAAAAAGAAACGGAGACCTAGATTTTTCTTGCAGTCTTATTTATGGTAATACTTCCCCTTAGATTTTACCTTACTAGTATATGTGCCTAAGAATAAACACATTCTCTGCATTTGTTTAACCTTTGATTTAGTTTTGATTTGGGTTACTCAACTATGTGTATATGTGTGTTTCTAAGAATATATATTTAAAAAATGTTTTTTATAGTAAAGGTGGAAATTTATTGAAGAACAAGTACAGACTCCCACGTGGGGAGGGGGAAAGAGTCCCATTGAGTCCCTTTTCCCTTTGGTTTATAAAGGCTGCAGATCTTTGTGCCTTGATAGTCCCTCTGATTAGTCACCATTCCCCTTTGATTTGGTCACTATAGCAACTCCTGAGCTTAAATCTCATGTGAAGTTCCTTCCTTCTCCCTTTTGTTCTCCTATTCTCTTTGGGCTTTCTTCCTCCTCCTTTATTTTGTAAATATAGACCTTTTGCTACTCCCAGCTCCCTTGTCTTGTGGAAATGTAACTTCTACTGCTCCCAGCTTCCTTGTCTTATGGAAATGTACCCTTTTGCAGCTCTGTAGCCCTGTGCTTTTTCCATGGACCCTTTCATTTTTAAAAATTTCCCTAAACCTGTCTATTTCAGCCCTAAAATCTCCTTTCAGTTTCCCCTCTGATTAGGAAACTCCCTACTGCCATTGGGGACAGGGGATGCCGAGTCTGTCTGACTGCTTCCTGCTGACAAAGGGCTCGTTGTTTGATAGAGAACAGACTAGCGGCTATCAGAGGGGAAGGGGGTTGCAGGGCTGGGTGAAAAGGTGAAGGGATTAAGCTTACAAAACAAAACAAAGCCCCAAACTCATAGACACAGACAATGGTATGGTGATTACCAGAGAGAAAAGGGGGTTGGGGAGGAGGTACAAGAGGATATACTAGTAGGGAGGATAAATGGTGATGGGAGGAGACTTTACTTAGGGTGGTGAACATACAATACAATATACAGATAATCTATACTAATAAAAGGGTAATATGTTAATTAGACTGGACATCTTCTGGGTGACCTTCTGGATGTCCTTCCAGACAAAGCTATGATGGCGGGCCCGAGGCAGAGGCGGTTAGGGACGATCAGGCCAGCCGGGGAGAGCAGTTAGGGGGATCAGGTCAGCAGGGGAGAGCAGTTTGGGGGATCAGGCTGGCCGTTAGGGCTATAAGGCCGGCAGGAGAGAGCAGTTAAGGGGGATCAGGCCAGCTGGGGAGAGCAGTTAGGGGTGAAATGGCAGGCAGGCAGAGAGCAATTAGGGGGATCAGGCCAGCAGGGGAGAGCAGTTAGGGGGATCAGGCAGGCAGGGGAGAGCAGTTAGGGGGATCAGGCAGGCAGGG
>NW_005357232.1:563532-574907 GCF_000412655.1 Myotis brandtii
GTCTATCTTAAATAATAGACAAACATGTAAATTAACTGTCCCTCCGCTACGCTTACCAGCCAATCAGGAGAGTATGCAAATTAACCCAACAAAGATGGCGGTTAATTTGCACAGGTAGGGGCGAAGCGGTGGAGTGAAGACTGAAGGCTCCATCTGGAGCCACGAAGACTGAAGGCTCCGGCTGGAGCCTCGAAGACTGAAGGCTCCGGCCGGAGTGAAGGCCTGGATCCCGGGTGCTGGAGGAAAGCTGGTGCCGGCAGCCAGGGGAAGGGAAGGCCTATTGTACGAATCTCTTCGTGCAATGGGCCTCTAGTATATATATAAAAGGCTAAGTGACCGACCGACCAGCAATTTAAAAATAAACGTTGACTTGTGCATGTGTGGTACATATAAAACTCTCACTGGCGCCAATCGCACATGTGTGTTTCAATCTGTCATTGTCCATCATGAATTTGGTTGACACTTCTATTATAGAGAAAAGGTGAATAGCAATATTAAAATATTTCTTCTAATTAATTTCCTTTCAGTGTGCACGAATCCATGCACTGGGCCAATAGTGTATTATAAAATTGTACACCTGAAACCTATATAATTTTATTAACCAGTGTCACCCCAATAAATTCAATAAAAAAGTAAAAAATGATTATGCACATAATTGTTACCTATATAAATGGGCTGATGCCTTTTGTAATATAGCCAGAACTCAAAATTGCCCTAGCTGGCTTGGTTCAGTGGATAGAGCATCGGCCTGCAGACTGAAGGGTCGTGGGTTTGATTCTGGTAAAGAGCATATGCCTGGGTTGAAGGTTCAATCCCCGGTGGGGGTGTGCTGGAGGCAGCTGATTAATGATTCTCTCTCATATTGATGTTTCTATCTCTCCCACTCCCTTCCTATATGAAATCAATAAAAATAGATTTTTAAAAAATCCTATAAAGAACTCAAACTTATCTGGGCTCATTTTTCACTTGTCAGTGTTTTAAAAAAGTAAAAGAACAATATACTGTGGTAAGGGTACTAGGGAATGGGCATCTCATGCATGGCTCTGAGTATATAGGTAAATTTCCTGGTGTAAAGTTTTACAGTCTGAATGAAGAGCTTTCCAAATGATTATATTTTTGGCCTAGTTATTCCACTTTAGGAATCTAAGCATTTGGGAAATATGCTATATATTTCAAGATAGTAAATGGGGAAGACAACAGTATGTTCTTAGTTAAATTTATTTGTTTGCTGGGCCATTCATTCTTGTGTAAATAAAAACTAAGGAACTACCTTACTTGTCTTTCAGGACTACTGTCTCAGAAATTGGCATTTGGGGAGGGAGGAGGGGGGAGAGAGAGAGAGAGAGAGAGAGAGAGAGAGAGAAAGAGAGAGAAAAACATCGATGCATGCACCCCAAGCAGGGCCTGCACCCCAAGCAGGGCTTGGGTTGAGCCTGCACCGAGGTATGTGCTCTTGACCCGGAATTGACTGGCTGACGCTCTAACCACTGAGCAACCGGCCAGGGCCAACTTTATTTTTTAAATTAACAGTCAGCGCTCACTCAAAATGACTTTGAAAACCCTCAGGAAAAATAATCTGCTATATCTTCTATATTTAGAGCAGGAGGTATCTCTTATGTTGGGATAAAAGCTATTTTAGGAGCTACTGTTTAAGATACTCTGACATTGGTATTTACCTTATGATTTTTACAGCAAATGGACAGTGCAGAAATATAGAGAATGGAACCAAATTGTATAGCACATGGTAAATGATAGGACCAAGAAACTATAAAAAAGGACTAAATATAGAAAAGGATTAAGCATACTTTTGGAAGAAAGTGTAGGTTTCTATATGCTGGGGTTGTTTCTAGAGAAAGTAACTGCTAATATCAGGCTGTGACTACTAAAGAGCCAAACTTGTTCCAGAGCTGAGGAAATGGATAAGGATTCCTGAGTAACATCTGTCATCACACAGTTATACAGAATGAATTTATAGGGTCCTTTGATTAGACTGGCGGAGGGGGACCTTTTTTCTTCCAAGGGCCATTTGGATATTTATAACATCATTTGTGGACCGTACAAAATTATCAGCTTAAAAAAATTAGCCTGCTATATTTGGTCAAACATTTAATTAACTCACTACTAATGCCTTGGCAGGGCTGGACTTTCCCCACTCCTGGTTTAGACACTGATCTTGCTGAATCAAAAGGACAGGTGGCTCAAGAACCCTCTCCCTTCCTCTTTCTCTCAAAATCAATAAATTATTCTTTAATAATAATAATATTGAATGTCAGCTGTAGTTGAAAATAAAAAAAAATTAATCTCCCTCTCTTAACCATGAAGAAAAGGAAATAACATTAAATTTACAACGATGTCAGCTTTAGATATCAGAAAAGGAAGATACTATTTCACCAGCAAAGAGGAAAGAGTTGTTTCTAGTGTCTACAGTTTTTAGTCTTACAAATAGTCTGTGTCTGTTTTTTTAATGCCCTTATAATCATTAACATGTCTTAGCTAAGAAGGTTATGGACAAGTTTATCCTTTTCTCCCCTCCCTGGAGCAAATATCAAAACAATGTATTTGATTGAATGCAGACTCTATACTATGTTTTTTTTTTCTTATTTTTTTTAAATTGTGGGGGCTTTTAAAAATGTTTTTATTGATTTTAGAGAGGTGAGGAAGAGAGAGAGAGCGAGAGAGAGAGAGAGAGAGAGAGAGAGAGAGACAGACATATATTGATGTGAGAGAGAAACATCGATTGGCTGCCTTCTGCACTGGGGATCGAGCCTGCAACCTGGGCATGTGCCCTGACCAGGAATCAAATCAGTGACTTTTCGGTGCACGGGACAATGCTCAACCAACTGAGCCACACTGGCCCAGGCACTATCTTTTCTTTTGATGAATAAAAATATTGGTACAGTGAAGCATGCTTGTATTTTTTATTATTTTATTTTTTATTTCAGAGAAGAAGGGAGATGGAGAGACAGAAACATCAGTGATGAGAGAGAATCATTGATTGGCTACCTCCTGCACGCCCCACACTGGGGATGGAGCCCACAACCCGGGCATGTGCCCTGACAGGGAATCGAACCTTGACCTCTTGGTTCATAGGTCAACGCTCAACCACTGAGCCACACTGGCTGGGCAAGCATGCTTGTATTACCGATTTCATCCACAGATACATACTGTCATCTATGTGGCAGGCTTCAATTCACAAAAGTATTCTTTGGACTTACAGCACCAAAATTAATTAAGGTGTGCAATGGAGGTTGCATTTTCCCAGTGGTCCTGGCCTACGAAATATACACTGAGCTATGGTCTAATTCCTTTTTAGACCTTAAAGAAACAAGAAACTCATCTTGCCACTTAGTGGTTATTTATTTTCCCACTAATAAAGTTTATTTGCTATGCTGTTGTTCTGCTTAATGTCTCTGAACCTTAATTTCCCCACTATACCACAAGTGTGTTCCTTATGATTTCTTAAGGCCCCTTTCCATTGACTGCACTTTCTCTGATAATGCTGGTGAACAATGAAGACAGAAAGCAGCATGGCAGGAAAAGGAAGGCTCTGAAATATTAACTGTTAAATAATTAAGACTATGACTTACCAACTCTATTTCAGTGACTGCTGCTTTTTTTGGTTATTCCATGTGCTTAAGGTGGTAGTAGTTATATGGGTAAATGTAAAATGGAGTTCTAGCTATAAAGGTTTTACATTTTTTATTGGAGTGTAATTTATTTGTAGTACCGTCTATAGATTACTCTGTGTGCTCACCAAGTATTGGTTACTTCATTTTGGTCTTAATAAATAGAATGAGTTTAGGTTTGAGTATTGCTAACCCAACTTTTTGTTGCAGACAAAACTTACCTGGGGTCCCTACTTATGGTTTTATATGCTTCGTGCTGCCACGTCAACTCTCTCAGGTATTACTTTTCTGTTTGAATATTGTATAACTACTGTAATATGCTCCAAGAGCTCTGCCACAAAGGGGTGTTTCAGAAATGAAGGAGAAACAATAGAGAGTTAATCACTCTCAAGCTAGTTAGCACTGAAAGTTATCAATCTCACTTGTACTTCACCTTAAAACATTCTTCAGCTTTTGGCTGTGTGTGTGTGTGTGTGTGTGTGTTTAAAGGATTGAAAATGGCTATATTAATTTAGATACAATTTTCACAGTCTTAAACCTTTTTTGTTAGCACCTGTTTTATTTTGTCATTTGGTACCCTAATGCCTGTAGTTATAATTCATTTATTTTATATCATTAATATATTTTTAAAACTTTTTAATTGATGGAGAGAGAGAGAGAGAGAAAGTAATGTTGATTGCTGTTACATTTATTTATGCATTCACTGGTTGATTTTTGTATGTGCCCTGACCAGGGATGGAACCCACAACCTTGGCGTATGATTCTCTAACCAACTGAGCTACCAGGCATGGACAATGTTTTATTTCCTTTTTAAAAATATATTTTTATTGATTTCAGAGAGGAAGGGAGAGAGAGAAAGAGAAACATTAATGATGGGAGAGAATCATTGATTGGCTGCCTCCTGCACACCCCCTACTGAGGTATTTGCCCTTGACCAGAATCAAACCCGTGAGCCTTCAGTATGAAGGCTGACACTTTACCCACTGAGCCAAACTGCTAGGGCTAGTGTTTTATTTCTTAAACTAGAGGCCTGGTGCACGGATTTGTGTACTATTGGGGTCCCTCTGCCTGGCCTGCACCCTCTCGTCATCTGGGGGGATGTCAGAGAGCCGGTTTCGGCCCGAACCCTGCAGGCCAGGCCGAGGGACCCCAATCAGTGCACCGGGCCTCTAGTGTGTGTATAAGATCTTTGGTTAATCTCTTCCAGCCCTCCCCCCGCCCTCCTTTCCTCTGAGATTCATCAGTCTGTCCCATGTTTCCATGCTGTGGTTTCCGCTCCTGGGTCGAGCATCTTCCTCCTGGTGGTCAGTGCACGTCATAGCTCCCAGCCAGTCGGCTGGTTGACCGGTCGCTTATGCTTTTATATATTTAGACTGAGATATAACTAAGTCATATTTGAAAGAAATGAATTATCAGCTTATGACTTAATCATGCTAACTTTAAATATAGGTTTTAAATCATAAAGCTTTCTCTTCTAATTTTAACTCCTTCATAGCTTCTATCACTTCCTGCTTTTTTATTAGATCTAATTTTGAATAGTAATTCATTCAACAAACATTTACTGAGCACTCAGTATATGCTGGACAGTCTGTTGAAATGAAAAGAACATTAGCTTTATATACAGACCTGATTAAATTTTGGATTTGCTTTGTCAGCTTCGCAAGTTCTTCAACCTCTCTGAGTCTAACCTTTCACAGTGCCTGGCATGTATGATACAAGCCATTCCTCTCCTCCAGCCCATTGGCATCCTAGCTCTCTAAGAATATGCATTTTTTTAAAAAAAGAAATAGACATTACTGGGAGTGTTAACAGGTGCCTAAAAGGAGCCATAGTGCTTCTTGAGGAAATCAAGGAATTATATGCAGAAGAGATATTGAATCTTCATAATCTCTCTGAGGGCAGGAACTATAACTTTTGTATTTCTACAGTGCTTTGCACATAGAAAGTGCTCAAGAAATGTTTATAAAAAATACATTTAAAAAAAAAAAGAATTGTTTATGGAATTATGTAAGCTATTTAACTTTTGTATCTTTAGTGTGTGACTTTCTTGGAGAGAAGATTGCATCTGTTTTGGGCATCAGTACCCCAAAATACCAGTATGCCATTGATGAGTATTACAGGATGAAGAAGGAGGTGTGTCTCCCTTTTACATTTTCTTGATTAGGTTTGCTTTGCTATGGACTTGATGGGTTGTATATTGAACACATGTATTATCTAGGTGCCCAAAAGGTAACTCCCTTATGCTAGGCATTTCATTTTAGAGTCAGTTTCTTTATCAAATTAGCATACATTTTTGGAATTTTTTAATACTGAAAGTTTCCTAGGATCTATTTGTAAAATTGAGCTAGATTTACTGTGCTAGGTGCTATGTATGTTATTCATCTTCACACACCTCTCTCTGGATTATTATCTTCCAATTTTAAGACAAGGAAACAAGACCCAGTCTCTCTACTTAGGATGCATAGCCTGCATGTAGAACTGGAGTGAGTTTGATGCACAGAAAATTATAGGTACTAGGAATGTGTGTCAGTAGTTAAGGCAACCTGTCTATAGTGAGGTCTTAGAGTGGGGGTGAAATGAGTTTAGCCTTAAACAATGAGAAAGCTTTAGCATTTAAGAGCATGGGCCCAAGAAACAAAGAGTCTGAATTCAAATTAACCTTTATAAGCCTCAGTTTACTCATCTTTATAATGAAAATTGCAGCATCCATGCTGGGGTTGCTCTAAGGATTAAATGAGTTAATATGTAAACAGAACAGCACCTAGTATATATTAGTGAAAATGAAAAAAATATTAGTATCTCTTACTATTCTCCTTCAAGCACTTGAGGGTAATTTAGATAAACTTAGAATAGAGAGGAATGAAAATATGTTGTATGTTTGGGGAAATGGCAAGAATACTACTTTATTGTCACTGGAGCAGAGTATAACAGAATGGCTGGAGATGAATCTGGAAAGCTCAACTGACTTTATATTTATTTGGTTTCAAAAACGTTTGATGAACAACTTGTTTAGAACCTCATTACCTCATGGGGAGTATTGAATAGCCTCTCTAAATGGCCTTTCTCATTCACTCTCTCTTTTTTTTTTTTTCTCATTCACTCTCAAGAAAGCCCTAGATTAATCTTCTTGACAGGTTAGTCATTCTGTACCCATACTGCAGGGACAAATACACATGCCACCTCTTCCATAAACTTAGTAGTTCTGGAACTGGAAGTTACTATTTCTGAATCTCTATAGTTATTCCTTTGTCTCAATGCTGTTTTTACATGTCTTAACTTCCCTCTTAGATTGTAAACTTTCTGAGGGCAGAGACTGCCCTATCTGTTACCAGGTGCTTATGGGAACACTAACCACGCTATGTCAATTTAGTGAATAGACCACCCTGTTCCAGTGAACAGGCTGATACCCTATAATCGAAGTGATATAGTATTAGCTATAGTTTTAGATTAATCTGCGAAGATATATCCCTTGTCAAAGTTAGTTCAGGTTTCATCTCAGAGGGGGAGGGGAGGCAGGAAGAGGTTAAATAAAGAATTATATGCATATATGCATAATCCATAGACACAATGGTGCCATGAAGGCCTGGGGAGGGGACAGGAGCAGGGTGGAGGGGTCAATGGGGGAAAAAATGGGGACATCTGTAATGCTTTTAATAATAAAGATATATTTTTAAAAATGACAACACTTCTAAAATGTCATGTAATAGTTTTCATTTCAATTTGGGAATGAAAGGGAAGGAAAGTATGTCTTATCTTAATTAGACCAAAGTGAATTGGACACGATACTGTTTTGGTTAAAAAAGAAAAAAACAACAAGCAGCTACAATTGGGGGAACAAATATTATTCCTTTCGGACATAATATTTGAACGATTCTTGGTATTTCCTCTTTTTAGGAGGAGGAAGAAGAAGAAGAAAACAGGATGTCTGAAGAAGCAGAAAGACACTACCAACAGAATAAGCTGCAGGCTGATTCCATTGTTCAGACAGATCAACCAGAAACAGTGGTGTCCAGTTCATTTGTGAATCTCAATTTTGAAATGGAGGGAGAGTGTGAAGTATTTACAGAAAACAAACAAAATCCAGTCTCTGTCCCACCATAGAATGCAACGACTCTCAGACTTCAAACTCTAAGGTGGTTTTTATACCAGGAACTTTCACATTCTCTATTCAGTGGGATTTAATACAGTTATTTATATTTTAAATTATCTATAAAGGGAAAACTCTTTATTCTTGGGCTCTATCTAGCAAAAGTCAGATCTGAAATTTGGATATTTGTACTATGCTTTTACTGTGTGTCAAATTAGTGTTTTGGTTTTAAAATGATCTTTATAAAAATGTTAAGGACATTTTAGAGCCCTAACTGCCAATTAAGAAGAGTTAATTATCATGCTTGTCTGTTATTTGTGTTTGTACAAAAAAAATGGGTCAAGTTGCTGATTAAGGCTAGAGTTGATATTCCTAATCTCAAATGAAAAAGGATTTTCCCTGATTTTTTCATGCTCTTATTCATATATCTAACCATTAACTTCATACTAAAGATGATTCACTGAGTAATAAAAGGAGTAAGATAAAAGCACTTTGAATTTTCTTTCCTTGAGAATAACTTTACTTTATGGAAAGGTGATTGAGTCTGTAACACCAAATAAGATGGTTTTTTTTTTCTTTTTTAAATATTTTTATGGATTTATGGTGTGATTCATGGCATATGATGGCAATCTTTTTAGTAATGGGCCTATACTACATAATTTAGTGCTTAAAGGATTAGTTATCAGATTATGTAATTAATGTCACCATAAGTTACAGTTTACCAATAGCTCTAAAACATGCTAACCTAACATCTTCCCTCCAACTTTTTTTTAACTTCTAATTTGAGTTAGTACTTCCAACTCAGATATTTGGTTATCCAGTGAAGGCATGCATATCTAAAGGTGATCTGAATCTTTTCTCCTTAGAGGTAATATATCTAACAAAAACTAGAAACTTGTCTGATTATAGTAGAAGGAAGATAATGACCTATGAAGATTTTGTGCTTCTTGAATTTTATTTTCTTTACTTGTCTAACAGTGGCCAGTTTGTAATGTTTACATAGTTAAACACTGTGCCTTAAATTTTTATATTTTTATTTATGCAAACTATAAAATTTCCCATAAATGCATTAAATGGTTTTGTCTTATTTTTAAGCCTTTCAGTTTTTCTTCCTTTCAATCCTTTTAATATTTACTGTCCCCTGTGGATCATAGTTTGTGATATTCTATCTTTTTCTAATCTTTCATCTCATAAAAACTAGACATAATATAATTGAGAACCCTTACAATGAGTTAAATTCTCTAACAATAATCCTTAACAAACTGAAGTTTTATAAAAGGTAACCCTGGTACTGGTTAATAAAACTAGACAGATTTTTTTATACCAATGATTTTACACTTGATCTTAGCCAAAAGGCCGAGAAGCGATATATATACCAATGATTTTAAAGTAAAATATTAACTTCAATACTTTATTGAAATATCCTATTAAAAGAAACATCATATCTAAACACTTCTAACCCAGAAATGAAATGAATGGGGAAGTCTGTAATCTCTGATATACATAATACTTTAGGGGAATCCTTAAGGTTAAATGATCACATTATAATTTAAACTACCCTTCAGATATTCACATTCTTAATGACTAATGTCAGAAATAGTCCTAAATATTACACAGATTTAAAGTGGACTCCTTCTACCTTCAGCAAATCACACTTGTCACATTTAAACTAAGTGGAAACAGGATTTACTGCTTCCTAATTTGGTCCTATTGCTTCCAAACTATTAATTCCAATAATGAGAACATTTGCTGTGTTCTATAGGCATTTGAAGTCTTTTATTTAGACCATTTCTAAGGATTCTGCTTCAAAGGTTTTACATGCAGCATTCAAGCTTATGTTAATGAATACAGTCTAGTTTTTGAGATCATGTATCATCAAGGTCTGCAGAGTTTTCATTGTCATTTGCAACAAGGGCTTCTCTGTTCTCATAAGTCCAGAAGCCATTCAGATCGATTAGAATGGTGGTAACTGTGTCTCCTTGATTACTGTTGATTAAATCCTGAAGAGAGATTTTCAAAGGATCCTTTGGTTTTACCATGTCAAAGATTTCATCCTGCAAGAGAAAAGAAAAACACAATGGAATGTTATATATGATTCACTTAATTTTTATCACACAGTGACCTAAAATTCAGCACTTAAGCTTATGTAAAATTTTTGTAAAAGAAAAAAACCAACAGATACGCAGTCTCCTTTTCTATGTACAATCACAGAATTTTACTGGAATATTTCTTAGTTATGTGATAACTATCAAAGAGTAAGAAACTGAGGCTCGAGTTTAAGCTAATACAAGCTACATAGGTAATTAATAGCTAAACAATTTAATGTAGTGTTCTTTGAGTACATGTTAACTAACTACTTGTACTTTTGTTAGTGATGAAGCAAACCCTTGATTCAATTTAAGTGCAAACCCAGCTCAAACTTAAAGGCTTCAGAGCCAAGATTATGACAAAGCTTCATTTCCAATATTGATGTCAACCTTTTACACTCTGGACCTATGATGAGGGTGGGGGGTTGGTATCAAAGAATTAGTCATCCAGAAGAACACTAATTGTGCTAAAATTTACTGGAATAGATGGAAGAACCTCTTCTAAATAAATACTTACAAAGAATTAGTACGTGTTTCCTAATCTTTTTGTAATAAAATTACTCAGTATTTAGTGTCATTAAAGGAGGAAAATTACATTTTCAAAAGTTTAGAACAGCCCTAACTGGTTTGGCTCAGTGGATAGAGCGTCGGCCTGTGGACTGAAGGGTCCCAGGTTCAATTCCAGTCAAGGGCATGTACCTTGGTTGTGGGCATATCCCCAGGAGGGGGTGTGCAGGAGGCAGCTGATCGATGTTTCTCTCTCATCGATGTTTCTAACTCTCTATCTCTCTCCCTTCCTCTCTGTAAAAAATCAATAAGATATATTTAAAAAAAAAAAGTTTAGAACAATTTAGGTAAAAGAAATGAATGAACTTTTATATGTTTGTGAAACTTCCTCTTCCAGGTTGGTGGCCATTTAAAATTAACTAGTTCTATTTATTTATTTTTTTATTGATTTCAGAGAGGAAGGGAGAGGGAGAGAAGCATCAATGAGAGAGAATTACTGATTGGCTGCCTTCTGCATGCCCCCTACTGGGGATCAAGCCCACAACCCCAGCTTGTGCCCTTGGCGGGAAATCGAACCCGTGACTATTCAGTCCGCAGGCCAACACTCTATCCACTGAGCTAAACCAGGTAGGGCTTACCTAGTTCTTAAGTTGCCTGTTGCATAGTTTAAAATTTGTGTCATTTATATTAAACCAAAATAACCCTTTATCTTATTCTTGGTTAAATCTGAATGAGTTATTTATTACATTACTAGAGGCCTGGTGCACGGGGAACAGGGGTCCCCTCAGCCCAGCCTGCACCCTCTCCAATCTGGGACACCCTCAGGGATGTCCGACTGCCGGTTTAGGCCAGATCCTGAGGATAGGACCTAAACCGGCAGTCAGACATTCCTCTCACAATCCGGGACCACTGGCTCCTAACTGCTCACCTACCTGCATGCCTGATTGCCCCTAACTGCCCCCACTGCTGACATGGTTACCCCCAACTGCCTCCCCCACTGGTCTGGTCACCTCTTACTACCCCCCTCTCCCGCTGGCCTGGTCACCCCCAACTGCCCCCCTGCCAGCC
>NW_005357232.1:574933-582048 GCF_000412655.1 Myotis brandtii
ACTGCCCCCCCCTGCCAACCTGGCCGCCCCCAACTGCCTCACCTGCCGGCCTGGTCACCCCCAACTGTCCCCCCTGTGGGCCTGGTCACCCCACACAGCCTGCTGTTCAGTTGTTTGGTCTCCCCTTACTAACCCCCCTGCTGGCCTGGTTGCCCCACGCAGCCTGCTGCTCAGTCGTTTGGTCGGCCCTCACTAACCCCCCTGCCAGCCTGGTTGCCCCACACAGCCCGCTGTTCAGTCGTTTGGTCGTCCCTCACTAACCCCCCTGCTGGCCTTGTCGCCCCACGCAGCCTATTAGGTCGTCTGTTCGGTTGTTTCGGTTGCGATGGTCGTTTAGGCTTTTATATATATATTCAGTTTGAACCTGAATCAATACTGGATACTCCTTGTTTTTCATAGCTGGAGAAAGTCTCAATACTAAAGTGCTAAGTAGCAGCATATGTTTCAGTGACAGTTTTCATAGTGTAGGATTGATGTCTCCTTAAGTAATACCAAAGCAAGCCCTTTAAAGTAACAGACTGAAAATGTGCCTGACCTAAATAGTTCCCAAGTTAAAAAATTCAGTTTACAGTGTTATAGTTTGCCAAAGGATGCTGGCCAGATTGATTCTCTTTTAATTTTCAATCAAAATGAATTAAAGCTGTCAATGAGAACACAAGGGTGAAAATGCTAAAATCAAACTACAAAAATCATTAGTCAAACTGTGGTCTCAGTTTCTAATGACTTAAATATCATTGGAACAAATAAGAGCAAATACTTGATTTGGTTCAGTACTTTATAATTCATAAGTTACTTTTTTTTTTTTTAATATATTTTATTGAATTTTCACAGAGAGGAAGGGAGAGAGATAGTTAGAAACATCAATGAGAGAGAAACATCGATCAGCTGCCTCCTGCACATCTCCCACTGGGGATGTGCCCGCAACCAAGGTACATGCCCTTGACCGGAATCAAACCTGGGACCTTTCAGTCCGCAGGCCGACGCTCTATCCACTGAGCCAAACCGGTTTCGGCCATAAGTTACTTTCATATAAAATTTCATTTAATACAAATGGTTAGCTGGTATTATGTAAGTTAAAGGAAAAAGTAACCTTCACATCTTGAAATGAAACAGGATCTTGTCCATGGATTTTCATTAGTTCCTGTATGGCCTGTATTTAACAGAAATAAATCTGTAAATAAAAAATGAAATACAGAACAGCCCCTTTCCCCCCCCCCCCAAAAATTCCCATGGCCTCTTTCTAGTTCCAATTACTTTCCTATCAAACCACAAGCCTCATCGTTTCAACCACTCTTGCCAAAATTCTCAACATCCTTGACCTTGCATATCACTACTCAGCAAAACCTAATTACTGGGTCAGTGTAACCATCAACCTTTCTAGACCTACACCTTAGCTATTGAGAGCTTCAGAAAGAAAGTATACAAAACTACAGATTATTGCTACAACATAGGAATATTCTCCAACCTTAGATGAGCCTTTCACGTGGCCTAGCAATTATTCCATTATGTCTTCCCATTACCCACGAATGCTGTTCATACCTTCCCTATTCTTTAAGATACCCAATCCACCACCTCCCCTCCCACCCTACACTTTGCCATCTACTTGACAACTAACATTAGATATCAAAAATGAAAAGATGTGAAAAAGAATATTCATTTTCAGGGATAATGATGCATGTATGGAAAACTTAGTAGCAATATGATTGCTTTATGGTAGCTTAGGTGTAACTCATGACTTCTTCACTGTAGTGAGGAAATCTCAAAAAAATTTTTCAATGTATTTTATAGAAAAAATCTGCATACAGGTGGACACACACACACACAGTTCAAAATCATGTTGTTCAAGGGTCAACTGTATTGTGATTCAATTTGACAAACATTTTAGCTGAGTCATTCACTAGAAAATGTGAAGCTTAAACATTATTTTTAGAAAGAAAAAGGAGAGGGGAAAAAACACTGATGTGAGAGCAAAACATGAATTGGCTGCCTCCTGCATCGACTGGTTGCCTCCCTTTACCAGGAATCAAGCCCTGCAACCCAGGAATGTGCCCTGACCAGGAACTGAACCAGCAACCCTTCAGTGCATGGGATGACGCCCAACTGAGCCACACCAGCCAGGGCACTGAGTAGGTATTTTAAACCAAATGGTATATGTAACATATATGTTAAGGAACAATGACTCATTTACATGAATGAGACTTACCCTAAAGAAGTAATTAAGAGAAAAGACATTCAGATATCCCTTGTTCTCGATATCAAGCAATTTGAAAATATATTGCAGAGCAGCAGGTTCTTTTCGGTTTTCTAATGCAAGAACAAAGTCCAGGTAGGTCTTATAGTCCTATAGAAAAGAAAAGAAAATTTATTAGAGACCATATTTGGAATTAACTTTTTGAGTGTCTAATAATCTGAAACTACTTTGCAATCAAAAGTGGCAAGACTTTTAAAACATGAAATGATAAATCTATTTGTATAGTTAATGTTGGTTTCTAGGAATTCTATATAGCAGTTAATCTGTACAGGACAGGTTTTGGGACACAGTTCATTTCTTATGAGAAGAGATTTTCTGTGTTAAATCATAATTTTCTCTTATTATGCTTTTGAATAATAGTGACTAAGCTAGTGTACATTGCCACTACATTTATGTCTTCATTTCAGTTTGGTTATTTTGAAAAAAAATTATCTGGAATGAATAGAACTAAATTCAAATAGCTATTTGATATACTGTTTAAAAGTTTTAAATCTAGTCATAGATTACTTTTTCTGCATAGTGAAAAGAAGTAAAATACATGGGAGAATCTCACAAATTCCTATTCTTTTTTTTTTCTTTTTTTAAATACAAATTCCTATTCTTGGAAGAGATTTTTTTAGGCTAAGATTAAGAATTCCTTTTTGCTTAAATTGCAGTATAAAGAACTAGAGAGATATAGCCTAATCATCGTCTTATCTCCAAGCATAGTTGTAGCTTCTGATTTTCTTTATTCACCAGAAGCATTTATAAAGTTCCTCACTGTCTATAGTAGACAATTGTGGGAATCACGAAAGTTTCTGTGCCTTTCCCCCCTTTTCCTTTGCAGTTGGCTAACAATGGTATTGTTTAGAAAACTCCTATTAAAGCTTAGTGATAAAACCTAGAACCCTGATTCTCTTCTGACAGTCTGACCATTTCTTAAGCATCATTGGGTTTGGAAAATTTATCACACCCTTAACACATGTATTTAATAGCAAGAATGGTAATTTAAAAATACTATTATAATTTTCTGCAATATAAGGACAGGTACATGTTAGTCAATCTTTAGCTACTAATATAGCCACTTATGGAGAGTAATATAACCTGATTCTTAGATTTAAATCATGGCGTATGTGGTACTATCTGACCTGGTAATTTAATGGATGAACCATCTCTATGAAAATGGTCAATAGCATTTGCCAAATTTTCAGATTTTTATTTTACCTAGTCTACATCCCTTTACAATCGGTACACTGACAACGAAATAAAATTATTAAAATTTTCTATTTGCCCAGAATCCATAGGCAAGTCATGTTGTAAAACAAATTTACCTTAAGATTCAAGGCTCTTTGAATCTCAAATAATTTGATCATTTAATACATTTTAAGATACTGTTACACACTGATATAAAAAACACTGTATCACATCAAGAAAAAGGCTTTTGAAAGCTGTGGGAACCTATATTTTTTAAACTTGTTAGATTTAAACTAATACCATTTCTCCATCATAAGTGAGACACTCCTGGAAAACACGGTCTAAGAAGACATTGGTCATGGTTGCTGTTCCGTAACGGGAGAGTTCTTCTTTACTGAGCATGCCGTTGTGATCCTTATCAAGATTCAAATACTGGCCTTGAGAAGAAAGACGATAAAAAGACAGTTGTGACCAAATAAAATTCTAATACAAAAGAATAAACACATAAAGTTCTTTTTATTGGTTAATGTTTTGACTTTCAAAGTAATTATTTTACAGTAAAGGTAGTGAAATCATCAATCCCTGCAATCTCTATCAAAACCAGTCACCCTAGCCAGTTTGGCTCAGTGGATAGAGTGTCGGCCTGCGGACTAAAGAGTCCCAGCTTCGATTCCGGTCAAGGGCACATGCCTGGGTTGTGGGCTTGATCCCCCCCAGTAGAGGGTATGCAGGAGGCAGCCAATCAATGAATCTCATCATTGATGTTTCTATCTCTATCTCTCTCCCTTCCTCTCTGAAATCAATAAAAAATACATATTTTAAAAAAATGTCCTTTGAACACCAATTAACTAAGGAATTAATAATTCAAATTTTAGTATTATGACAGGAACCTACCATATACCCTTAGGGCAGAAGGAGCAGAAAACCAATTTGTTTCTTGACTCTCCTTGGACAGTTCCTCATCCCTTAACTAAATGAACACAGAGACAATTAGAAGATAGCAACTGTCAAGTGATATAATTTATAAGTGGTTTAAAAAAACATTTACCTCCAATAAATCATCTAGGAAGCTGCATGCTAAAATATCTTGAATTTTTATCTTCCCTTTAAAGAACATAAAAAATATGATTACTTAATTACACTTTAAAAACAAGAGCAATTTTATAAAGGTACTATTTTATAAGAACAATCAAACAATTGATATTTTAAACCTTCTTAGCTCTTATGCTCCAAAGTCTTTAGTGCTATGAAAGGGGAAATGTGCAGGAAGTCTATATAATAAAAGCCTAAGCAATTACGGCGGAATGAACAGAATGACTGGTCACTATGATGCACACCGACCACCAGCGGGCAGATGCTCAACGCAGGAGCTGCCCCCTGATGGTCAATGCGCTCCCACAGGGGGAGCGCTGCTCAGCCAGAAGCCAGGCTCATGGCTAGTGAAAATAGTGGCGGTAGCCTCTCCCGCCTCTGGGGCAGCGCTAAGGAGCAGCAAGCCGAGTGGTAAGGAGCAGTGAGAAGGCGGGTGCTAAGGAGTGAGGGGTCCCGGATTGCGAGAGGGCACAAGCTGGGCTGAGGGGACTCCCCCGACCCCCCAAAAACACAGTGCACGAATTTTGTGCACTGGGCCTCTAGTCCTATATAATAAAAGGCTAATATGCAAATTGTCCCCTTGGGAGTTTGATGGACCAGGAGTTCGACTGCCCGCTATGATGTGCACTGACCACGAGGGGGCAGTGCGGAATGAAGGAAGGCCCTGGCCAGTAGCCGGCAGCCAGGGGAAGGAAGGCCCCGGCCGGTGGCCAGAAGAAGGAAGGCCCCGGCCAGCAGCCAGCACCCAGGGGAAGGAAGGCCCGGATCGGCCCTGATCGCCGGCCAGGCCTAGGGACCGTACCTGTGCACGAATTTCATGCACCGGGCCTCTAGTATTTAATAAAATCTCTACTTCTTATGTCTACCTGTATACCCCAACTATGTAAATCCAATTGGTAAATTCTTTCTAAAATTACTTTAATAACTGATTCCTTAAAAAATTATGTTGAGTATTCTGTGGAGATGAAAATGATACAGCTAGTAATCAAACAAGGAGACTGTCTCCATTTTTCTTTGGCAGGTTCTGGAATAGGAAGCAATATAGAAGCATGGTTATGAGTAGAAGGATCAGAATTTAAATGCCACTTCTAGATATATAATCTAAGTCTCAGGGGCCTCACACATAAAATGTGGGTAATAGTAATACCTTCCTTATGGAGTTATGGGAAGGAAATGAAAGAATCAATGTATAATGCTTAGCATAGTACCTGGTACATAATAAATAGTGAAAACTGTTAGCTAGCCCTAGCCGGTTTGGCTCAGTGGATAGAGCATCGACCTGCAGACTGAAGGGTCCCAGGTTCAATTCTGGTCAAGGGTACATGGCCAGGTTCCAGACTTGATCCCCAGGAGGTAGCCAATCAATGGTTCTCTTTCCTCATTGATGTTTCTATCTCTCCCTCTCCCTCTCTAAAATCAATAAAAAAAAAAACAAAAAAAAACCTGTTAGCTTTTATTTTTGTAAAATTTTAAGGAAAAAGATATGTACTAGTATGTTCCTATAATGGAGATGTTTAAAAAAGCCTGTCAGCTATGACATACTATGATAGACTCATAGCTGAATTTTCAAGTATAGGAGACTTAAAGACTTTGATTTGGGCCTTCTGTCCCTTCCCCGGTCCCAGATACATATATTGAAGTCTTTTAAGTTTCAACAGGTTAGAACAGCAATCTGAGCTCCATATAGGATAGTTCACTTGAGAAAAAGAAAAATACATCATGGCTAAATGGTTCTATCTCCCAATTCACAAATTTGATCAAAAAGCGTAGTTCTCCATTACCTTACATATCAGAAAGCAAATTATCTACATTAATAAAAGAGAAACATGCAAATTAACCACCACTCCGCCACACCCACAAGCCATGCCTACAAGCCAATTAGGAGCGAATATGAAAATTAACCCAACTAAGATGGCGGTGGCCATTGGAGCTGGAGTGAGCAGGAGGCTGGGGTTGCCCCTGGTGATGGAGGAAGCCAAGCTTCCCGCTTACCCTGGCCCACCCTGGGCTCTGCTCAAGGCTACAAAGTTTCAATTATCTACACTAATAAAAGACAAACATGCAAATTGACCGTACCTTCGCTATGCCTTAGCCACGCCCACCAGCCAATCAGAGTGACTATATGCAAATTAACCCAAGATGGCAGCTGGCAGCCACCGAGCTGGAGCAAGCAGGAGGCTTGGTTGCCCCAATGATGGAGGAAGCCAAGCTTCCTGCTTGCCGTGTCGGGCTCTGAGCTCCACTCAAAGCAACAAAGTTTCAATTATAGAAGGTAAATAAACTCCAGATACCTGCTTTCAGGCGGCCGTGGCCACATAGCTGGAGCGAGCAGGAGGCTTCCCTCCCGCCCGCCCTGGCTGGCTCTGAGCTCCTCTCAAGGCTACAAAGTTTCAATTATAGAAGGTAAATAAATCCCAGAATAAAAAAAAACAGAAAAAAGGAGAGACTGGGAGCTTCCGTCGCTGGGAGGCTTGGCCAGCCTGAAAACGGCCCTCAGCCCCTCACCCAGACTGGCCAGGCACCCTAGAGGGGACCCCCCACCCTAAAGGGGGTGTGGCCAGCCTGAAAACAGCCCTCAGCCCCTCACCCAGACTGGCCA
>NW_005357232.1:582811-583915 GCF_000412655.1 Myotis brandtii
GAGGGCTGCCGGGCTGCCAGAGGGATGTCTGACTGCCAGCTTGGGCCCGATCCTCCAGGGAGCGGGCCTAAGCCAGCAGGTGGACATCCTCTGAGGGGTCCCAGACTGCAAGAGGGCATAGGCTGGGCTGAGGGACCCCCCCGAGTGCACAAATTTTTGTGCACTGGTCCTCTAGTAGAAGATAAATAAATCCCAGATACCTGCTTCCAGCCCAAAAGGAGAGGCTAAGAGCTTGGGTCACCGGAAGGGCATGGAGAGCCTGAAAATGGCCCTCAGCCCCTCACCCAGGCCGAACAGGCACCCCAGCGGGACGCCCCCACCCTGAAGAGGCTGTGGCCAGCCTGCAAACGGCTATCAGCCCCTCATCCAGGCTGGCCAGGCTACCCAGCGGGGTCCTCTACCCTGAGGGGGTGTAGACAGCCTGAATACAGCCCTCAGCCCCTCACCCACGCTGGCGACACCCCCATGGTGTGAGGGTCCCTGCTGGGGGGCTTGGCCAGCCTGAAAACAGCCATCAGCCCCTCCCCCAGGCTGGCCAGGCACCCCAGCGGGGACCCCTACCCTGAAGGGGGTGGGCCAGCCTAAAAACGGCCCTCAGCCCCTCACCCAGGCTGGTCAGGCACTACAGCGGGACCCGCGGGACCCCCCTGATCCGGGACACCCTTCAGGGCAAACAAGCTGGCCCCCACCCATGCACCAGGACTCTATCTACACTAATAAAAGAGAAGAAAGGTAATTAGCGTACGACCGCTACCCTTCCCATTGGCTAATCAGCATATCCTTATGCAAATTAACTGTCAGCCAAGATGGCGGCCGGCAGCCAGGCAGCTGGAAGCGAACATGAGGCTTGCTTGCTCCAGTGACTGCAGACTCCAACGTTCCCCGCCTGACTTGCCGGCCTCTGAGTTGCAACTCTAAGCAACTATGTACTATGTTGCAAATAAGAAGCTAAACAAAACAACCCCAGAAGGCTTTCATTCAGCGGGGCTTCATCCAGCTGGACCGCAACATTGTATCGATGTTTTCAGCAGCGAGGCCTCAGAGCTAAAAAAGGCCCAGAATAAAAAAAAAAGAAAGAAAAAAAGGAGCAGTTGGGAGCTTCAG
>NW_005357232.1:584786-593629 GCF_000412655.1 Myotis brandtii
CCCGAGTGCACAAATTTTTGTGCACCGGGCCTCTAGTCCTATATAATAAAAGGGTAATATGCAAATTGACCCCAACGGCAGAATGACTGGGAATGACTGGTCACTATGACACACACTGACCACCAGGGGGCAGACACTCAATGCAGGAGCTGCCCCCTGGTGGTCAGTGCACTCCCACAGAGGGAGCTCTGTTCAGCCACAAGCCAGGCTGATGGCTGCCAGCACAATGGTGGTGGCGGAAGCCTCTCCTGCCTCCTCAGCAGCACTAAGGATGTCTGACTGCAGCTTAGGCCTGCTCCCTGTTGGCAAGTGGACATCCTCCAACGGCTCCTGGGCTGCCAGAGGGATGTCTGACTGCCAGCTTAGGCCCGATCCCCCGGGAAGCTGGCCGAAGCCAGCAGGTGGACATCCCCTGTGGGGTCCCAGACTGTGAGAGGGCACAGGCCAGGCTGAGGGACCCCCCCGAGTGCACAAATTTTTGTGCACCGGGCCTCTGGTATCAGAATAACTGGCTTCTTAGAACTAGAGAGAGTCATAAATTACCCAGTTCATACTTCATTTAGAGATGTTAAAAAAGAGAGCTTGGGTCACTGGGGGGCGTGGCCAGCCTGAAAACGGCCATCAGCCCCTGTTAGTTGAGATGAGGTTAGGTGACATGCTACTGTCACACAGCTGGTTATGGTTAGTGCAAGTAAATCATAAAAGATCTTTATATATTAACTAGAGGCCCAGTGCACGAATTTGTGCACATTTAAAGGATATTCATTAGAAGAAATATTTTAATATCGCTATTTGGCCTTTCTTTATAAGTGTCAACCAAATTCATGATTGACAATGACAGATGGAAACACATGTGTGCGATTGGCGCGAGGGAGAACTTTATATATATAGAATAAACTTGCTTAATTAGATCTGCTTTCTGATTTAGCTAAACTTTTTCCAGCCCAGTGAAGCACCCCAACTTCTCTTTCAGGTAATTGTCAGCAACACAGCAGTAAATATCAGCATGATGCAGATTATTATTGTAGATCACGCAGGGAGAACAAAGGGTAAAATATGTAACTTCAGCAGTATTTGACTACATTCTGCTCAGTGAGAAAACCTTAAGTCATTTTCAAGGTCCACCATTTCTTACTTCTTTTCAGTTGGGTCAAGTTTCTAAGCTTTCTAAATCTCCGTTTTCTGGCTGATGAAAATAAAATAGGATTCTACTGAGTCTCCTATCTACCTACTCCAGGACTTCTGTGAGGATCAAATGAGATGAGTCACATGAAAACGCTTCACATTTGGTTAAAGTGTAAAATGTTTGCAACTGGCTATAAAGCGAGTCGTGTTCCTGAGCTGAAGAAACTCCAAGGAGGCTAGTTGCTATTGAGAGGAAGCCAGGCATTGCTATGTGACATCATTACCCAGCACCCACAGCCACCGTTTCTGGGCTGGGCTGGGTTGTGGGCCTCATTTTGCGCCATGGGGTTTCGGCAGTGTTGGCTGCAATTTGGTGGGCTGTCTCTCTCGGGTAGTGGTGGGGCCTGTGTCCCACTTGAGGGAAGCTGAGTGTTGCTTTGTCGGCACCAGGTCTGCACTGCCATTTCTTTGTAAATGGCCAGTGCACGTCATGGCAGCTCCTGTGTTGAACGTCTGCCCCTGGCTGTCAGTGCATGTCATAGCGATCGGTCAAATGGTCGGAGGGACACTTAGCATATTAGCCTTTTATATATATAGATGGTAATGACATGTTGGGAAAATAAAAAATGACATTTCAAGACTTTTCTCTAGTTGAGATTTAAAAGTATTATTTTTATAATATCTAAGTTAGATAAGATTTTATTTTACCTGTTCTTAGAGGGTCCAAAAAGAAAAAGAATTTCCTAACAGCTGTACAAACATAAAAGGAATAAAAAGATTTTTCCAGCCCGTCTAATTGTGGCAAAGTAGGGATAAGTTCCAATATGTAGTTTTCTAAATCCTGAAAGATGAAAACAAAATAAAACTTTAAAGTATTAAAAGTCTGATCTTGTTTCTTCATTAGATACTGGAATATAATTTTAGTCCTAAAAATTGTTCAACATTAATACTAATTCGTAACTAGCTTAGTAGTTTGTATTCAATTTGTTCTTATTCATTTATTTCTTATTTAAATTTTAACATATTTTTGAATAGGTGATGCATCCTACATAGTTCCAAATTCAAAAGGAACAAGAGTATTCGTTGAAAAGTTTTCTTCTCACCTATTTCCTCTCCTCAGAGGAAGCCATATTATCAGCTTCTGATGTATTTTTCCAAAGATAACTAACTGATGCACATACCAGCCAATACATATACAGTGTATATGTATATTTCCTTTCCTCTTTAACACAGAATATCGAAGCATACCATGCAAATTCTTCTGTATTTTGCTTTTATCACTTAACACTATACTTTGCAGTCATTCCACATTGGCTCTCAAAGAGCTTCTATTATTAAAAAAAAAAAAAAAAAAAAAAGCTATGGTGCTCTGACCAGTGGGTTAGTTGGTTAGAGCATTATCCTATACACCAAAGGTTGTGAGTTCAATTCCCAGTCAGTGCACAAACCTAGGTCACAGGTTCAATCCCCAATCAGGGCATGTACAGGAGGCAATTGATGTTTCTCTCTTCCTTCCTCTCTCTTTCAAAAATCAATAAAAATATATCCTTGGTGAGGATTAAAAAATATTTCAGATGTATCATAATCTATTTAGTCTTCTATTGATGGACATTTAGGTTATTTATAATCTTCTGCAACACTAAAAACATACTACAGTGGCTAAGCAAAGTTTTCATTCATAGATATGGAAGAATAATAGGATATAATCTCTGTAAGTGGATTGCTGTGTCAAAACATATGCACATTTATAATTTTGATAGATATTGATATGGTAAACTGCCCACCCCTCCATAAAGGCTACATCCATTTTATACTCCCACCACCAATGGGAGGCTATATTAACAGTTCCCAAATTGTGCCCCAGGAGTGCTACATTGAATTTACAGGGATGCAGCAGGATATGATATTTTAGCAACATCTGCCAGACACTGCATGAGCTATGGCTCAGGGAAGTTCACAGTTTCAACATTAGTTTTAAATATATATCCCTTTTGATTACATCAATCTTAGCAAAGCTAGGTTCTTGATGGTTGCTGTAATAAATCAAGTGCCACAGGAAAATCAGTGTGAGAGAGGAACTGAGGATGACTGTGTCAAATCTAATTCCCAAGTTGAGTGGCTGTACAGTGCTCCCTGGGAATTGTTCTTTAATAATGAAGTAAAAATATTTTTTTTAACTTAAGTGTATTATTCTTTTCAAAAGACTTAATAGAATTAAGTTTAATGAATGCTTTTATTGTTCAGAACTGATAAATAAATGGAACATAGTTTTTAGGTATTTCTTCTGGTAGAGAGGTTCTATGAAAAATCTACTGAGACAATAAGGGTACTGAAAATTGAAAAAGTTTGGGGAAACCATGGCCTATTTTACATTCCTTCATTACAAGCATTATCAAACTTCTTTTTTTAAAGATTTTTTTTACTGAATTTTAGAGAGGAAGGTAGAGGGAAAGAGAGAAAATCATGGATGTGAGAGCAAAACACCAACCAACTGGCTGCCTCTTGCACACCCTTGACCAGGGATTGAGCCTGCAACCTTGGCATGTGCCCTGACTGGGAATTCGACCCGCAACCTCTAGGTGCACAGGACAATGCTCAACCAACTGAGCCACACCAGCCAAGGTATTATCAAACCTTTTGATCTATGCTAATCTGATGGGTGAAAGATGACATTTTAATGTAGATCTATTTGACATTTATCTTATTATGTGAACTTAAGATTTTTTTCTATGATTAAGAAGCATTTGTAGTTTGCTCTCTGCAAAATACACTCACTCCTTTGCCCAGTTTTGCATCGACTTAGCACCCATTTTCTTCTGATTTCTTAAGAGCTTTTTATACATTAGGATACTTGGCCATTTGTGACTGAGTTTCAAGTATATTTTCCAGTTTTTCTTCTTTTAGCTTTATTATAGTCTACAGATTTTTAAAAATTTTAGCTGAATTTATTGTTTTTTAGAGTTCGGTGTTTTGTCACACTTAGAAAGACTTTCCTATTCCAAGATTCTACATTTAAAAGCCTCTCATAGTTTTTTATATTTACTTTAACAATTTTGTGAATTTTACTTTAGCCATTGTAAAGTATGTTTCTAGTTGATCAGAGATACTTTATATTTAAGTTGTAGAACAGATGGCATCTCAAATTTGGTATGTCTGAAATGGGACTCTTATCCCCAACCCTGGTCCTCACCCTTTTTTCTCTATTCCAGCAGTCATTCAAAATAAAAATTTAAGACTCATCTTAGGTTCCTGCCTCTCCTTTACTAAGGATCCTATCCCTTGTCCCCAATATCTAATCCAGCAGCAAATTTTGGGGTGAGTGTGTGTGTCCAAAATATATAGTAAATTAATTCATTACTGGATTTTTCTACAGCATCACACTGGTATGGGCCACTATCATCTCTGACCTGGACTACTGCAGTAGCCTAAATATGCCTTCTTTCCTTCTATCCTTACAACCCATTCTACACGCACCCACAGTGATGTTTTAAAATGTAAATCATATTCTGACAGATTCAGCTTACAACTTCTAATGGCATCCCATTAGTCTCAAATAAAATTCTAACTCCTTACCATGGCCCTAAAAGGCCCATGTGGTCCCTGCCTACTTTCCCAACTCAACTCCTATTACTCTAACTATATTGCTCATATGCTCTAGCCATACTGGCTTCCTTCAGTTCCTAAACAGATCAGATTTAACTTTGCCTTGGGGACACTGACCCTACTGTTTCCCCTTTATTACATTTTCATAAGGCTGATTTCTTTCTCATCTTTCACAGCTAAAATTCAATCACTATTTCAAAAAAGCACCCCTTTCATCTTATCTAAAATAACCCCCCAACCTCAATCATACTCTTTCCCATTCTCTATATTTTCACCATAGAACTTGTCATTATTTGAAATTATCTTGCTTATAATTTAGTGTCTGCCCCCCTACTCTGCTAGAAAAAAGCTCTAGAAGAGTAAGGCTTAGAGTAGTACTTAGAATAGCTCTGGCCCGTTGTTCAGTGGTTAGAGCATCAGGCCACAGAATGAAGGGTCCCGAGTTCAATTCCTGGTCAAGGGCACATACCTCGGTTGTGGGTTCACACCCACCCCCGATTGGGGTGTGTGCAGGATGCAATCAGTCGATGTGTGTCTCTCACATCGATGTTTCTCTCTCTTTCTCTCCCCTCCTCCTCCCTCCCTTACACTCTCTAAAAGTGAATGGAAAAAATATCCTCAGGTGAGGATAAAGAAAAGAATAGTACTTAGCACAAATTAGGTGTTTGTTAAGTGCTTATTTAGTAAGATTTAGTAAGTGAATGAAAGTTTGCCTAAACTACTCAAATTACAGATGTTGGTTCTGGAAACTACTGTCTTTTAAGTGAAGATACATGATCTGGTTTCAAAAGGCAAAGTGCCCAGGGCATAAGAAATATTTCTTTTCTTTGAGAGAAGGAAAAATTACTCCCTTTTAAACACAACTACAGAGATGTACTGTTGTCTTCTCTCCCCTCCCTTCATCCCTGTTTCAATTTTTGTTTCCATTCCTGGAAAGAGGCAAGCAAAAGGAAGTGTGTCTTTAAAAAAAAAAAAATCCCAATGTATTCTTATTGATTTTAGAGAAAGAGGAAGGGAGGGGGAGAGAGGGTGAGGAGAGAGAGGGGAGAGGAAAGAGAGAGAGAGAAACATCAATGTGTCACATCCAACCAGGAGTTGATCTTGAAACCTGGAGGTGTGCCCTGACTGGGAATCAAACCTTTGACCTTTTGGTGCATGGGACAATACTCAATCAACTACTGAGCCATACTGGCCAGGGCAAGAAAGTGTGTCTTGTAAACCAACTAACTGCTGACAAGAATTATTAGAGCTATAGAACTACTCTAGTATCTGATCTGAGAAAGTATCAATAGGTGGCTAATATGTCTTCCTTGCTAGAGAGAGATGGATAAAAGAACCTTTTTAAAAAATAATTATTTTTTAATCCTCACCTGAGGATATGTTTTTATTGATTTTAAAGAGAGAGGGGGAGAGAAAAACATCGATGTGAGAAACATTGTTCAGTTGCCTCCTGCATGTGCCCCAAACCGGGGATCAAACCTGCAACCTTTTGGTGTATGGGTCGATGCTCCAACCAACTGATCCATCCAGCCAGGGCAAAGCAAGAACCTTTTCTTGTCAAGTTGATCTGAATCTTAAAGTTCAAGAATTGTACTGTGTCCCTAGCAAGGTTTTTGTTTTGTTTTAATTGTTTATTAATTTTTAGAGAGAGAGGAAGGGTGAGGGAGAGAGAAACATTGGCTGCCTCCCACACGCGCCCTGACCAGGAATTGAGCCTGCAACCCGGCCATGTGCCCTGACCGGGAATCGAACCAGCAACCTTTCAGTGCATGGGATGATGCCCAACCAACTGAGCCACACTAGCCAGGGCCCCAGAAAGGTTTGTAAGTGTAAATGTTCAGTATGAGCTAACAGTCTATCTACAGAAATCTGGATAAAACAGACACTAAAAAATTATAACAGGAAATTTGTCTTAAACAGGAAACTATAACAGGGAATTTGTCTTAAAATCTAATATTTAAATATATATTTAAGCAATTAATTAACCTGTTTCATATTTATGCTTAACTCCCTGCCCCTTTCCCCGACAACCCTAAAAAGCACTCTGTATTTGGTGGGAAAAGCCTGAGCTGAAAAGAAGCATGAGCATATAATTTAGATTCCTGCACTCAGAAGAAGCAGAGCCATTTAGATCATGAGACTATAATTCTCTACTGATAACTTGGCCTAACTACTTTAATACCTAGTGGTATTAATTACCAAACAGCCTCTTGGTAATTGACGTTACAACCCAAACCTATTGGTGGGAAGACAGTCACATTATTTTTCTCTTATATATTTCCTATAAGAGGAAAAATTCCCAGCTTTTACATTTTAAAACAGTCATACACTGATAACACTCATGAATAATCACAAGTTTTTCACTGTTTCTTCAATGGTTTTAATCCTATTAAAACACTACATTCTTATTTTCTCCTATAAAAAGCTTTTTCTCTAAAGACTAGAGAAAAGAATCTAAAAATGAATTTTTGTGGTCAATATACATTTAAAAGGTTTTTTAGTAACATGTTATTTGTAAAAACAAACAAAAACAGAGATACAAACAAAAAAAGTACCATCTGTAATTCCAACACCCAGTGGTAACCACTCTTAACATTTTCATGTCTATCATAGTTATTAAAGTAGATTAATACTTACAGATTCCCGAAGGTATCCTTGTCCTGCAACATCATATAAACTGAGTCCTATTCTTGTTTGATGAAGCCAAACTGACAATAAACAAGAAAATGAAATGTAATTACTAAGTGCTCTCCTTTAGCATATATAAGGACAAAAGGAGATAAAGAGCTATATTAGAGGGACAAGCTAATATCTTTATGAACATCTTTATTCTCACACATATTACTTATTTGTTAACCCTAAAATTGTTCGAAACGAAACAAAAACCTACCAGAGAATTAATGGCAGATATCAACAATTCTGCAATGCCTAAAGTGATAATAAAGTTGATGCCCTTGAGGATACTGTTCTTATTAAACTTGTCATTCCACCAACTAGGGACAGCGAGTGCAATGTTATGCTTTTAACAAGCTGTTTTTATTCTACGGAGGTTAACTACTGCCACCAAATTAACGATGATATACATAAGACTTGACAGATCATTATGGAACTTATAGGAATCATACAACTCCAGTTGTTTGGTAAAAACTCCTTGAAACTCATACTATAGTTGTGAGTTTGAAACTACCTTCTCAGGCAGCTCAACCCATATGTTGGTGAAATAAAATTACCAGGGAATTAAAATAATTTCAAATTACCACACATTAAAACTCTTGGTTTGGCTTTTGATATATCTAGATAGCTAATATCTTTAGGATGTGAGGTTTTTGTTTTGTTTCTCTTTTTATAATGACGAACTCCAATCTATGGCAGAAAATCTCAGCTCTAGTCAGTTCTAGGAGAGAATCATACTAGGAAAAAAAATCTTGTTCAAAAGACAAGAAAATCTGCTTTTCAAACTTACTAAGAGAGTTGTTTTGCATGGGAGGGATACTCTAAAAGCATGGACCAAAATCCTACTTGATTCGCAGATAGGGAGAGCACAATGAAAATGAAATCACCTTTTCTCATGACATAATTAAAGAACTGCATGATGGAAATTCTTCCATAAGAATCTGTATGAAGGAGTTTAGCAAAGACTTTTGCTGTGAAAAATTGCCTAAGGAAAGGAAATAAGGATTAAAATCATCTGCTACATAACATAAAAATTACTTCTATATAAATTAGCAAACAACAGCATAAATTCAAACAATTAAAAATCAAAGTGATGAAAAAACAGTGAGAATTATAGTTCAAAAATATTGTCCTACTTCTTTACATTCTCTTAAGAATGAAGGCCTATAGTGTTATAAGTCATATTTCTTTTAATGAATTCATACCAATATAATTCCCTTTACTAAATAATTTTTTAAACTTCATTAATAACTCAAAATTGACATAGCACTGACTTAAATTTTCATCATTTGAGGTATTTAAAATGCTTAATGAAATATATCCCTTTATTAAATACTACAGGCCCGGTGCACAATATTTGTGCATGGGTGCGGTCCCTAAGCCTGGCTGGCGATCTAAGCGCAAGTCTCTGGGCCCTGGGCAGCACCTGGGCCCCTGGGCCC
>NW_005357232.1:593717-596628 GCF_000412655.1 Myotis brandtii
GGGCCCCTGGCCCACGCGCCCCGCTCCGCCTGAGTCATCGGACCCTGCCCAGCTCCCTCAGCGCCTGGGAGCCGCTGCTGGTCGCAGTCTGCAGGGCCATCAGCGGGGCGATTGGGCCCCGCTTTGCACCCGCCTTGGCCTGGTGCCACCTGCTCACCTGTTCCACCATCCCACTGTGGTCCCGCTCTTGTCAGGGCCCATCAGGGCCGGCAGTGCCTCCACTGCCAGTGCCACCGACACCCACCATGTTCTGCGACACCCCCTAGTGGTCACTGCATGTCATACCGAGCGGTCGAACTCCAGGTTGAGGGGACAATTTGCATATTAGGCTTTTATTATATAGGATATTATTCTTACTTGCACTTTGGTCCAGCTTTCTCACCAACTTTCAAAAAATTTTCATAATTAATCATTGCTTCCTCTCCAATCATAGGTGGTGTCTGGTGCTTGTCCAGCAAAAACCATAAGTTCTTAGAAGAATTGCAAAAAATGGAGATTTATAGTTAACAGAAAAAAACTTAAAGGCATAGTTAAATGTTATTTACATTAACCCTTTGAGTGCCAACCAATATCCTAGGAACTATGCTAAAATTGCCAAGGCATTTTTGCTGATTTTACAGCAGTTTAGGAAAAAAATTATGAATCGCAAGTAAATGAAGTTACATATTCAATATCTTCCACAAAATCGTCATCTTCACAGCAAGAATTGACATATTTAGCAATATCATCATCACTAATAAAAGCAGACTTAGAACTGGACACTGCAGGAGGAGCGTGATAGCACTCCCGGCACTTTTGGCGAAAAACAGGAGGAGCGCGATTTCGCTCCTGGCACTCTAGGGGTTAAATCAGTGGTTCTCAACCTTGGCTGCACATTAGAATCACCTGGGAATCTTTTTAAAATCCTGATTTCTGGGCCTCATCCTCCAGAAAGTCTGTTTCTTTGTTACTAATGTTGTGGCCTCACCCCATAACAAAGAAACGGAATTTCTGGAGGATGAGGCCCAGAAATCAGGATTTTAAAAAGATTCCCAGGTGATTCTAATGTGCAGCCAAGGTTGAGAACCACTGCATTAAATGATAGTCTGATAGTAGAGTTAATATTAAGATGAATCTCATCCCCTATTATTCTTCTGATTAATTAATAACAATAAAAATAGACATATACATTGCCTATTTAATCTACGTAACTATACACCGTAGATATTGTTATGCCTACTTTACAGATGAGAATTGAAGCACAAAAAATGTTAAGTACATTGCCCAAGATCACAGAGCAGGGCTGGGATTTGAACCCCTGCAGTTTGACTCTACAGTAGGGGGTTTCTCAACTTTATCCTTCCATTAGAATCACCTAGGGACTTTAAAAAACAAAACTATCCTTGGGAGATGGGCCCACGCAAGCTCTGCCGCTGTTTCTAGTGGAAGCCATCTCTCCAGAGCTTGTCTTTCACCCACTCTGCAGGCGCCTCTCCATTAAGGCAGCGGTGAGATCCTGTATGATGTAAGTAGTACAAATAAGAAATGGCTAACATCCAAAGCAAGCTTTTATTCCATTCTTACCTGTAATTCTTCATTATCTAACAGTTCTCTGCTTTTCCTTTGCAGAAAGACAGCTCTGGATTCCTCTCTTAATTTCTGTAGTAAGACTTCATCTTCAGCTGGCAGCTAAAAATACATTGTAGTTAATTTCTATACTTACATTCTAGACAATTGGATTAAGTAAAATGTACATGATCTCATAAAATAATTATGTATTCCACTCCTCAATTACTTTTTATATCTCCATTTTGTTTAATTTCAAGTCATCATTCATTTAAAAAGTTCATTAAAAAAAAAAAGTTCATTTAACCTGGCAGGTGTGGCTCAGTGGTTGAGCATTGACCTATGAACCAGGAGGTGACAGTTGGATTCCAAGGCTCATGCCCGGATTGTGGACTCAATCCCCAGTAGTGGGTGTGCAGCAGACAGCCAATCGATGATCTATCTTATCATAGATGTTTTTTAACTCTCTCTCCCTCTCCCTTCCTCCCTCAGAAATCAATAAAAACATATATATTTTTAAAAAGTTAAAAAGTTCATTTAACAAAAAGAGATCCACAGAGAATTCAGCAACCAACAAATGACCAATTCTTAGAGCACTGTTTCCACTGTAACCATAGGTGGACATAGAATTATATCGGGACTTTCGAAGATCCAGTCTTACCAAATTATGTCTTTTGAGACTGAATCACCTCACTTTGGGGATGATCAAGCCAGTGTCTATTACGTTGGCCTCCAAGGCAGACTGCCCACTGGGGTGATTTCCATAAGCAGGGCTTTATAATGACTTACTAGGTGTACTGGTTAATAATGAGGATTTTTTTTTCAATAGATGGAGTTACACATATGTTGATATATATGCAGTTTGATATGTATGCTATTTTGTTGTATTGACAACAAGCTTCAAAACTTCATATGTCAAATTTGCTGAAGGTGTTAACATCATAGATATTTTTACACTTAAAAATGTCGAATTTTGTGCCAAAAAAAGAGCATTTGGGGGAAGTTTTAATTCATTACTTTATTTAGAAGAAAAGTGCTGCTGAATACTTCAGGAAGCTTATGGTGAACACGCTCCATCTCAAGATACTTGTGAATGCTGGTTTAAACACCTTAAAAGTGATGATTTTAATGTGAAAGACAAAGATGTCCAGGTCAACCAAAAAAGTTTGAAGACCAACAATTACAAGCATTATTGGATGAAGATGCGTGTCAAACTCAAAAACAACTTGCAGCAAGATTAAATGTTGCTCAGCAAACAATTTCTGATTGTTTACAAGCAATGAGAAAGATTTTAAAGGAAGGAAAATGGGTGCCACATCAACTGAACGAAAGACAAATGGAAAACCGAAAAGTCATCAGTAAAATG
>NW_005357232.1:597042-600159 GCF_000412655.1 Myotis brandtii
GAAGAAGTGGAAAATTGGGTCTCTGAATGGTTTGCCTCAAAACAAGGAAAGTTCTATTGGGACAGTATCCACAAATTATCTGAAAGATGGGGAAATGTGTAGCTATCGATGGACATTACTTTGAATAAAGCACTTTTGATGTTTCTCTTGAAATTATCGTGTTTTCTTTGATTACAAAATCCGCTATTATTAACCGGTACACATAGTTCCAACTCAACTTCAAACTTTTTTTTTTTTTTTTTAAGATTTTGTCTTCCTTTTCTATATCTTTGCCCATTAAATGTAGCTAAGTATCCCTTGGTTCAAATCGGAGGTTAGGGTTTTCATCTTTCATTTCCAAAAACTAAAATAACCATCCCTTCCATTAAAAGGAAGGAGTGGAGAAGGAAAAAACATTTGGAGGTGAGGCTGAGTCTAGGATTATGCTCCAGTGTCTAGTCAATCAGCTAATCAATGTCTCTGTGTGTCTGTGTGTCTGTCTGTCTGTCTGTCTCTCTCTCTCAATGGTTAAATGGTTACCAAAGGTAAGTGCTTTGAAGCAGTGGAGAAGGAACAAGAGAAAGAATGTGCTACAAATATATTCATCTAAAATTCCAACAGTGGTTACATTTTACATAATAATGCTAAATAAGTCTTATTCTTTCCAGTCACTTTCAATTTTAGCTGGAAATAGCTTTCTTTTTTTATTGATTTTTTTAGAGAGAGAAAGGGAGGGGGGAGAGCGAGAGGGAGGAGTGGGAGAGAAGGAGGGAAAGTGGGAGGGAGGGGAAAGGAGAGAGGGAGAGAGGGTGAGGGAGAGAGGGAGAGAGAGAGAAAGAGAGAGAGAGATGAGTTTCCTTCCATATGAATCCTGACCAAGGATTGAACCCATAACCTAGGTATGTGCCAAGACCAGGAATCAAACCCACAACCTTTTGGTGTAGGTCCGTGGTCAGCAAACTGGGGCTCTCTAGACACATGCGGCTCTTTGGCCCCTTGAGTGTGGCTCTTCCTAAGCCTTAGGAGTACCCTCATTAAGTTATTAACAATGTACCTACCTATATAGTTTAAGTTTAAAAAATTTGGCTCTCAAAAGAAATTTCAATCGTCGTACTGTTGATATTTGGCTCTGTTGACTAATGAGTTTGCCGATCACTGGTGTAGGTGATGACCCTCCAACCAGCTGAACCACCTGGCCAGGGCTTATAACTGCCAATGTGTACTTCTTAATCTCTTCATCTTTTTCACCCAGCCCCCAACCCTCCTCCCAACTGGCAACCACCAATTTGTTCTCTGTATGTAAATCGCTTTCTTAAGGTATGTTTTAATCTGTAACCCTCTTCAAACACTTCTTTACAATTTTGGCACAAAGAAACATATAAATAAGTATAACTCTTCAAGCTTTCCATTCTTAATCTACTTTTCAGTTTAACCTTGAACAAAACATTATATACCTTACAACATAAGTAAAAAGCAAAGTTAAAAACTGTGATCAACCCTAGCCTGTGTGACTAGTGGTTCTAGAGTAGGCTCTCATGCCAAAGGGTCACAGGTTCAATTCCGGTCAAGGGCACATACATGGGTTGCAGGTTTGATCCCCAGGATGTTAGGGTGAGTGTGGGAGACAACCAATAGATGTGTCCCTCTACACATCCATGTTTCTCTCTCTTCTTCCTGCCCGCCCTTCTACTCTCTCTTAACAGCATTGGAAAAAATATCCTTGGGTAGCCCTAACCGGTTTGGCTCAGTGAATAGAGCGTCGGCCTGCGGACTAAAGGGTCCCAGGTTCGATTCCGGTCAAGGGCATGTACCTTGGTTGCGGGCACATCCCCAGTAGGGAATGTGCAGGAGGCAGCTGATTGATGTTTCTCTCTCATCTATGTTTCTAACTCTCTATCCCTCTCCCTTCCTCTCTGTAAAAAAGCAATAAAATATATTAAAAAAAAAATATCCTTGGGTAAGGATTTAAAAAAAATTGTTATCAGTCAGGTAATCCTAAATCTTACAAAAAGCCTGACAACATAATCCAACAGAATACCCATTACTAATATCCATAATAAAAATTAGGAAGAAAAAGCCTGTAACTCAAAGAGGGGGCAATTAACAACTTTGTGATCTTATACTAATTTATATGAAAACTCAGGATTTTATCAGCTCCAAAATAATGGTAAGATCAACTAAAATGAAATAATCTACACTAATAAAAGAGAAACATGGTAATTAGCATACGACCGCTACCCTTCCCATTGGCTAATCAGCATATCCTTATGCAAATTAACTGTCAGCCAAGATGGCGGCCGGCAGCCATGCAGCTGGAAGCGAACATGAGGCTTGCTTGCTCCAGTGACTGCAGACTCCAACGTTCCCCGCCTGACTTGCCGGCCTCTGAGTTGCAACTCTAAGCAACTATGTACTATGTTGCAAATAAGAAGCTAAACAAAACCCCAGAAACCAGCTTTCAGCCTGCCGGGATCTCAGAGCTGAAGTTATACATTGTTTCGATTATAGAACGGCAAACAAACCAGATACGAAGCCTCAGAGCTAGAGCCAGAGCTAAAGCTGGCCCAGAATAAAATAAAAAAAGAGAAAAAAAAGGAGCGGTTGGGAGCTTCAGTCAACAACCGCCAGCCTGAAAGCAGCCCTCAGCCCCTCACCCAGACTGGCCAGGCACCCCAGTGGGGACCCCCACCCTGAAGGGGGTGTGACCAGCGGCAAACAGCAATCATCCCCTCATCCAGGCTGGCCAGGCACCCCAGTGGGGACCCCCACCCTGAAGGGGGTGTGACCAGCTGCAAACAGCCATCATCCCCTCATCCAGGCTGGCCAGGCACCCCAGTGGGGACCCCCACCCTGATCCAGGACACCCTTCAGGGCAAACCAGCCGGCCCCCAGGCCTCTATCCTATATAGTAAAAGGGTAATATGCCTCCCAGCACCGGGATCAGCGGAGCCGCGAGGCCTCCTGGCACTGGATCAGCGTGACAGGGGGCAGCGCCCAAACCCCCTGATCGCCCTGCAGCTCTGTGTGTGACAGGGGGCGGGGCCACAACCTCCCTATCCGCCCTGCTCTGTTCGTGACAGGGGAAGGCACCCCAACCCCCTGATCAGCCCTGCTCTGTGACAGGGTGCGGCGCCCCAA
>NW_005357232.1:600708-601798 GCF_000412655.1 Myotis brandtii
AGAGGAAGAGAGAGGGATAGAGAGTTAGAAACATGGATGAGAGAGAAACATCGATCAGCTGCCTCCTGAACACCCCCTACTGGGGATGTGCATGCAACCAAGGTACATGTCCTTGACCGGAATCGAACCAGGGACCCTTGAGTCTGCAGGCTGATGCTCTATCCACTGAGCCAAACTGGTCAGGGCAGAGAGAAACATTGATCAGCTGCCTCCTGCACACTCCCTACTGGGGTTGTGCCTGAAACTAAGGTACATGGCCTTGACCGGAATCGAACCTGGGACCTTTCAGTCTGCAGGCCGATGCTCTATCCACTGAGCCAAACCGGTTATGCCAAATATATAAAATTTAAGATATAATCCCGCAGAGCCAGTGTGGCTCAGTGGTTGAGTACTGACCTATGAACCAGGAAATCACGGTTCGATTCCTGGTCAGGGCACATGCCCAGGTTACAGGCTTGATCCCTCGTATGGGAAATGCAGGAGGCAGCTGATCAATGATTCTCTTTCATCATTGATGTTTCTATTTCTCCCTCTCCCTTCTCCCTTCCTCTCTGAAATATATATATATAAATTTTACTCCTTTTAGTAAAGTCTGTTCCCTAGCATAGAACATCACCCTATTCATTTTCTTCTTCCTGGCTGGACTCTGTATGTGGTCCAGAAAGTGTGTGGAGTTTCAAACATCCAAACGACAGTTGATAGAAATAAAAATTTCACCAGAGAAGATTAAAGTTAAAGGAATTTAAGAGGCACTTAAAGTCCAAATCTTTTTCTTGGCAGAAGAAGAAAACTGAGGCCCATGCTCTAAACTGTTCAAGGTCCAAGAAATACAAGCAAGAAAGGAAGGCAAGGATGTGTAGAAAATGAGTTTCTAATGCCTTTCCACCCTCTCTACTCCTTTCCTACCACTTCTAAACGGCTGGAGCATTCTTCCCAGGTCCCCCCAGGGAGCATTAACCTGCCACAGAAGCATTTCCCATCTCTTTTATCTCACTTAACACCTACTTCTTGAAGGCAAAACAAAGCCCGTCTTCAACACCCCCTACACACACACACACACACACACACACACACACACACACACACACAC
>NW_005357232.1:602207-625382 GCF_000412655.1 Myotis brandtii
AAGGGGGTAAGAGATCAACCGAAGGACTTGTATGCATGCATATAAGCATAACCAATGGACATAAGACACTGGGGGGTAGGGGAGGCCAGGGGATTGTCAAGGGCGGGGAAGAAAAGGAGACATATGTAATACCACCCTTTGTAATACTTTAAGCAATAAAACAATTAAAAAAAATAAATAAAAGATCAAAGGAAAAATATCCTTGGGTAAGAATTAACAAAAATAAAAAAATAAAAAAATAAAAAAATAAATAAAAATGGATATAACCCTCAATTTATTTATAAAATATTCTTATTCCATTTTTAAAATTGCATTTTATTTATAAACTCTGCAAGACATTTGCTTAGATACCACTTACCCTATAATAAAACCGGGGAATGGTCTTGTAGAATTCATTTGTGTTTTTTCTACCTCCTTTCCACTTGGAGTAGTATTTGGTAAATAAATCCATTTCTTCATCTTTTAATTCCTGTTCACTTTTTTTTCCTGTTAATTAAATAGATTCAGGGGGAAAGCACTTTTAAAATCAAATAATACTTTTCTCAGGTCATCTAGTATAGCCTAATTACAGTGCAAAAAAGGTCTTCATGGTTGTGCTTAGACACTAAACATTTATATTAACTTCCTTAAAATACCAAGACTCACTATCTTCCACTGAAACAGCCTCTCCTACATCTTCTCTCTCAGCTGCTCCCTCTACTTTTTTTTTTTTTTTTAAATCACTATACTTGTTTCTTCCTCAAGCCACTGCCTCTCTTATAGACCTATGGCATGTTCCTAATTCATTCAATTAAAAGTATTTATTGAGCACCTACGACATATTGAACCCTATACTAGTCACTGATGCTAGGGCGCTGAGAAAACAGGCACAGCCCTTGACCTCATGAAGTTTCAGCCTTGTAATCACTCTTCCTCCGAAAACCCTTTCCTCTGTAGCTCACATATCCAGATACTGTTACTCTCCAACCTCTCCAACTGCCTGCTGCTGGCAGGGAGCTGTCATTTAGCCATTCCTCCACAAGTGTTTGTGGATCATGGTAACTGGTGCACAGGGCTCTTCACCTCAATGTCCTGCAATCATCAAGGAAGAGCAGACATGTGGGTGACTCAACCTTGAAGGCTTTTGCTTTTACCTCTACTGTGCCACTCAGTTCCATGGCAAGACCACAGATCTTATCTGCTCTTCTTCTGAAAGTTAAAACTCTAATATACTCTCAGATAATTTTTCTCTCCTGGTTATTCAAAACCTCACTACCATAATACCTGCATTTTAGCCTCATTGAGGTTTCCAATTCTATTATCTATTTTCTCAAAAGTTTATTTTCCTCTTCCTGGTCTCATTTCTTTCCCTTAAACTCCTCTTATGCCTGCATTTCTGACACATCTGCCATGTTAATTTTTACCCTTGGACCAATCTTAACATCTTGTTTACCATGGCTTAATACCTTTGGAGAAAACTGTACAATTTTGGTCCCACAAATTTATTTCATGGTTACTAATTAGTAAGTCAGCTTTTCAAAACACCAGGACATATTTTATTTGCCCTTGATGTTCTCTTGCTGATTCCTCTTGTTGACCAACTGCTTCAAACTGTCATTACATTCTTCAAACCCCCTCTGTATTCACCATCAACAGATGACAAACTCTCCCAGTTCATCACAACAGAATCTACTGCACCTGGATACCCATAAACATCTAAATGAAGTGGGAGGGCAGGAAGGTATCAAATCTGTACCTTTCTTCTTCCTGCCAGTTTTAAGGGACGAGGTATCTCCTCTCTCATCCAAGGCTAACCTCTCATTTTAACCCAGTGCTTAATCTCAGCCTTTGTAATTCTTTGGTTGTCCCATCACTTCTTTCCTTCTCCCTCCCTCCCCCATTCAGTTACCTTCAATTCCTTCATCTTTACTGGCTTTTCTTTAATTTACAAACACACAGAGGTCTCTTCCATCTCCCCATCCCCCAAAAAGTCCTTCCTTTCTACCTACTACCACACATAACTCCTTCCTTTCTCATACACTTTGTCAAAAAGAAAGCCTACGTTGGCCATCTCTGCTTTCGTATCTCTCATCCCTTCTGTATGCAATCCTGCTTCTACTCTTACCACTCTACAGAAACTGTAGAGTTTCTTGCCAGGGCAACCAATGACCTAATTGCTTATTTATTTTTTTAAATTAAATTTATTGGGTTGACATTGTCCAATAAGATCATAGAGGTTTCAAGTGTTCATTTCTATGATACATAATCTGTATAATTATGTGCCCTGCACCCAAAGTCAAATCATCTTCCACCCCCATGTATTTGGCCCCTTTACCCTTCACTACCCCTCCACTCTGTTGCTTAGTTTAATGGATACACCTGTCCTTGGTTTCTCTGTTAAATTTGATACTATTGAGTCTAACCTTTTCTTGGCTTTTATGAGACCATGCTGTTGATTCTCCTATTTTTTGGACATTTCTTCTTTTTATTTCTTCTTCCTCTATCATTTCAACTTTCATAGTGTAACTTCTAAGTCCCAAACCTATGTCACTTAATGTTAAGTTGTTGGGGAGAAGAGGAAGAAAAAGCAGACTGAGAAGGGATGACTGGTGAGGCAGGAGGAAAAATAAGAGTGTATGTCTCCTAGAAACCAAAAAAAGAAAGTATGTGTAGGATGAAGATATAAGGGGAACAGAGAAATAAGGCATAGCTGGAAGTGGAAGTTAAGAGTCTCTTTAAGGTGAGAGAAATACCACCATGTGAAGATGCTGCTGTGAATGACAGAAAGAAAAACCAAGAATGCCGGAGCGAGAGGACATATCCTTGAGTGGGCAAAAACGGGATCTAGCACACCCAGGAAGCAAACAGTCTCAAACCGAAGTTGTACAGCCCGTATGATTTGCTTATTTTATCATCTCTTCCGATGCTAAGGTGTAAGTTCTACAAGAACCAGGGTTTTTGTGTGTTGTATTTACTGCTGTAGCTGGAACAGTAATTAGCATGTAACAGACATGCAATGGAGTGGGTTTTAAGAAGGAAGGGGAGGAGAAAGCACAAGTACAGGTAACTTTTTCAGTAAGTTTTCCTATAAAGCGTGTAGAGAAATGTGGCTAAAGCTGGAGGGGGCTATGAGATCAAATTACTTTTTTTAAGGTGAGGGATGTGACAGCATGTTTGTTGGAACTGATGGAAATGCTTCAGCAGAGAAGGAACATTTGGTGACGAATAAGAGAGAGAATAAAAGAAAGGGGACACGACCTAGTGCTGGAGTGGAGGGACTGTCTCAAACAGGGAACTGACAGTTCCCCATTTTTAAGCAAAGTGGGGGTGGTGACGGACACGGTAAGTGGGAACAGGCGAGGAGCCTTGATTGCTTCTACTCAAACACTTACACAGACAAGCTCAGCGGCTGAGGGTAGGGAGCAGGCGGCTACAGTGGAAGGCTGGAGGGTTGGGAAGTGAGAAGGACTGCAGGAGAGTGAACGTCTAGGCCAGTGGTTCTCAACCTTCCTAATGCCGCGACCCTTTAACACGGTTCCTCATGTTGTGGTGACCCCCAACCATAAAATTATTTTCGTTGCTACTTCATAACTGTAATTTTGCTACTGTTATGAATCGTAATGTAAATATCTGATATGCAGGAGGTATTTTCATTGTTACAAATTGAACATAATTACAGCATAGTGATTAATCACAAAAACAATATGTAATTATATATGTGTTTTCCGATGGTCTTAGGCGACCCCTGTGAAAGGGTCGTTCGGCCCCCAGGTTGAGAACCGCTGCGTTAGTGGACAAGAATGACAATGTGCCCGGTTCCGTTTTTCTCCGGCACTTTCGGTTGCCCTGGGTGCAGGTGTGAAACAGGAAAGAGTTTAAACAGGTTGGTGAACAAGCAAGAGTGAAGGATGGGGAACGGGACAAAGAAAAATGGAATATGACATTTAAATGGATAAGGAGGGAAGGGAAAGTGATAGTAAAACGGCGGTAGGACCCCGGAGTTGTTGGGCCAGGGTTCTCATTCCTCCTCCATCTGGGAGCTCCCCCGCCCGCACATCCTTCCTCGGGGAAGTGTGGGTGAACCTCCCCGATCTGAACCGCAGTCCACTCCGCCCGCTTTCTCGGGCGAGTGTTCACAGCAGCGGAAAGCGCGGCTCCCCGCCGCCGCCCCTCCCATTCTGCCCCCACCTCTAGGGGTGAGGGCCGGGCTGTCTCCGCGGGCGGCCCTTCCCGGACTCACTGTTGGGACCGTTGTTGGGCGTCGCTAACCGCCGGCGAAGCACTTCTTTCCAGTCCATGACTGACTCCCGCGCAGCAACTCCGGCATCTGCTAATCGCTAGCCCCGCCACCAGCTCAGAAATCAACCCGCCGCCTGCCTCCGAGAGGCTGCGGAGGCCGCCCGGCCGCCATCTTGGACTCGGGCGGAAGTCGGCTGAGGAGGCAAAACGGGGAATGTGGTCACTGCGGAGAACGCGGCGGTCACACCAACAGCGGGGAAAGCTGGCGGGAGAAAAGGTGGAAAATTATGTCCTTAAGGCACCTTCCCAATCGCACAGCGCCAGATTGTAAAGGCGCAGGATAGGGAGCCCGTACTTTTAGTTCATCTTGGGCCTTTGGCGCGCACGCACCACGTGATTCAGGAGTCCTTTGACGTTTCCGGGAAGCGTTTTCGCCACAATTTCTTTTTACTGTTCCTTGAGGATATATGGAGGCCCTAAAGGTTCCCCTAAATGTAGTAGACGCCTTGACCAGCCCCCGTTGGCCCCCGCTGCCACTAAAAGCACTAAAAGCTTCAAAGCCGCCTTTCTCTCGCCGCCAGGCCTGGCCCAGCTCAGCCACGCCCCCGCGGCGGGGCCGTCGCGGTGCATTGTGGACCCGGTAGTTTCCGCCGCGATTATGGTCGCGTTCACAAAGCGTGCGCGCTCCGGTGAGTTGTTGAATGAAGTGAACTTGGTTTGTGATGGATCTGTGCGCTGTAGGCGGAGCCCTTGGTGGACCCCCTCCCTTACCTGAGCTGTTGGCCCGCTCTCCCCCCGCCTCCCCAGCCCATTCCCTGGCCTGCGGGTTTGGGGGTCTGGGGACAGTTATGCGGAACCCGGGCCCCTAGCCTACTCTTGCCGCTGCCCTTGCTGCTGGTGGGGCTGGGCCTCTGGGTCACGATTTTCGACTTTACGCCTCCCCTTCAGCGAGGCACCCATGGGGTCCGATCCCGTTTCAAGGACAGTTGTGATTCCCGTGAGTGAAACTGGGCGGTCCTCCTTGTGCTCTTTCCTCAGGTTCGCGGACTGCACTGTAACTGGCACCAGACATTGCTGCTCTGGGTCTGCGGATTGCGACGGAGATCGGATGCCCCCGGATCAACATTTTTTTTTTTTTAAGGGAGAAAACGAATAAGACTTCATTGCTATTAAGTAGCCTCAAAAGCAGAGCCTTGGTTTTTCTGTGAGAAATTGAAAACCATCTTTTAAAAAGTTGCGCTTCAACTCGTCCCCTCACCCCCTACCCCCCAATTCCTTAATTATGCGGTAGAAGTAGGGGCTTTTCTTCACCATCTGCTGATCTCACTGCATAATGACGTTCTGTTTCACTGGCATTAGAAGCTTTCCGAAGCTTTGGAAAAACAACCCATACCTTGGGGTAGTAGGCCCAGGACACTCTTATAACTTTTTCTTTCTGAAAGACTGTTATGGCATCAGGAACCAACAGAAGTTGTTTTCTCTTAAAACAGTGTCTCCACAAAATACCAAAGCAATAAATCTGATTGCCAAGGCCAGATATCGCAGAAAAGATGAGGGCAGCAATAAAGTTTCTTCTGAGTTTCCTCACCTTTTTGCAGCTGGAGCGGCTAAGAAGAGATCTCAGATGAATCCTCGGAGTCACGATCATGCCTTGCCACCGGAGAGAAACAGTATTCAGCTCCCAACACAACCTTTGAATTCAGAGCAGTGGGATAAACTTAAAGAAGATTTCAAAGGGAGAGCTAATTTTGAAGATTGGATCATTGCACGGATGGTTGCCTACAATAGCTCTATAGATGTGGCCAAATCTTTGCTGGCCTGGGTAGCTGCAAAACACAATGGTATTGTAAGCTATAATTTGCTGGTCAAGTATTTGTGTCTCTGTGTCTTTCATAAGCAGACATCAGAAGTTTTTGATGTCTACGAAATCTTGAAAGCCAGATACAAGAGTTTAGAATCTTCGGCAAGCACTCTTCTCATCCGAGGATTGATCCACTCAGACAGATGGAGAGAGGCCTTGCTGCTGTTAGAAGACATCAAAAAAGTCATGACCCCTTCAAAAAAGAATTATGGTGACTGTATCCAGGGAGCCCTCCTTCATCAAGATGTAAACACAGCTTGGAATTTGTTTCAGGAATTGTTAGATCATGATCTTATTCCCATGATGGAAACTTTAAAAGCCTTCTTTGATTTTGGAAAAGACATAAAAGATGATCAATATTCAAAGAAACTGCTAGACATTCTTTTGTATCTAAGAAATAATCAGCTATATCCTGGGGAATCATTTGCACACAGTATAAAAACATGGTTTGAGAGGTAATTTTGATTTTTCTTATTCTGCATGTTTTTATTTTAATACCTATATAGCTGCCTTTTTTATTGGTTGCCGAGATTATTCAGATTATAGTACCTTTTCCATCTCTTATTAAGATTTGTTTCCCTTTAAGACAAAATCTTCTTTCTCTAAAAAAAGCAGCATAAACAAATTGTGTTAATCTCTACTCATCACATAAAAGGGAAATTATAGAGAATTTGTAGTTTTGATGTATTTTTCTATTTAGAAGGATCTGGCAAGATGTAAGTACTTATGAATAGCACTTTTGGCTGGAGTTTATTGCAAGAAAATGAGCTGTCTGGGTCGTATTAGTATTTTCAGAAGTTCTGAAACCTAGTGACTGGTATAATGTGTTCTGTTTAATCTATGCATTTTCATCAACTTGGATGGTTAGAGTGGAGGGGGAGATCCTGATCAAACCTGATATGTAAGCATTAGCATGAAAAATCTTCATCCTTGCAGTTCATTTTAGATCTTTCTATCATTAAACTGCTCTCTCCAAAGCTCTTCAATGTCTTTCTTTTGCTTTTATTTAAGTTACTGGCTCCGTGCCTATTTATTGCTTCAGTCTTTAACTTTCTCATTTCTTCACCATTAATTTGCTTCAGGCTATTTCCTAAAATTTTATTCCTTTTCTCTCATTTTTTTGTTTTTTTCCCCTCTCTTTTTCTACTATATATCATCAGTATATATATATAGAGAGAAACATCCATGTGAGAGAGACAAATCAATTGGGCTCCAGATCGAGCCTGCAACCAAGGTACCATAATCAAACCGTCAACCCTTCAGTCCGAGGGCTGACACTCTATCCACTGAGCCAAACTTACTAGGGCTGAATTATCTTATTTAATAAACTTATTGAATATCAACAGAGGCACTAGATTGTGAAAAATCTTTGCAAGGATTTTAGATTTTATTCTGTTATCAAGAGTGTTGGTCTCGGAGTGGAGTTTTAGAACGGTAACTGCCAAAACAGTGAGAAAAGAAGATTGGAGAGGGATTAAAATTGAAAACAAATATGTTTGGAGGCAATTAAGGTTTGAATGAGAGATTATGAGATTCTGAATTAAGAACTGAAGAAGAGAAAGCAATGGAATTAATAGAATCATGGTGATATATGTAAGAGGAAAGAAGAAATGATAAGTTGAGCAAATAAGTATTTTGAATGCCACTAATTAGGGTAGGCACTGAGGATATTTTGTGACACAAGATCTTTTATGGCATTCACAATTGGGAATGCAATACATGTCAGTTAAATAATAGTAGTAGCTTTGGCTAGTGTGGCTCAGTTGGTTGAGCATTGTCTCATGTACCAAAAAGGTTGCTGGTTTGATTCCTGGTCAGGGCACATGCCCAGGTTGCAGGTTCCATCCCTGGTCGGGGTGAGCACTTGAGGCAACCAATCGATGTTTCTCTCTCCCTCTCCCTTCTTCTCTCTCTAAAATAAATAAAAACAGATTTAAAAAAATAATGGTGGTATAAGATAGTATAAGAGAAGAAATTACTCTTGAATCATGGGCAGGAACAATCTCTGGCAACTTTATGGAGAAGGTTAGAGTTGAGTTTAATTAAGAGGTTACACTATTATATCAGCTGCTTTCTGTACAGGTCCTGTGAAGGTAGATTTAGACTTGAAGATGAGGGTCATATGAGAGAAGTGAAGGGAAGAACGAGATCCAGAGTAGGGGAGGGGTACCATAAGCTTCTTAGCCCTATTACAGTATATCAACCACTCTTCTAATTAAACCTTTCTAGGGAAATAGTCTGAACTTTTAAGAGCTTTTGCCTATCTAGTTTCTAAACTTTGGATTCAGTCGGAATCTTTTTTTTTTTTTTTTTAGTGTTCCTGGAGAACAATGGAAAGGACAATTTACCACAATCCAGAAAAAGTAAGGCCAATATTTTATTTTTAACTTGTTTGATTCAGATTTAATAGGTTGTTTTGCTACTGTTTAAAACCTTTTAATTCGTGAATGTCTTAGAGATAAAATAATTAAGAGTTAGAGTACCCAAGGCAAAAGCCATGTTTTGCATACGTGGTGCTCAAAGTGTTTTTCCTGTCGGTACTGTGAGCCTGTGTGAAAAGTCAGATATTTTCTCCTAGCTGTGTTTTAGGAATAACTTTTAACACTTTATCTGGATGCCCAGCAGTCTACTCTTTTGTGTTTTCTGGCACACTAATGTGTGATATTACCAGGTGTACAAAAAAATCACATAATGCATGTGATGATCATAAAGCTTATATTCTTCTTTTAGAAGTTATCCTTCAATTTCCTCATGTCTTAGGATTATTCATTCTTTAAAAAGTCCTTTTCCAGGACACTACTTAACACAAACAATTGTAATTACAGTGGTCAATGTTTGGGCTGTGGGAAAACCATAGAGTCTATTCACTTGAGTCCAGAAGAGTATGAATTCCTCAAGAGAAAAATCCTCAGCGATGTGATAGATGGAGGTGACCAATACAAAAAGACGACACCTCAGGTGAGTCTGGACCAGGTTTTCTTGCATTCTTGGTGTCTAAGAGCAGGGGATGGCATTTTTTTCTCTAAAAGGACAGATAGTAAATACTTTCAGTTGTGTGGGTCATACAGTCCCTTTTGTAACTTTTCTACTCTGCTGTTGTAGTGAAAATAGCCATAGACAATACATAAATGAATGAGCATGGCTGTGTTTCAGTAATAATTGTATTTATGAAAATAGGCAGTAGACTGGATTTTTTTTTTTTTAAATGCAAAGAGAAGCAGTGGACTGGATTTGGCTTGCTGGCCATAGTTGTCAGCCTTTAAGAGAGATTGCTTTAGAATTTCATGGAACAATTGGGTCAGACTATTATCCATCTATTGAAGTCAGTCCTATTTCATCTGGGCACAAGGTGCACTTAAGCCAAAAAGACGATGCTTATTCTTTATCTAAGTGTTTCCAGAAAACTGTGTTCAGTAAACTCCCATGAAAGTATTATGGTTTCTCACAACTTTTTTAGTCAAGAGAGTTTAAGACAGGGGTCCTCAAACTTTTTAAACAGGGGGCCAGTTCACTGTCCCTCAGACCGTTGGAGGGCCGGACTATAGTTTAAAAAAAAACTATGAACAAATTCCTATGCACACTGCACATATCTTATTTTGAAGTAAAAAAACAAAACGGGAACAAATACAATATTTGTATTTGCATGTGGCCCGCGGGCCGTAGTTTGAGGAACCCTGGTTTAAGATAACAAAATTATCTCCCAAGTTTTCTTAAAATATATTTCTTTATTGATTTCAGAGAGGAAGGAAGAGGGAGAGAGAGATAGAAACATCAATGATGAGAGAGAATCATTGATTGGCTGCCTCCTGCATGCCCCTGACTGGGGATCGAGCCTGCATGTAGGCATGTGCCCTTGCCCGGAATCGAACCTGGGACCCTTCAGTCCGCAGGCCCACGCTCTATCCACTGAGCCAAACTGGCTAGGGCTCCCAAGTTTTCTTAGTATTGAATTTGATTCTCTGAATTATTTTCAGTAGCTTTATTTTGCTAGTCTTCAGTACTTTATGCTGGTTTACCAAGATTAAGTGGATGTAAAATGCTTTTATTTTGGGGAAAAGCTGCCCATCATCTCATTGAATGCTTTTTCTTCAAGGTACTAAATAAAAACAAGAAGTGAAAATTATTCTACCTTCCTATCTTGACTTAAAATGTCAGATCATATATTTTTATTGATTTCTAAAAGGAAGGGAGAGGGAGAGAGAGATAGAAACATCAGTGATGAGAATCATTGATCAGCTGCCTCCTGCACACCCCCCACTGGGGATCGAGCCTGCAACCCAGGCATGTGCCCTGACTGGGAATCAAACCATGACCTCCTGGTTCATAGGTTGATGCTCAACCAGGGAGCCACACCAGCCGGGCATAACATGTCAGATAATGCCCCTAGATCCGTCGTCGGGAAACTGCGGCTCGCCAGCCACATGCGGCTCTTTGGCTCCTTGAGTTGTGGCTCTTCCACAAAATACCATGTGCGGGCTCGCGAACAGTGCAATTGAAACTTCGTGGCCCAAGCGCAGAAGTCGGTTTTCGGCCTGGGCGAGTCTATTTTAAAGAAGTACTGTTGATATTTGGCTCTGTTGACTAATGAGTTTGCCAACCACTGCCCTAGATTATATGAAAACCTTTAATCCTCAGATTAAAGTCAGTATCTGGTCCATAAAAACATTATCTCCATTTTATGGAATATTTTCAGCTGACTTTATTGATAAAATCATAGTTAACATTTATCAAGTGATGCTAAGTACTTTACATTGATTATTTTATATCTTAACCCTTACAACCACTCTATATGGAACTATTTTATTTCTATTTTACAGATAAAGTGATTGAGACTTTGGGAGATTAAATCTGCCAGAGGATACCTTGGTAATAAAATCTAGCAAGGTTTTTAGGTTTGACCCTAAAAACCGTTGTTACAATACTGCCTCTCATGGAATGAAAAGTTACAGTGACAACTGTAACTGACAGCCAACTGGTTGTAGCAGCTCTTTAATGCCTTAGGAATTCCTACCACTAAAATATGAATTAAACAGATTTCCTTTCTCTTATCTTTTGAGCACTTATGTGTATCTTCTGAAGTAGGTGTTTAGATTCAAGGTTGTATGAATTATGCTGTTTGCTACCAAAAACTTATCATTTCTGTTGTGGACTAATTGAATATTCTTCCCACCCTCCAATTTTTTATTTAGTAAAATTTTCAACCTAAAGGAAAATGAAAAAATAGCACACTGAACATCTACCTACTCTTCATCTAGTAACCAGTTGTTATTATGGCTTATACACTTTCTTCGGCCTGGGAGTCTATTTTAAAGAAGTACTGTTGATATTTGGCTCTGTTGACTAATGAGTTTGCCAACCACTGCCCTAGATTATATGAAAACCTTTAATCCTCAGATTAAAGTCAGTATCTGGTCCATAAAAACATTATCTCCATTTTATGGAATATTTTCAGCTGACTTTATTGATAAAATCATAGTTAACATTTATCAAGTGATGCTAAGTACTTTACATTGATTATTTTATATCTTAACCCTTACAACCACTCTATATGGAACTATTTTATTTCTATTTTACAGATAAAGTGATTGAGACTTTGGGAGATTAAATCTGCCAGAGGATACCTTGGTAATAAAATCTAGCAAGGTTTTTAGGTTTGACCCTAAAAACCGTTGTTACAATACTGCCTCTCATGGAATGAAAAGTTACAGTGACAACTGTAACTGACAGCCAACTGGTTGTAGCAGCTCTTTAATGCCTTAGGAATTCCTACCACTAAAATATGAATTAAACAGATTTCCTTTCTCTTATCTTTTGAGCACTTATGTGTATCTTCTGAAGTAGGTGTTTAGATTCAAGGTTGTATGAATTATGCTGTTTGCTACCAAAAACTTATCATTTCTGTTGTGGACTAATTGAATATTCTTCCCACCCTCCAATTTTTTATTTAGTAAAATTTTCAACCTAAAGGAAAATGAAAAAATAGCACACTGAACATCTACCTACTCTTCATCTAGTAACCAGTTGTTATTATGGCTTATACACTTTCTCTCTATATATGTGTTTTTTTGTGTTTTTTTTTAATTTTTTTATTGCTTAAAGTATTACAAAGGGTATTACATATGTGTCCTTTTTCCCCCCGCCCTTGACAATCCCCTGGCCTCCCCTACCCCCCAGTGTCTTATGTCCATTGGTTATGCTTATATGCATGCATACAAGTCCTTCGGTTGATCTCTTACCCCCTTCCCTCCTGCCCCCCAACCCTCCCCGGCCTTCCCGCTGCAGTTTGACAATCTGTTTGAGGCAGCTCTGCCTCTGTATCTATTATTGTTCAAAAGTTTATAATGGTCTCTATTATCCATGAATGTGTGAGATCATGTGGTATTTTTCCTTCATTGACTGGCTTATTTCACTTAGCATAATGCTCTCCAGTTCCATCCATGCCATTGCAAATGGTAAGAGTTCCTTCTTTTTTACAGCAGCATAGTATTCCATCGTGTAGATGTACCACAGTTTTCTAATCCATTCATCTACTGATGGGCACTTAGGCTGTTTCCAAATCTTAGCTATGGTGAATTGTGCTGCTATGAACATAGGGGTGCATAGATCCTTTCTGATTGGTGTTTCTGGTTTCTTGGGATATATTCCTAGAAGTGGGATCACAGGGTCAAATGGGAGTTCCATTTCCAGTTTTTTGAGGAAACTCCATACTGTCTTCCATAGTGGCTGCACCAGTCTGCATTCCCACCAGCAGTGCACAAGTGTTCCTTTTTCTCCACATCCTCTCCAGCACTTGTCATTTGTTGATTTGTTGATGATAGCCAGTCTGACAGGTGTGAGATGGTACCTCATTGTTGTTTTGATTTGCATCTCTCGGATGATTAGTGACTTTGAGCATGTTTTCATATGTCTCTTGGCTTTCTGAATGTCCTCTTTTGAAAGGTGTCTATTTAGGTCCTTTGCCCATTTTTTGATTGGATTGTTTATCTTCCTTTTGTTAAGTTGTATGAGTTCCCTATAAATTTTGGAGATTAGGCCCTTATCAGATATAATGTTGGCAAATATGTTCTCCCATGTAGTGGGCTTTCTTGTTGTTTTGTTGATGGTTTCTTTTGCTGTGCAGAAACTTTTTATTTTGATGTAGTCCCATTTGTTCATTTTCTCTTTAGTTTCAACTGCCCTAGGAGCTGTATCAGTGAAGAAATTGCTTTGGCATATGTCTGAGATTTTGTTGCCTTTGAATTCTTCTAGAATTTTTATGGTTTCCTGTCGTACATTTAAGTCCTTTATCCATTTTGAGTTTATTTTTGTGTATGGTGTAAGTTGGTGGTCTAGTTTCATTTTCTTGCATATATCTGTCCAATTTTCCCAACACCATTTATTGAAGAGACTATCTTGGCTCCATTGTATGTTCTTGCCTCCTTTGTCAAATATTAATTGAGCATATTGGTTCGGGCTAATTTCTGGACTCTCTATTCTATTCCACTGATCTATATGTCTGTTCTTGTGCCAGTACCAGGCAGTTTTGAGAACAGTGGCTTTGTAATACAGCTTGATATCTGGCATTGAGATCCCACCTACTTTGTTCTTTCTCAGGATCGCTGCAGCTATTCGGGGTCTTTTTTTATTCCAGATGAATTTTTGGAGAGTTCGTTCTAGATCTTTGAAGTAGGCCATTGGTATTTTAATGGGAAGTGCGTTGAATTTATAGATTGCTTTGGGTAGTATGGACATTTTAATGATGTTGATTCTACCAATCCAAGAACATGGTATGTTCTTCCATCTCTTTATGTCTTCCTCTATCTCTTTTTTCAACGTCCTGTAGTTTTCTGAGTAGAGGTCTTTTACCTCTTTAGTTAAGTTTATTCCTAGGTAGCTTAATTTTTTTGGTGCGATGGTAAATGGGATTGTTTTTATAATCTCTCTTTCTGAAAGTTCACTATTGGTGTATAGAAATGCCTCAGATTTCTTGGGGTTAATTTTGTATCCTGCTACATTGCCAAATTCATGTATTAAGTCTAGTAGTTTTTTGATGGAGTCTCTAGGGTTTTGTATGTATAATATCATGTCGTCTGCAAATAAGGACAGTTTTACTTCCTCTTTTCCAATTTGGATGCCTTTTATTTCTTCTTCTTGTCTAATTGCAATGGCTAATACTTCCAGGACTATGTTGAAGAGGAGTGGCGAGAGTGGGCATCCCTGTCTTGTTCCTGTTCTTAGGGGAAATGGTGTTAGTTTTTGTCCATTGAGTATGATGTTGGCTGTGGGCCTGTCATATATGGCTTTTATTATGTTGAGGTATGATCCTTCTACTCCCACCTTGCTGAGAGTTTTTATCAAAAATGGGTGTTGGATTTTGTCAAATGCTTTTTCTGCATCAATTGATATGACCATGTGGTTTTTTTCTTTCAATTTGTTTATGTGATGTATCACGTTTATTGATTTGCGGATATTGTACCATCCTTGCATCCCTGGGATAAATCCTACTTGGTCATGGTGTATGATCTTTCTGATGTACTGCTGGATCCGATTTGCTAAGATTTTGTTGAGGATTTTGGCATCTATGTTCATGAGGGATATTGGCCTGTAATTCTCTTTCATTGTGTTGTCTTTACCTGGTTTTGGTATTAGGGTGATGCTGGCTTCATAGAATGAGCTTGGAAGTGTTCCTTCCTCCTGAATTTTTTGTAGTAGTCTGAGGAGGATAGGTTTTAGTTCTTCCTTGAAAGTTTGGTAAAACTCCCCTGAGAAGCCATCTGGTCCTGGGCTTTTGTTTGCTGGAAGCTTTTTGATGACTGCTTCAATTTCTTCCATAGTTATTGGCCTATTGAGATTTTTAGATTCTTCCTGATTGAGTTTTGGAATGTTGTACTTTCCTAGGAATTTGTCCATTTCCTCCAGGTTGTCTAGTTTGTTGGAGTAGAGCTGTCCATAGTATTGTTTAACAATCATTTGTATTTCTGTGGGGTCTGTTGTTATTTCGCCTCTATCGTTTCTGATTTGGTTTATTTGGGTCCTCTCTCTTTGCTTCTTGGTGAGCCTGGCTAGAGGTTTGTCAATCTTGTTTATCCTTTCAAAGAACCAGCTCTTGGTTTCATTGATTTTCTGTATTGTTTTTTTGGTCTCTATGTCATTTATTTCTGCTCTAATCTTTATTATCTCCTTCCTTCTGCTCACTCTGGGGTTTTCTTGTTGCTCTCTTTCTAATTCTTTGAGTTGAAGAGTTAGATGATTTACTACCATTTTTTCTTGTTTTTTGAGATAGGCCTGTAGAGCTATAAACTTCCCTCTCAGGACTGCTTTCATTGTGTCCCATAGGTTTTGGATTGTTGTGTTTTCATTGTCATTAGTGTCCAGGATGTTTTTAATTTCTTCTTTGATGTCATTGGTAACCCAATCAATATTTAATAACATGCTATTCAGCTTCCAAGTGTTTGAGTATTTTGGGTTGTTTTTATTGTAGTTTATTTCTAACATTATGCCATCGTGGTCTGAGAAGAAGCTTTTTATGATTTCAATCTTCTTGAATTTGTGGAGACTTTGCTTGTGACCCAATATGTGGTCTATTTTTGAATATGTCCCATGAGCACCTGAGAGGAATGTATATTCCATGGCTTTGGGGTGAAGTGTTCTGAAGATGTCAATTAAGTCCATCTGATCTAGTGAGTCATTTAGGATTGCTGTTTCTTTGCTGATTGTTTGTCTAGCGGGCTTATCCAGTGGTGTCAGTGGTGTATTAAAGTCCCCTACTATGATTGTATTGTTGTCGATCTCTCCTTTGATATCTTCCAGGAGTTTTTTTATGAATTTGGGTGCTCCTGCATTGGGTGCATATATGTTTACCAGGGTTATATCTTCTTGTTGTATTGATCCCTTTAGTATTATGAAGTGGCCTTCCTTATCTCTGGTTATGGCCTTCACTTTGAGATGTATTTTGTCCGATATAAGTATTGCTACCCCAGCTTTCTTTTCCTTTCCATTTGCGTGAAAGATATTTTTCCATCCCTTCACTTTCAGTCTGTGTGAGTCCCTTCTAATGAGGTGGGTCTCTTGTAGACAGCAGATGTATGGGTCATGTTTTTTTATCCATTCAGCCACTCGATGTCTTTTGGTTGGAGCATTTAGTCCGTTTACATTTAAAGTTATTATTGAAAGGTACTTGTTTGTAGCCATTTCTTTTTTTGTGTGTGTGGCTGTTTTCTTTCTGAGCTTGTTATTTCTTCTTTTTACACCAGTCCCTTTAGCATTTCTTGCATGGCTGGCTTGGTGGTGATAAACTCCCTTAGCCTTTTTTTGTCTGTGAAGCTTCTTATTTCCCCTTCAATTTTGAATGAAAGCCTTGCTGGATAGAGTATTCTTGGATTCAGTCCTTTGCTTTGCATCACTTTGTAGATTTCTGTCCATTCTTTTCTGGCCTGATGTGTTTCTGTTGAGAAATCATTTGATAATCTAATGGGAGATCCCTTGTATGTAACTTTCCGTCTCTCTCTTGCAGCCTGTAAGATTCTCTCTTTGTCCTGAACATTTGCCATGGTAATTATGATGTGTCTTGGTGTGGGTCTTTTCGGATTCACCTTGTTTGGGACTCTCTGGGCTTGTGTGACTTTTTTCTTCCCCACCTCAGGGAAGTTTTCTGATATTATTTCTTCGAATAGGTTTTCTAATCCATGTTCATCTTTCTGTTGTTCTGGCACCCCTATTATTCGTATGTTGTTTCGTTTCATGTTGTCCCAAAGCTCCCTTAGGCTCTCCTCCTGTCTTTTAATTTTTTTCTCCATTTGCAGTATAGTTTGGGTGTGTTTTGCTTCCTTGTCTTCTAATTCACTAATTCGGTCCTCCGCTTCTCCTAGTCTACTGTTGATACTTTCAATGGAGTTTTTTATGGCAGCTATATCACTCTTCATTTCTTCTTGGGCCTTACTTAAGTTGTTGATTTTTTCATCTGTTTCTTCTAGCTTCTTGCATATGGTATTGATTTTTTCCTCCGACCGGTGCATGTACTCTAGGACCCTTATTCTGAATTCTTTTTCCGTCATGTTGCATGCCTCTGTCTCACTTAGCTGCTTTTCTGGCGAGTCCTCCTTCTCTTTCCTTTGGGGGTTTCTTTGTCTACCCATGTTTGATCTCACTGACATATCTAGTTGTTGAGTCGTTCAGTGGCTGCTCCCTGGGTGGCAGTGGCTCCTCGGGCTGTGGTTGCTCCTTGGGCGGTTGTGGTAGCAGTGGCTCCTCCGTTGATAGCAGGGCCTCTGGTGGGTGCTGTTCACAGCTGTGGTGGCTCTTCTGGCAGGTGGAGGGAGGCTTCACACACAGTAACTGTTCCCCAGACAGAGCGTGTGGAGATCAGGAGGCCGCTGTTGCTTGAATCTGCTGCGTTGATTTAAAGGCACAAAATACCCTCTGGGTGGCAGTGTTTTGGGGTTGGCCTCTGAGGCTATACGGCTTCTCTACTTAAAACTGGTTTGGGGAGGTCAACTGCCCAGAGCTGATTCTTAAATCATCGTTACCCTGCTCTGAGTTCTATATATGTGTTTTTATGAACCATTTAAAAATAAGTTATGTTACTTTAAATGTTTCAGCAAATATTTTCTAAGAATAAGAAAATTCTATGTAATTAAATAGCGTCACATTTAAGGACTTTACAATTAATTCAGTGTCATTTAATAAAAAGTATATATTCAGATTTTCCCCATTGTCACCCCAAATTGTACTTTATAACTTTTCCATCTCTGATCCAGGATTCAGTCAAGGTTCACTCATTGCTTTTGGTTGTTATGTCTCTCTAAATCCATAATTGTCTTCTCTGCCTTTTTTTGTTTTTATAACATTGACTTTTCTGAAAAGTCTGGGTGGTTTATCTTGTACAGGGCTTTTCAAACTTTGCACCTACGAATCACTTGAAGATCTGGTTAAAATGCAAATTATGATTCAGCTGTCTGAAGTGGGGCCTGAGATTGTGTATTTTGATAAGATCCCAGGTGATGTGTTTATGGTCTTTGGACCACATATTGAGAAGCAAGACTGTGTATAATTGTTTATTATTTTCTTTTCATTAATTCAGTATGAATGCACTAGTAGATTACATGGATGATGTTCTGTTCTTATTGACTCACAGCAGCCAAATAATATCAAGTTGTGCTCACTTTTGCTGATGTTAAATTTGATCACTATACAAGATGTCTGCATTGTAAAGGTACCTTTCTCCCTTTATAATTTCCCTTTGAAGCCTGGGAAGTTTGGATTATTTGTGAGAGGATTGGGCCAAGTATTGCTGGTGGTGCTAAACCCTAACTGAGGCTGGAGAGCATTGTTCGCTAAGCTATTTCCAGCAGTCCTGAGCCATCCAAGTATGCAAACAGAGAAGGCAGTTGGATGGGATGGTACAGGAGTTTGCTGGTCTGGTACAGTTGAGAGAAAGAGAAAACAGGAATGGAGGGTGTAGGTGAGAGGCGGCTAGATTAATGGACCATGAGGTCAAAGTTGATAGGAAGTAAAGATGGGTGGGACATGGATTAGGAGGCTAGAGAACAGTGGACTGAAGGCTCTTGGAGGTTGAAGATCGAGCATAAAGGGAGTGAGAGTGGAAATCAGATTTGGTTGAGGGGAGGGGGATATTGTTGCTTAGATGTGGCAACATGAATTTTAGAGGAGACACTATTCAACCCACTGCAACTTTTCTTTCTCTTGTGTACATATCTAGGAATGGAATAGCTGGGTCTTTTGGTAGGTGTGTGTGTAAGGAAATCACCAAACTGTGTTCCAAAATGGTGTCTTTTTTTACATTGTTACTATCTGTGTATGAGGGTTACAGTTGTTCCACATCCTGGTCACCTTAATATGGTCAATCTCTTTACCTTTAACCATTCTAATGGATCGAAGTAGTATGTCATTGTGGTCTTAATTTACATTTTCCTAGAGACTGACAATGTTGAGCATTTTTATGTGCTTAATTGCCATCCATATATCTTCTTTGGTGAAGTTCAGATCATTTCCCCAATTAAAAAATTTGGTTGTTTTCCCATTATTGAGTTGTAATGGTTGTTTATATATTCTAGGTACAAGCCCTATATCAGATATATCTTTTGCAAATATTTTCTCCCAGTTTGTGCCTTGCCTTTCATTTTTATCAAATAGAGATTCTGATTTAATTGAAGCCCAGGTATTAGGACTTTCAAAAGCTTAGATGATTTTAAAGTGCAGCCAGGGTTGAGAATCACTGCTTCTAATGTGAGATTTTGAAGAACCCTAATTACGTATAGCAACTTCTTTTCTTTAGGATAATTTTGGGAGAAAAATCTCAATCATAAGTAGCTTTTCCGAAACCTTTGTTTACTGTACTTAGGTGTTACAGCCAGCAGATGGCGATAGTGTAACGTAAAAATTATTTAGGTTATAGGAGTCAACAAAGTTGAAGGATTTGGTGGGCTTCTTTTATTACTAAACTGAAAGATCTCTGTGTCATTTTTGTTTAAGTCAGATTAGTAATAGATAACGATGGGAGCTTTATATGTGAATTTTAAGTGAACAAAATAGAACTCCATTTTATATCCATGTACACTACTGGTTTAACTCCATGAAACTAATTGAGAAGACATCAATGAAGATCAAAAAGTGAATTTGGAGCTATGTGGATGGTGTTAGTTTAATATTTTTTTAGTTTAATATTCATTAATTTTTTTCTTAATTTCCTTTATTCTTAACAATTACAGATTTATTTTTTCATATTTAACTGCTCAGTTATGAATTCAATTCTTTATTTAATCTTTTTATTAGGGAAAATTTCAAACGTGCAAAAGTAGAGACAGTATAACAAACCCCTAGCTCAGTGATTATTAACTCATGGCCACTCTTATTTGATTTATACTTCCTCTTCCTCCCTTGGCCCTCAGGTTTTTGTGAAGCAAATCTGAGCTTAATCATTTGCCCTATAACTTATAAATTCACTTTTAAGCAAGTTTATTTCCCCTATCTTAAAACATACTTATTTGTGTAGAGTGATATTTTTCCTATACAATAAGAAATACTTTGGAACAGCAATTCTCAAACTTTTGGGTCTCAAGACCCTTTTACATTCTTAAAAATTAAGGACTCTTGAAAGCTTTTGTTTATGTGGGATTATATTTACTGATAATTACTTCATTAGAAGTTAAAACTGAAAACCTTTAAAAATATATATTAATTTATTTAAAATAACAATATAAAAACTATTACATGTTGACATAAAATACATTTTTCTCAATAATAACTCTGTTCTCCAAAACAAAAAACAATATGTGAAGAGATAGGCATTGTTTTACATGTAAATCTCTTTAATTGTATGGCTTAATAGAAGACAGCTGAATTTTTATATCTGCTTCTGTATTTAATCTGTTGTGGTAAGTTATTTTGGTTGCAGTATATGAAGAAAATGGAGGCTTATAGAGATATGTAGTTGGAAAGGGTAAGAGTATTTTATTGGTATTTTCAGATTATTATAGTTATTCTTTAATATTATGCCAAAACTCCACTACACATTTGTGAGCAATGAGAGGGAAAAAAACAGGTAATATCTTAGTTTAAGAACCACTGCTCAAGGGGTGGGAGAAAAAGGGAGAAGATCTGAGTTTGGGTAATGAGCACATGGTGAAATATACAGATCTTGTAACATAGAAACCCACACCTGAAACGTATATGTTCATATTGACCAATGTCACCGCAATAAATTTAATTTTAAGAAAAATAAACAAATAAAAATAAAGTACCTTGGTGCATACCTCACATTGTATAGGCATACCTTGGAGATATTGGGGTTTGGTTCTAGACCACCGCCATAAAATGAATGTAGCAATAAAGCAAATCACAGGAAAATAAAATAAAATAAAAAGAACCACTGCTCTAGAAATGCTTTAGAAATAGTTTCCTCTTCTTTCTATTTGAAAAGTTTGAGTAAAATATATTTCCTCCAATTTTGTTACAAAAGCATATTAACAAAAGAAGTTAAAACAAAACAAAGACAGTCTTACTACTCAGCATATCTTCTGTTTAGTTTCTTCTATTCTGTTTTAGTTCTTTTTTTTTTTTAATTAAATCTTTATTGTTCAGGTTACATTTGTTCCTCTTTTTTCCCCCCCATAACTCCCCTCCTCCCAGTTCCCGCCCCACCCTCCGCCCTCACTCCCCACCCACTGTCCTCATCCATAGGTGCACGATTTTTGTCCAGTCTCTTCCCGCATCTCCCATTCCCCTTTCCCCCCCAAGAATAGTCAGTCCATTCCCTTTCTATGTCCCTGATTCATTATAATCACCAGTTCATTCTGTAAATCAGATTATTTATTCACTTGATTCTTAGATTCACTTGTTGATAGATGCATGTTTGTTGTTCACAATTTGTATCTTTACCTTTTTCTTCTTCCTCCTCTTAAAGGATACCTTTCAGCATTTCATATAATACTGGTTTAGTGGTGATGAACTCCTTTAGCTTTTCCTTATCTGTGAAGCTCTTTATCTGACCTTCAATTCTGAATGATAGCTTTGCTGGATAAAGTAATCTTGGTTGTAGGTTCTTGGTATTCAGCACTTTGAATATTTCTTGCCATTCCCTTCTGGCCTGCAAAGTTTCTGTTGAGAAATCAGCTGACAGTCGTATGGGTATTCCCTTGTAGGTAATTGAGTCTCTTTCTCTTGCTGCTTTTAAGATTCTCTCTTTGTCTTTTGCTCTTGGCATTTTAATTATGATGTGTCTTGGTGTGGTCCTCTTTGGATTCCTTTTGTTTGGGGTTCTCTGCGCTTCTTGGACCTGTAAGTCCATTTCTTTCACCAGGTGGGGGAAGTTTTCTGCCATTATTTCTTCAAATAGGTTTTCAATATCTTGCTGTCTCTCATCTTCTGGCACCCCAATTATTCTGATGTTTGTACGCTTGAAGCTGTCCCAGAGGCTCCTTACACTATCTTCATATTTTCGGATTCTTTTTTCATTTTGCTTTTCCGGTTGGGTGTTTTTTGCTTCTTCGCATTTCAAATCTTTGACTTGATTCTTGCGCTCCTCTGGTCTGCTATTGGGTGTCTGTATAATATTCTTTATTTCAGTCCGTGTATGCTTAATTTCTAGTTGGTTCTTTATCATAGCATCGAGGGTCTCATTAGTTTTCGTGACTCTCTCCTCAAGTTTATTGACAGCTTCTAGCACATTTTTGCAAGCCCTCAAAATTGCGATTTTTAGCTCTATATCCTCCATTTCTGTCATGTTTTTTTGTCTCCGCATTTTTTATGCTTTCTTGGTGCACCCCCTAGTGGTCTTTGTGCGCAGTCTTGTTCTAGTTGAGCCTTGATTGTTGTAGTTAATACTAGAGGGATTTGACCACCAGGCCGACTGGCTGTGTGAATCAGCTGTGTCTGCCGCGGAAAACTTCTGTCCTCTGGGGAGGTGCTAATCTAGCCTTTGCCTGAGGCGATCCGGCAAATGGCTCTGCGCAGGGCTTGGGCGGGGCGGGCTCAACAGGGCGGGCGGAGGGAGCGGTTATAGCCCCTCTCAGTCCCGTTCCCAGAGGCTCTGCTTCTCAGAACCCCAGGAACCGCTGCAAACCTCGGAGAGAAAGCTGCCTTCCAACTGATGCCAGACACTCCCGCTTCTCCCGTTTGGGTCCGAGTCCCCAGCGATTCGCCCGTATCTGGAGCTCAGAGTCTGAGACTCCCCCCTGACCGAAAACGACAACCGCGCTCTCAGCCACCAGCCCGCTTTGCGCGCGCACCTCCGCACCTGAGTATTTTCCACACTGCGCCTCCTCTGAGCCTCGGTGTGCTGTTATTTTTCCTTCTAGTTGAAGAGTCTCTCCTCAGCCAGCCTTCCTGTGGTTCTGGGTGATGTCCGTTCCGTCTTTTAGTTGTATTTTTGAAGTGGTTGTTTGCGGCAGCAGTCTGCGGTGTTTACCTATGCCGCCATCTTGGTCTCTCTCTCTCTGTTTTATTTCTTACTGAGACTTCTTTAATCATCTTTCATTTTCCAAAATAGAAGTGTTTTTTTTCTAATTATAAAATCATTTATTTATTTTATTTTATTTTTGACCATTCTTTTTATTTTATTTTTTTACTTTATTTTTTTATTGCTTAAAGTATTACAAAGA
>NW_005357232.1:625547-639810 GCF_000412655.1 Myotis brandtii
GTAGATAAAATTATTTATTAATTATTTAAAAACTGCAGTCAAAATAGACAACTCTAAAGAAGGAAATAATAGCCCAACATAGTCCTCTCATTTTGAACTTTTAAGGAAACTTTAATTATAATAGCACTCTCCCATAATCCTGTGATTTAGAACTTCTTAAATAAAACCTTAATGACTAGGGATTCTGTTTTCTGAAAAAGAAATTGGAGGCAGGCAAATTGCCTGTAGTACATTTAATTGAGTTTTGGGGGGTTAGGTTTAAATCAAATAATTTGTTCTACTTGATAATATATTTTCAGTTAATTGACAGAAGGGAGGCCTTCTGGTGTTTTTCTAATTACAGATTTTAGACAGCAAATGTGACCCAAATGAAATGTCAGTATTAGATCTGATCTAATGTAGGCTTGTTTTTGTTTTGTTTTTCATTTGAGAGTGGCAGCTGCAGACTATGAAAGATGTGAACTCACTGAGCTCTTCATCACAGTCTTCAGAACCTTCCACTCTCATCTCTCCTGGGTTTGAAGATCTGGTTATCTCTAAGATGAACTATGAGGTTTTCCCTCAGATTTAAAAAATGTTGAGTGGTAAATGGCAAACTGGGGGTTTGGTAGTTAAAACAAAAAACTGAGAAAGAAATTTAATTATCTGCAAAGTATAGTTTTAAAAACATGTGTTTTGAATTCTCTATTTATAAAAGCCCATTAAAGATAAATAGTCCTCTACTTAAGCACATTTTACTCAGTGCATACTTAATTAATCAGTAATGCTATGCCCATTTCCTCTTCAACTCCACAATTGAAAACTGAAAAATAGGCTTATTATCTCTGGATCATCAAGGTGTCTTGGTGTAAGAATTGTGGCCAAAATGTGAAACTTTTAGAAAAATCAGTGAGTTCCGAAGTACAGAAAGGGTAAAAATATAAAAAGAGAAACAGGCTGACTCCTTGCAGTGCCTTCTCAGCATCACATATTTCCCTTATTTCTTTATTTTTCTTTATTTTCTCTAATAAAGTACTTGCTGAAATTCTACCAACTGGGCCCCAGTCTTTTTTAGAAGAACTAGCTTGAAGTAGTACATTTCCTCCTGCTGCCTGACTTCTGTTTTACAAAGTTATGAGAATTGGATGTGGGCATGGGTCTTTGGTTGCTGTTGTTTTAAAATTTCGGGATGATTTTTAGACATGGAGAACATTTTGGGGAACAGATCTTAAGAGGATGCAAGAGTGGGTGTTTTGATGTGGCAGTACTGGAGGCAGAGAGATAAAGGCTTCTTAACTTTAGGAGTTTTGAACAACATGGGGGTGTGCAAAAGAGAAACATATTTTTCTTAGGCCAAGCGTAATAAAGTATAGTTTTAAAAAGTGTTGTTTTTCTTATACCCTGTGACTTTTTGTCTCTCAGATTCAGGCTGGCACTATTATCATAGTGTGGCCTTATTATGTAGTTTTGGCATGGAAACCAAATCACTTTTTATAAATTTGTATTTATAGGAAAAGTATTGAGTTCTAAATAGCCATCTTATAAGTGAAGTTTTGGAAACAATATGTTGGAAGTGAGGCAATATCCTGAGTGACCACACTTTTAGTTTTCTTTTGCTTAGAAAGTGCTGGCTTAGATTTTGGATTCATTTTTTCTTTTGCTGATAACTAAATGTATCAGTTTTTATTGTCTTTTCATTTGGTCTCCCTAGAGAATAGAGTAATGTAAATAAGACAGTAGATTAGAAATAACACACTGGTACTGAAGAGGGATAGCCTACTTCTGAGGTAAGAGAAAACGATCAGTTTGAAAGAGTAGCAGCTGAGATGTTGACAATCAGGGCAAAGGCCTCCTCCATTCTCCATAGCACAAACTGATTTTTATAAAGATGCCCCTCTTGCAGTCTTTCTTATCTCAGTAAATACAATTATTACCACTTTTTGATTTAAGCCACTAAACTAGACAACTATAATAGCTTCCTAACTGGTTTCCCTGCTTCCCAATACCCATGTCTGTTTGGTAAGAGTGATCCTTTTATTTTTTAACTAGAGGCCTGGTGCATGAATTTGTGCCCGGGTGGGGTCCCTTGGCCTGGCCAGCAATCAGGGCCAATAAGGGCCACCTCACCCAGTCCCAATAGGGGCTGATCAGGGCCAGCCGTCCGGGGGGAGGGAACACAGGAGGTTGGCTGTGGGAGCGCAGTGATCACCAGGGGGCAGCTCCTGGGTTGAGCATCTGCCCCCTGCTGGTCAGTGCACGTCATAGCTACCGGCTGGTCATCCGGTTGAGTCGCTTAGGCTTTTATATATATATAGATAGATTTTTATTGATTTCAGAGAGGAAGGGAGAGAGGGAGAGAGAGAGAAACATCAGTGATGAGAGAGAATCATTGATCAGCTGCCTCCTGCATGCCCCACAATGGGGGATCTAGCCCACAACCCGAGCTTGTGCCCTTGACCAGAATCAAACCTGGGACCCTTCAGTCCACAGGCTGACACTCTATCCACTGAGCCCAAATCAGTTAGGGTGAGAGTGATCCTTTTAAATCCATGTCAGATCCTGTTACTTCTCTGCTTAAAACTCTCCAGTAGCTTTCCATTTCGCTCAAATTAAAACTAAGAGTCTTTACAGGGACCTGTAAGCCCTTTGCATTAGCTTCTCAGGTCTTATTTCATTCTACTCATACTGGACTTCTTGGTACTCTCGATCCCACCAGATATACTCCTGCCTCAGGACCTTTACACTCACTATTTCCTTTTCCTCCAGATATCTATGATTGATCATTCATCTCATTCAACTTTTTTCTTAAATATTAAATTCTTAGAATGGTTCTTCCTGATTACCCTGTTTAAAATAGCATTAATATCCCTGGCCGGTATGCCTCAATGGTTAGAGTGTTGACCCGAGCACCGCAGGGTTGGGGTTCAATTCCCTGTCACGGGTACATACCTGGGCTGCAGGTTTGATACCCAGCCCACTCAGGGCACATTTAGGAGCTAATCAATCAGTGTGTTTCTCTCACATCAATGTTACTCTTTTCTTCCCACTCTCTAAAAAAGTCAATGGGCCTGGCTGGTGTTGCTCAGTGGTTGTGCACCAACCTATGAACCACGAGGTCACAGGTTTGATTCCCAGTCAGGGCACATGCCTGGGTTGCAGGCTCGATACTCAGTGTGGGGTGTGCAGGGGACAGCCTATTGATGATTCTCTCTCATCAGTGATGTTTCTATCTCTCCCTCTCACATTCTCTCTGAAATCAATAAACATATATTAAAAATAAATAAATGGGGAAACATCCTCTGGTGAGGATTACCAAAAAACAACAATAATAAAATTAAAATAAAATTAAATAGCATGTATACCCTCACTCTCACCCAGGCACACTCTATTTTCTGTCTCTGCTTTATTTTTCTCCGTAGCACTTACCATCATCTGACATACTATATATTTTATTTGCTTTCATTGTCTATCTTTTTTTTCCATATTCGAAGCTCTTCACCCAAGGATATTTTTCCATTGATTTTTAGAGAGAGTGGAAGGGAGGGGGAGAGACTCATCGATTGGTTGCCTCCCAAACACGCCCCAACCAGGGCCTGAGATTGAGCCTGCAATTGAGGTGTGTTTACAATGAAATATTGAGTCACTAAGAAATTTAATAAGATACCATTTGGTGTTCTTCATTTGATAAAAGAACATATGCAGTGCCTTTTTAACGACAATTTTCATTTTGGATTATTTTTACTTTAAAAGATTAAGAAGAAATAAAATTGAGTGTTTAAAGGAGCATGCCTCGGTTATCTGGAATGTTTACTTATATGTAGAACACATTCCCCCAAAATGCAAGGTACAAGGGGATAGTGTTTGTATTCTTAAACTCCTTTAAAAAAATTTTTAATTTAAATTTTATTTATTTAGTTGTTCATTCTCACCCAAGAATATTTTCTCCATTGATTTTTAAAGAGAGTGGAAGAGATGGGGAGAAACAGAGAGAGAGAAACATCTATGTGAGAGAAACACATCAATTGGTTGCCTTCTACACATGCCCTGACTGGTGCTGGGGATTGAGCCTGTACCAAGGTGCCCTTGACTGGAATTGAACCCAGGACCCTTTGGTTGGAAGGTTGATGCTCTAACCACCGGTTAGGGCAGTGTTTGTATTCTTTTTTCTTTTTAAATATATTTTTATTGATTTTAGAGAGGAAGGAAGAGGGAGAGAGAAATAGAAACATCAGCGATGAGAGAATCATTGATTGGCTGCTTCCTGCATGTCCTCTACTGGGGATCGAGCCTGTGATCCGGGTATGTACCCTGACTAGGATGGAACCTTGACCTCCTGGTTCATAGGTCAGCGCTTAACCCCTGAGCCACACTGGTCGGGCAGTGTTTGTATTCTTGAAGAAGTTCAAAAGATCTTTTCAAATTCTAGTTATGCTTCTTAATTGGTTTTAACTATGCTTTTTGTAAAAATGTAAACATTTATATAAGGCTTATTATATGCATTATTGTGAGTAATTTACAACTCATTTAATGTCATCTTTATAATAATCATGGGAAAGTTACTTATTTCTCTTATCCTCTGTTTCTTGATTTTTAAACAGAGAAGATTGGACTACATAATCTCCAAGGCCCCTTCCAGTTCTGAAATGTTAAAACTTTCTAACTGTTGGCCAGGCAACCTAGTTATGTGTTAATTAAGACAAGTCATCTTTTCCTAGTGGGAGCAGAGATGATGGTGAAGCCCTGAAGATAGTGCAGAGTAGGAGAGGAAGTTGTTATTTGGATGAATGTAAGTGCAGAATCTGTACCTGGCAAAGTGTCAGTCTGGGAAGGAAGAAAGAATACATCAAATCATTGTTGAGGTTTTGATGATGTGAAACTGTTTAACTACCTCACTGCCTTTCCTTAATATCTTAAGGTAGAAATTCAAGGTTGTTTAAGTCTTGAGCAGAGCACATGACGCCTCCTTATTATCTGGCACTACTTTTTAGCTATAGATTGAAACTTAGCCTGGACTTCTCCCCCAAGGTTTCAAGAAATAGGAAATAGAAGAGTTAAGAATTTAGTACATGAAATATAAAATTTGAATCTGATTAAGCATCTAGAGCCAAGTACTAATTTACAGGAAATATAGGGGATATATTACACCTTAAGGATGCAACCATCAAATCCAGTCCATGGGAAACCCAGTTTCTTTCAATAAAAAAAATTTTAAGGGGTGGAGAGAGGAAAGACCTATAGATCAAAAGCAATTTGTGATATATCAACCAAGAGCTAGAGAGAGATTTTATACTGAACTGCATTGCTTTTCCTTTGCAAAAGGGATGTTAACATTAGTTCTGGAGTGGAAAACGAAATCCTATAATTGTTAATCCATTACGTAATGAAAACTATAGCTAAAGTGTCAATCTGGAATGCTCGGTGTGCTTCTACCCCTGCCTCTGGTGCAGGTGGCAACTGTAGATTAATTGTGGTGTGGTCAGGCCTTCCGTGAAGAGAAGTTTGAACCTGAGAGCCTATGTCCTCAGCAGTGCTAATTGGGAGATGTGGAGTAAGGGGATTTCCACTGTTTGTTAATAAGATCTCCAGGCGCATTTCCTCTTTGTTTTTGCATTTCTCTCAGCTGTGAAGCAGCTGCAGGGAAGTAAAATGTGATTTCCTGCCCTTGGGTTTCTGGCTTTTCTTTTGGAAATTATAATTAGAAGAGTGGAACGTGTATGGATTGAGTTACCTACACAGCTGATTTAAACACCAATTTTTCAGTTTTATTGAGATAGAATTGACATATAACATTGTGTCAGTTTAAGGTGTACAACATAATGATTTGATATTTGTAAGGAACTGATTATTATTAAGTACCAAAACAAACTGAAAAATCACTTTCAGAACTAGCAGAGCTGAATGATCAGATCCAAAGTACTGTATTCATGTTCCCTTGTCAACTATGTCACCAGTGAAGCTACCAGTAAATTAGTATTTAAATCTTTAATTTATCATTATTGTGTTAGGATAAAACTTTTATAGTAGAACTAGTAGCCCTGCGCATGAATCTGTGCATTCGTAGCTCACTGCCCTGCTCTCCTGTAGCTCTCTGCCCGCTGCCCCCACTGCCACTGGTAGCTCTCGGCTGCTTGTAGCTTGCTTACCCACCCTCCTGTAGCTCTCTGCCACTTGTAGATTGGTCGTGATGTTATGACATCCTGACTAATTTGAATATTCCTCTATTATATTAGATGCCCTTATAAATAAAACAATGATAATGGACTTGGGGGGAAGAGGAAAGGGCCATAATTCTTCTCTTTCTTGTTTTGTGATTAACCCTGTTGGTTTTCAGATATTGTTCCATAGGATGCTGAACTCCCAGAAGTTTTGGTAAATTTTTGTCTAAATATATGTGCAGCCTTGTTTTAGGTGGGCTATAGCCTGGTAGGTAGACATGACATGTATATATAAGGTAAAATTATATTAAATTCCAAGTTTAGATAGCTCAGGACACCAGAATTTATTAGAAAATGGCCAGAGCAGAAGCAGGTGCAGTGAATTTCAGCACAGTTTTCCTAGGCCCCTAGAGTTTCTACATGGGACTGAGCAGTGAGTGGCAGTGTCCATCCAAGGTAGGATCTCTTCATCTTAAGTCACATTGCATCACAGATCTTTTATATCTAGGTTGACACTACTGTTCACAAAGACTTAGACCACAATCTTCATGCCTCCTTTAAGAGGACTTTTATGAATATTGGGCTCTCCTGGACTCCATGTCCTCTCCTCACTAGAGGAAAGAACCATTTCCCTGTGGTGAGGGTGTATAATTTTTCTCATGGAAGAGGACCTAGAGCTGTGTTGCTAATGGGACTTTTTTCCTCAGCTCTAGTTCTCACTTCTCCAAGTGACTCCCAAGTTGTTTTCTTTAATCCTGGTTACTCTTTTAAATGCCAGATCAGTGTAACCAATTGCTTGTAAGACATTTCTGTGTGAATATGCCATGAACTTAAATTCAACATGTCAAAAACAAATTCTAGCCTTCGATCACATATCACTGAGTTTATTTTTTTGATTTTCCTCTTTGCCACCCAGATTGGAGAAATTAAAACTGATTTTGTCCTGGCTGGAGTGGCTCAGTTAGTTGAGCATTGTCCCATGCACCAAAAGGTCACCAGTTGAATTCTCTGTCAGGGCACATGCCCAGATTGTGGGTTTGGTCCAGGTCTGGGTGCGTATAGGAGGCAACCCCATCCATGTTTCCCCTTCTCTCTCAAAAAAAAACAAAAACATTTTTTTAAAAAGGACTTTAAAGAAACAAACTGATTTTGACTCCTCTTTTATCCTTAAACTTTGTGTGGTATCAGTCACTAATCCTATTGTGCAGCATTTCTCAATTCTGCCTCTGTTGTTCCGTTTCCACTACTTCCATTGGCTGTATGCTGCTTCGAAAACCAATACGAAAGAGGCAGGTGCTGGTGTAAGGAAAAATGATTTATTCAAGAGCCCTCAGCCTAATAAGATGGGGGGAAAAGACTCTCATCCCAAAGACCGTCTTAACATCTCACTGCAGGCAGAGGTTTATAGGGAGGGAGAGGGAAAACAACAAAGAGATAAAAGGGAGGGGGTTAAAAATTCCTCTTGCATACCAGCAGAGTCTTTTCTAATAAGGACTTTGAAAGTGGTCAAGTGATGGTGTGGTGTGTGTCATCTTGGTTTTTGTCCTCCTGGTTTTACGATTGAAGGTCAACAAATCTCCCAGAGCTGGGATGACTGAAGGTTGGAGTCTGTACCTTTTGAAGTTAGTTCCTAGAATTCTTATACAAACATGCTGTTTATCTACAAGTTACATATTAGAGTCAGCATTTACAGAAACAATGTCGAAAGAATGGTGGGTTGCGTTACATCTACACTCTTCTTCCATCTTTTATCTTCACACTATTGCCACATTAGTCTTTTCAAAACAATGATTTAATTACATTATTCTCTTGTCCCAAAATCTGCAGTTTCCCATTCCTGCCCTGAAAGTAACTCCTTCACAGTTTCTCTACAACCTAATTTTCAAGCCTCATCTTTTAATACTCTGCTCTACACACATCTGCTTCAGCTAGATTTGGCTATTCACTGCCTCTGGACTGCTTTTCCCCTTTATCTACTCTGTACTCCTGTTTTCAAATCCTGTTTTTTTCGTCAAGGCTTTCTCAAATATGTTTTCTGTCACACAGTCTTCCCTGACCTCTATAGTCTGTGTTTATCTTTTCTTCCTTTGAACTTGCAGCATTTATTAACCCTGGCACACTCTTGGCTATTAATCTGTACCATGTGTTCTTGTTTTTGTGCTTAGTTTTTCACATCAGTATCTTGTCTTTTCAACTACATTATGCACTGATTGAGGGACAGAGCTCCCTTCTTTGTAGGTATTCTCCGCAATGCTTGACAACCAGTAGGTGTGCAATAAATGTTGTTATTTATACATTGCCATTCATTTTACATTTCTTATGTCATAGCTACCATTTATTTAACTATATTGTTTAATCATTACAATTACTTTGAGGGAAGGAGTATTTTATATACTTTACAAATGAGGAAACTGAGGCTCAGAGAAGTTCAGTGACTTGCCAGAGCCACACAGTTTAAGTCATAAAGGCTGTATGCAAACCCAGATCTTTGGATTCAATTACAGATGCTTTTACACTTATTAGTAATTCTACCTCCTTATTAGTCTGATGTATTTTTCTTTTTTTAATTAAATTTATTGGGGTGACATTGGTTAATATCATATAGATTTCAGTTATGGGTTTCTGTGTTACAAGGTTTATATATTTCACTGTGTGTCCATTACCCAAAGTCAAATCTTCTCCTGTCACCATGTTTTTTGAGGTTGGGAGAGTGCTTAATATTTAGCTTGCTGTTACTTGCCTAATTAATGGCAGCAGAAGAAAAAGTGTGCTAACATGAATAAGCAGTAATTGCTAGCAGGAACAATAAAACAGTTGCAAACTGTGTCAGAGTTCACAGGAAAATAGAATTTCCCTTAATCTCATCGATTACTGGTGGAATGACTCACCTTCCAGTAGTGCGTTGTTCTTAAGTTATTCAATATTTGTTTAAGTTAGACAAGGGAGGGAAAATCACTGATGAGATGTACAAGAATCGTCATTTGAGCTAATGACTGTTCCTGGGATATCCCCAAGATTTGTACCTTAGTATTCTTGCCTCCTATTTACTGTTTGACTCTTTCACGTTTGGATTTTTTTTAGAGTAAAATCACTTCCCATTTCCTTTCTGCCCTTCATCTGGACAGCTTCCATAGGCTACTTTCTTATACTGTGATGCGCAAAGATTAACTATATGCTCACTTAACATGAGTCAGATTTAGTATTGCTTATCTTAGAATTTCCAAGAATTAAAAAATTTTCTATCTCTGTTCTCGCTTTTCTATTCTTGATTTTTTTTCATTAAAAGAGGACAAAAAGACAACCCAAACTATTTTCTTTATAAATTAGCAATAAAATTGAGCATAAATGACAGTAAATTCTGCTTCATTGCTATGAGGAAATGGTAAATTTTGATAGCTTTTGCAGATACAACTGATAAATTATTTATTCTGTTTTATAAATAAACTAGAGGCCTGGTGCATGAATTCATGCATAGGTGGGGTCCTTTGGCCTGGCTGGCCATCAGGGCTGGCCAGCCGTGGGGAAGGACCGCAGGAGATTGGCCGGCCATGAGAGGTTGGTTGTGGGAGTGCACTGACCATCCGGCTGGCTGGGGGGAGGGACCGAGGGAGGTTGGCTGTGGGAGCGCACTGACCACCAGGGGGAAGCTCCTGCATTTAGCGTCTGCCCCCTGGTGGTCCATGTGTGTCAAGCGACCGGTCAGTCGGTCAGCTGGTTGTAATGGTCACTTAGGCTTTTATATATATACTAGAGGCCCGGTGCATGAAATTCGTGCAAGAGTAGGCCTTCCCCCAGCTGTCGGCACCGGCTTCCCTCTAGCACCCAGGACCCAGGCTTCCCTCTGGCTGCTGGCAGGCACCCAGGACTCGGGCTTCCCTTGCAGCCCTGGCTTCATCTGGAAAGTCATCTGGAAAGATGTCCAGTCTAATTAGCATATTATGCTTTTATTATTATAGATAGATAGCTCATTCAACTCAGTGAAGTTATGAGTTAAGTAGGAGTCAGAAATAGAGGTTCTGTATTTTTTCTGTAGGCATTGATTTGGTCTTTTTTCTCCTTGCATCTTGGTTTTCTCACCTGATTGTTTTGAGGATAGAATGAGTACATATACTAGTATGCATGTTGTAAGGCAGAAAGTAATCTACAAGGGTGTCCTACAGGATTCCCCTGCAGAAAACACTTGATTTATGAATCATCTGTATGTGTGAACTGCAAGGACAAGATAACCTGTTCAATCTAGAGTCCTTCTGAAGGGGATGGGCTGAATAGTCCCTTTGACCCCTAAATCAGAACAACCTGGGAACAAATGAAATGTAGATGTGCTTTTTTTACACATATGGAGGCAGTTAGATTATTGGTACTTATAGGGATCCATCTATTCTACTGCTGTATGAGGAACAGGAAGCAGGGAAAGTTGTTTTGCTGATATCTGTTTTAAAACTCAAAGAGTTATAAATGGTGACAAACTGTTGGTAAAATTTGTACCATTATTACTACTGACCTAAATTTAGCACATGAAGAGACTTTTGAGGTATGGTCTTATTGTAGTCAAGCACTTAATTTTATTGAATCCTTGCGACAGCCCTTTGAAGTAGCCCCACTTCATTTCTCAGGAACCTGAGGTCCAGAAAAGTGAGGTAACTGATCTAAGGTATATAAGCTAATGCAGAGAAGATGCAAACACAGATAGGCAGTGGTTAGTCCAGGCTCCTTTAGTATCCTCACAGCTGAGGGCTGTGCATGTATCTGAGGAGGATAATATGGTATCCAAATTTATTGTTAAGGGAAACATTTTTAGTTTGGCCACTTTTGAGGATAAACCAGTGGTTCTCAACCTCTGGCCCTTTAAAACAGTTCCTCATGTTGTGATCCCCAACCATAAAATTATTTTCATTGCTACTTCATAACTGTAATTTTGCTACTGTTATGAATCATAATGTAAATATCTGATATGCAGGATGGTCTTAGGCGATCCCTGTGAAAGGGTCATTCGACCGACAAAGGGGTCGCGACCCACAGGTTGAGAACCACTGGCATAAACAATGAAAAATTTATAAAGATTCTTAAAAAGAGCCTTGGGCAACCCTCTTGTAATTGCTTTTCTCTAGGAATTCTTTTTGAGGGTTTTTAGTTAGTGTTAAATTTTTCTCCAGGACTTTCTGCCCCCTATTTGGAAAGTAAGTATTTATTTTCTGATTTATTTATTTATTTATTTACTTACTTATTTACTTACTTACTAGAGGTCTGGTGCGTGAAATTTGTTCACGGGAGTGGGGGGGTCCCTCAGCGCAGCCTGCACCCTCTCGCAATCCGGGACCCCTTGGGGGATGTTCCGCAGGGATTGGGCCTAAACTGGCAGTTGGACATCCCTCTCGCAATCCGGGACCACTGACTCCTAACTGCTCACCTGCCTGCCTCATCATCCCTAACTGCTCTCCTGCTTGCCTGACCGCCCCTAAGCACCTCTGCCTGCCTGCCTGATTGCCCCAAACTGCTTGCCTGCCTGGTTGATGATCTCTAACCACCTCTGCCTGCCTGCCTGGTCACCCCTAACTGCCTCTGCCTCAGCCCCTGCCACCACAGCTTCATCCAGAAGAACAACCAGAATGACGTCCGGAAGGTCATTCGGCTGTCCGGTCTAATTAGCATATTACATTTTTATTATTATAGACTAGAGGCCCGGCCTGATTGCCCCTAACCACTCTGCGCCTCGGCCCCGCCGCTGTGGCTTCGTCCGGAAGGACATCCTAAAGGTCATTTGGCTGTCCAGTCTAATTAGCATATTATGCTTTTATTATTATAGATTGGCCTTAATGATTTATTATTTTTCCTTAATGTCCAACAGTTTTTACACAAAGTTCTTGGATTATAGTTATAAACATTAGTCCTGTTCCTTTGCTTTGTTTTTCTCCTTTTAGGAGTCTAATAAGACATATGTTAAATCTTTTCTGCCTGTTTTCCATTTTAAGGACTTTCTCTCTTGACCTGTTTTACTTCTTTTTTTTCTAGTGTTATTTTTAATCTTTATTGTTAAGATTATTAAATATGTCCCTCTTTTTTCCCCCCATTGCTCCCCTCCACCCCGTTCCCACCCCAACATAGGCCTTTGCCACCCTATCATCTGTGTCCATAGGTAATGCATATGTGCATATAAGATCTTTGTTTAGTGTCCTCCCCCATCCCCCTTTCCTTTGACAGTCATCTGTCTGCTCCATTTCCATGCCTCTGATTCCATTCCATTCACTAGTTTATTCTATTAATTAGATTTCTTATTTGTTTATTTTGATGTTTAGATTCAATTGTTGATAGGTATTTACTAGTATTTGTTGCCATTTTGTTGTTCATAGTTTTGATTTTTTTCTTCTTCTTCTTAAAGAATACCCTTCAACATTTCATATAATATTGGTTTGGTGGTGATGAACTCCTTTAGCTTTTTCTTGTCTGTGAAGCTCTTTATCTGCCCTTCAATTCTAAATGAGAGCTTTGCTGGGTAGAGTAATCTTGGTTGTAGGTCCTTGCTATTCATCACTTTGAATATTTCTTGCCACTCCCTTCTGGCCTACATAGTTTTTGTTGAGAAATCAGCTGACAGTCATATGGGCATTCCCTTGTAGGTAACTAAATGCTTTTGTCTTGCTGCTTTTAAGATTCTCTCTTTGTCTTTAGTCCTTGGCATTTTAATGATGTGTCATGGTGAGGGTCTCTTTGGGTTCCTCTTGCTTGGGACTCTGTGCTTCCTGGACTTGTAAATCTACTTCTTTCACCAGGAGAAACTAAGGAATCTGGATGGCACAGCTGAAACATCTCAGGTTTAAACTTAGCATTTGCTCTCTTCACATATTCCTCAAGCGTTGTGATAAACGTATTACATGTGGCACTAAATAGAGAAGAGGCTTCATTCATGTTCTCTATGCTGGGAGATGAATGATCTTCATCATGGTGAACAAATTCTTGAATTATATGAATTATGTATTTAGGTCACAGAAGAGGCGAAGTTCAGACATTGTGGTTTTCAGAGATTCACTGGTTTCACTTAATTTACTTTTTTAGTCCTAGTATCAGTCAAACAGGCTTTAGAGCTCCCCAGAACAACCAGCCAGCTCTGTCTTGCAGCTGCATTCACCACTTTCATGTAGAAATGCTGCTCTCCTGGAATGATTAATTCCTTTCTTGTGTCATCTGCCAAATGGATTTTAATTTTACAAACTGCCATCTTTATACTTCCTTTGCTCCTGTTGCAAACATCATCTTGTGTATCATAGTAGGACAGGATTACATTATTTAAAGCAAACCATTGAGGCTGTCAACCTATGAGATAGTTGGTCCACTTGTACAGATCTCTTCCATGCTTCGGAGCCTGGCACTGCTCATCCTGCTGGTCCGGCACCAGCCTTCCAGCCACAGTGATTGGGTAGACTGGACAGCCGTTCCTAGCCCTGCCGACCCCTCCCCTGGTGGCCCTAGCCAACACCAAGCTGCCCTCAGCCCGCAAGCACCCTAGTATCTGGAGGCCCATAGAGGGCTGGAGTGAGGTGGCAGCAGGTGGAGCTCGGGGACCAGGAGGAAGTGTGGGTTCAGATATCTCTGGGTGAGTCTTGGCCATCCTCCTGCTCTAGTTTCCTCATGCCAGCTGCTCCCTGTTTGTTTTCCTACATTTTTCTTGATAGGTCAAGTAATCTTTTCATAGATTTAAAGCCAGTTAGATTTCTGCTAACTGCTTGCTTCTGTCTTGTCCATTTTTTTATTGATTTGTAAGAGCTCTTTATTTGAAAAATTGTGATTTGAATTACAATCTTCTGAGGCCCCTTTTTTTTTTAAAAAAAAACTTAAGATATTTAGTTTTCCGTGCACGTTTTAAAATAGGCACATTTATAAAACTTTTTTCTTATGGCTCCTGGGTTTCATACTTAGAAAGGTCTTTTCCATTATAAGATTACTAGAGGACCGGTGCAAAAAATTTGTGCACTCGGGGGGGAAAGGAGGTCCCTCAGCCCGGCCTGTGCCCTCTCCCAGTCTGGGACCCCTCAGGAGATAACGACCTGCTGGCTTAGGCCTGCTCCCGGGTGGCAGAGGGCAGGCCCAATCCCTAGGTGCAGCCCCTGGTCGGGCTCAGAGCAGGGCCGATTGGG
>NW_005357232.1:640767-642784 GCF_000412655.1 Myotis brandtii
ACAATGTTTCAAACTGCAAGCTCAGAGGCCGACAGCGGCAGGCGGGGAACGTTGGCTTCCTCCGTCACTGAAGCAAGCAAGCCTCATGTTCGCTTCAAGCTGCCTGGCTGCCGGCCGCCATCTTGGCTGGCAGTTAATTTGCATATCGCCCTGATTAGCCAATGGGAAGGGTAGCGGAGTGACACCAATTTGCATGATTCTCTTTTATTAGTGTAGACTAGAGGCCTGGTGCAAAAAATTCATACACGGGTAGGGTCCCTAAGCCTGGTTGGCGATCAGGGCCAATCTGTGGGGCTATCGGAGGGCCCCCTGCTAGCACCTGCCTTGGCCAGCCTGGTGCCACCTGCTTGCTGGCCTCGCCCAATGCTGCTGTCGCCGGTTGCCTCCCTCTGCAGGGCAACCGGCAGGGTAATTGGGGGTCCCCCGCTGGCACCTGCCTTGGCTGGCCTGGGGCCTGCGGGCTGGAGGCAGCTCCTGTGTTGGTGGTCATTGTGTGTCATAGCGACCGGTTGTTCCATTGGTTGTTCAATTTGCATATTAGGCTTTTATTATATAGGATTAAACAATGAACACTCACAAACAAAAAACCTCCCTTTGCTCCCTACTATTTTTGTTGTTTTCCATTAAATTTTTTATTCATTTGGAATTTTTCTGGTATAAATGAGATATGTAGTTCCCACTTGATTATTTTCCTCTATCTAATTACCCAGTTATGTCAATATCTTTTAACAACCCATATTTCCCCCCCACCACATTGGGATGCCACTTTTAGCATATATCAAATTCCCATTAATACTGGGGTCTGTTTCTGAACTTTCTATTCTCATCCATTAACTTCTGTACATGATCATGTTATTTTGTTTGTTTGTTTTGTTAATCCTCACCTAAGGATATTTTTCCCATTGGTTTTCTTTTCTTTTCTTTCCTTTTTTTTTTTTGAGAGAGTGCAAGGGAGAAAGGGAGTAGGGGAGAGAGAGAGAGAAACATTGATGTGAGAGAGAGACATGGCCAGGGCCTGGGATTAAACCTGCAACTTAGGCATGTGCCCTTGACTGGAAATCAAACCCGAGACCCTTTGGTGCATGGCCCATGCTCTAACCACTGAACACACTGTCCAGGGCATACATGACCATACAATTTTGATTGCATGCTATAGTTGTATTACATATCTTAACACGTTAAGCACCATGTCAGTCACCGGTGACTGACACTATACTTTCCATCCGGACCGGTCAGTCACTGGTGCCACCAGCATATTGGTGAAATCAGATATCGTGGGCTAAACGGAAAGGAAGACAAAACAGGCTTGGTGCTTAACGTGTTAATATGTGGTAGGGCTAATCCTTAGAACTGGGGTTCTGGCCCCTTAATAAACTTTCAAATGGTAAATATTATAAACCCACAAGAGGCCCAGTGCACGAAATTTGTGCACTTGGTGGTGGTGGGGGGGGCGTCCCTTAGCCCGGCCTGCGCCCTCTCACAGTCCAGGAGCCCTTGGGGATGTCTGACTGCCAAGGAGGTGGGAGAGACTCCCACCACCGCCACTCCGCTCACCAGCCGTGAGCCCGGCTTCTGGCTGAGTGCTGCTCCCCCTGTGGGTGCGCACTGACCACCAGGGGGCAGCTCCTGCATTGAGTATCTGCCCCCTGGTGGTTAGTGCACATCTAGTGACCGGTCATTCTGCCATTCGGTCGATTTGCATATTAGCCTTTTATGCCTGCAGGATTAGGCCGAAACCGGCTCTCCGACATCCCCCGAGGGGTCCCGGATTGCAAGAGGGCGCAGGTCAGGCTGAGGAACCCTACTGGTGCACGATCGGGGCTCGGGAGGGACGTGGGAGTTTGGCCAGCGGGGAGGGACCACAGGAGGGCTCCAGGGCATGTCTGGCCCATCTGGCTCAGTCCCAGTCAGCCAGACCCCAGCAGCAAGATAACCTACTGGTCAGAGCATCTGCCCCCTGGTGGTTAGTGCACATCATAGTGAGCAGTTGAGCAGCCTTAGCATATCATTAGCATAT
>NW_005357232.1:643539-650676 GCF_000412655.1 Myotis brandtii
CCAACTGCCCCCCCAGTGGCCTGATCACCCCCAACTGCCCTCCCTTCCTGGCCTGATCTCCTCTAACCCCATTCCCAAGCCTTCCCGCCCGCTCTCCTGATCTCCGGCTGGCTCCGTGGCTTCTGCTGGCACCGCCATCTTTGTCTCATCAATTTGCGTATTCCCTCCTTATTGGCTGAGGGTGCCACCATCTTTATCGTGAAGTGATGGTTAATTTGCATATTACTCTTTTTTTTCTTTCTTTTTTTTTTCTTTTTTTAATATGTGCACTGATAGCTGAAGCTAATACACAGGGTCTTATTAATATATTTTATTGATTTTTTTACAGAGAGGAAGAGAGAAGGATAGAGAGTTAGAAACATCGATGAGAGAGAAACATCGATCAGCTGCCTCCTGCACACTCCTACTGGGGATGTGCCCGCAACCAAGGTACATGCCCTTGACTGGAATCGAACCTGGGACCTTTGAGTCCGCAGGCTGACGCTCTATCCACTGAGCCAAACCAGTTAGGGTGCATATTACTTTTTTATTAGGATGATAAAATATATTGTTCCTGGGAAAAATTATATTTTTGATATATGGCAGAGTCTCATTACCAGTGACTTTTAAACAGTTTTGACCACAACTTAAGTACAAAATACATTTTATATAACATCCTGTTTTTATAGCTGAAAAAAATGTTTTACATGCAAAATATTACTACTCTTGATGCATGTGTTGCACTCTATTTTAATTGTTTATGACCTGTAGTTGAAAAATACCTTACTAGACTTCTATTCAGGTGAAATCCCAATACTTCTTATTTGTCTTTTTTGAGGGTGGGGAGCAGAAGAAGGAGGGATACCTCTTCCTAAATAACCTGGGACACTACATCAAAACAAGTAGGATTTCTCAACAAAAGGCCTCCTGAAGGGCATTTGCATTTCTCTCCCCTTGTTTGCAAGTGCCCTATAAGAAAGGAGAGTAATCTTGATTGACATGCTTTGCTTCTGAGTATAGGCCACAACTTATTAATATGTACTGTCCAGAAAGAAGGCAGGTGCTAGGAGGTTCAGGCCCATGTGAGGACAGCTCCCACCATCTGCAAACATAGTTGTGTTGTGATCTGGCTTTGGGCTTCCCTGAGAGATTTTTGTTCTGAGGTATAGTGGAATGATGAGAGGATAGATTTCTAGGTTTCAGATTCTAAACTTACCACTTTCTGGTTATGTGACTTCTCTGTGCTTTAGTCTCTTAATCTGTTAAAGTGGAGGAAATGGTAATATCTACTTTGTACCATTGAATAAAAGAGGTAATACATGGAAGCACTTAGAATTCTTGTTTTTGCATATTTTTGTGATCTACATGGTATATGGAATACACTGTAAAAGTTCTGTGTTGTTGTTATTATAGGATTGTTCTTCTTTAACCTCACAATTAAAACATTTGGGGGAAGAGGAGTAGGTGGATTTTTTCATTAAGTTTCCGTGAATCTCATGAGTCCATAGCTTTTTTTTTATCCTATGAAAGTTTTTAGGTTTTTTTTTTAATGATTAGTTGTCATCTTTTTTGTTTTGATTTATTCCTTGGAAACATCCTTGTGAGATTTCAGTTGGAGCTCTATTCTCTGGCCTTTATATCGATTAACATTCTCTTTTTGTTCTTTTCCTCTGCATTCTAAGAGAATCTGTCAAAGTTTGTACTGCATTTCACAATAATCTATGTTCTAGTATATTAGTTCTGATGAAGATATAATTTTGCTGTTGGATTTTGTTTTTTCTTAAATTTATATATTTCTTCCAGATCCCTTTGCATCTCTTGCTGTTCTGTCCTTACAGCTCATTGCTCTTTCTTAATAGATAAAACTGAGTTTTATCCTTTTATAGTAAGAAGACAGTAATAAAAAATATCCACTGCCTATGCCCTAAATTTCTGGTGTTTCCTCGGGCTTCCTTCCTCTCCTCCTACTCTACCCCTCTTCTCGTCCATTCACTCACTCCTTTGGTTTTCTCTACCACCTATATGCCAGTGACACACACACATCTATATAACTCTAGCCCTCACATTCTCATTGAATCCCATACTTTCTTTTGGACATCTTCCGGAATAACATTCTCTCAGTGACAAGATAAGAGTAGTAAACTGTTTTATTCTTTGTGTGCAAATGTTTACTTGAATGATAGTTTAACTGTATAAGTTTTAGTATTTTCCCTGAACACTTTGAAGATAGTAGTTGGAAACATCCTTGTGAGATTTCAGTTGGAGCTCTATCCTTTGGCCTTGATATCTATAACATTCTTTCTCTTAACATTCTCTTTTTGTTCTTTTCCTCTGCATTCTAATAGAATCTGTCAAAGTTTGTACTGCATTTCACAATAATCTATGTTCTAGTATATTAGTTCTAATGAAGATATAATTTTGCTGTTGGATTTTGTTTTTTCTTAAATTTATATATTTTTTTCCAGATCCCTTTGCATCTCTTGCTGTTCTGTCCTTACAGCTCATTGCTCTTTCTTAATAGATAAAACTGAGTTTTATCCTTTTATAGTAAGAAGACAGTAATAAAAAATATCCACTGCCTATGCCCTAAATTTCTGGTGTTTCCTCGGGCTTCCTTCCTCTCCTCCTACTCTACCCCTCTTCTCGTCCATTTTCACCCACTCCTCTGGTTTTCTCTACCACCTACATGCCAGTGACACACACATATCTATATAACTCTAGCCCTCACATTCTCATTGAATCCCATACTTTCTTTTGGGCATCTTCCTGAATAACATTCTCTCAGTGACAGGATAAGAGTAGTAAACTGTTTTATTCTTTGTGTGCAAATGTTTACTTGAATGATAGTTTAACTGTATAAGTTTTAGTATTTTCCCTGAACACTTTGAAGATAGTAGTCCATTGTCTTCTGGCCTCTATTTTAGCTACTGTTGAAAAATATGCTTTTGGTCCAATTTTTGTTCCATTGTAGACCACCTCTATTTTCCTTGTTGCTCTTAAGATTTTTTTTCACTTTTGCGGTTTCACCATCATATGTATATATGAATGTATTATTTTTCCTTCTTGGGATTCACTGAGCTTCTTGAGTCTGGGGTTTTACATCTTGAATTAATTCCGAATAATTCTCAGTCCATATATCTTCAAATATTGCTTCTCCTGAAATTACTATAAGACTTTTGTTGAGCCCTTTCACACTCTCCTCCATGTCTCTTACTTTCTCTCTGATATATTTCATCTCTTTATCTTTCCAAATTGCATTCTGGGTAACGATCTATCCTCTAGTTCACTACTTCTCACTTTAGATATGTCTGTTTTTCTACCCATTCATTTAGGGGTATTTCCCCTATTGTTTCAATAATTAACAGGCCGTGAAAGTGACCTATTTTAAGCATATAGTTCAATGATTTTGAGAAAATTTATACACTTGTATGACCATCACCATAGTTCAGTTTTAGAATACTTATATCACCCCAAAAAGTTTCATCATGCCCTTTTGCTCCTACCCTTCGCTACAGCAACTATTGATCTGCTCTCTGTCTCTGTAGTTGTCTTTACTTAAAAAAAAATTCATATAAGTAGAATAATATCTGTAATTGTTGTCTTCTTTCACTTACCATAATGTTTGTTTTTACAATATGTTAGATTTAGCTTCAAATATATTTTTGAATTTGTGTTAAGTGTATCAGTAATTCTTGCTGAGTAGTGTCCCAGTGTATGAATATACTACAATTTGTTTATTCACTAGATGATAAACATTTGGATCCCCCCCCCCCCCCAATTCATTTAGTTTTATTTTAGAATTTTAATTTTAGAACTTCTCGTTAAAATTTTCCTTTTCAGTTTTTTAATGGTCTTTGTCTTGTTTTATATTCTTCTTCTTTTAATTATTCTTACAGACTATTTTAAATTACCTCTTTGACTTTTCTATTTTTTTTATCCTGAATTCTTTGGACTTCAATCCTTCTCTTGTGTTAGAGGACTCTCACACATGGTAGATTGTTTACTCTTGTGTTTTGTCATTTTAAATTGGTGAGTACGGTTTTAGAGGGGCTTTCTCTTTCTATGCAGGTCCCTTTGTTGCCTGAATTGTTGATAGTGTCTAGAGAGGTTTTGTGTTTGCTTCTGTCAAGTGCCCGAGAGATATTACTAGAAGAGAACCAGTTTTCAATAATTTTTGGTGGAATGTGATGATTTTATATCACACAATTTATCTAAATTTGTACTCCAAACCCACTTAAGACTGGAGTTTCCTATTCTTAAGGGATTTTTCCTCCTACTTAGACCCCTAGAAGAGATAGAGATACTGGAGTATTGTGTTCTGACATCAATGTGCTTATTTGTCAAGGTTCCTCCTTTATTCAGGAGTTCACTTCCAATTTCTCCCCTCATTTGGGCCCCAGGTTGATAGTTATCCAGTCCCTATGGTGGTATCAAAAGCCAAGACCCTGTTTATTAATGATCATTACATTTGTCCTCTTTACTTCTCTCCTGGATAAAATTAGCATCAATTCTTATCCTTACCATTTTGATTTTCAGATCTGGCTTCATCTCTGGCACTTGGAGATTTTTTTCTCTTCCTTTTTTTCCAAGTTCAGCCATGCATTAAGTCTTTTTTTGTTATGTTTTATCCAGCCTTTTTAGATAATTGTTTCAGGAAGTTTTTTAGTTTGTTTTTTCCATCTCACTGGTATCAGAAAACTCAGATAACATAAGTATTTTTTAAAATATATTTTTTATTGATTTCAGAGAGGAAGGGTGAGGGAGAGAGAGATAGAAACATCAATGATGAGAAAGAATCATTGATTGGCTGCTTCCTGCATGCCCCCTCAAGGATCGAGCCCTCAACCTGGGCATGTACCCTTGACTGGAATTGAACCCGGGACTTTTCAGTCCACAGGCCAATCAATGCTCTATCCACTGAGCCAAACTGTCTAGGGCACATTATAAGTATTTTTAAATAGGATAGTACGCTATTGTAATTATAGCTATAATTACTAAATGAAAAAAATCTTCAAAAACATAGCTTGCTATTAAATGTGTATAAGTTTTCTTAGATTATTAGTTGTTAAATTGTAGTGACATTTTCCAGACATGTGACTTATCTCTTTCTCTGGCTTCATTAAGGTATTCATGCTAGCATTCTTTTTACTTAGGCTTTATTTGGATCCTTGGTTTGAAGAAGGCTCACAAAGAAATTTGGCCGTTAGATGCAAAGATGCATTTTTTTTATTGTTGTTCCCATGTTAAAAGCAGTGCTTCCAACCAAAATAACTGGTATTCCCCTATTTTTCCATATTCACTATGACTAACGTCAGTTGTTTTAATACTCCTTTGTTTTGGAAAATATGTATTATCTAATTTTTTTTTAGTATATTGAGTATAATTAACATGTTAAGATCACTGTTTCTTTATTGATGTAATGTTTTGCATATACATTATTTTAGTCCTCCTGTTTCTCCTTGGTTGTTATTCTAGAGGATTACATTAACTAAATAAAATGAATGAGAGATCTATTTTGAATTTCCTGGTGAGATTAGTATCAAAATATCAGAATAGAAGTAAACCATCATACACATATGGACCATCATTCTACAAAATTTAAGTGTTTTAACCTCTTTTAAATGAAAAAGGTAAAAAAAGTTTTAATGACTCTTTTCATATCATTTATTGAGAAAAATCAGTTGATTAACCTATTTGTTTTCTCATCTATAATGTAGGAGGAGTAATAAATAGAAGAGTCAAGTTCTACTGTCTTGTTTGTTATTAGAGTCATTTCTAATTATGAAGCTAGCTCTTTGATGGCAGATGCTGGATCACCTCTGTTCTGTACCTCATGTGTCATGAGGAGGGTACAGCTATGCCATTCTTTCATTTCTTTTTCTTGTGCACATCTTTGGATCCTTTTGCTACTCATTTATGATTAGGTAACAACCACAAAACAACAAATATCAGATCTGCTTCGTTGTTTCTATTAAGAAGTTGGATAAGGTAGCAAATTTAAGACTTTTTATTTACTTTTAGGATTGTTTTTACGTATATTTACTCTTTCCCATATAATGGTAATAAAGAATTGATTTTCATAAAGACTTTACACTTATTCTTTGAGCTTCCAGATTGCCTAGTTCCGTGGTCAGCAAACTGCAGCTCGTGAGCCACATGCGGCTCTTTGGCCCCTTGGGTGTGGCTCTTCCTAAGCCTTAGGAGTACCCTAATTAAGTTAATAATAGTATACCTACCTATATAGTTTAAGTTTAAAAAATTTGGCTCTCAAAAGAAATTTCAGTCGTTGTACTGTTGATATTTGGCTCTGTTGACGAATGAGTTTGCCAACCACTGGTAGTTATTAAGCCTCAAAGATGCAAAAAGTTCTTTGGTCAAAGTTTAGTAAGGAGGGCCTTGGCAGTTCTTTTCTCTGCCTAGGAGGCTCTTCCCCCAAAGGGAACATGCTCCTTCACTTCATTCGGTTCTGTTCAAATGTCACCTCATTAGAAAGGCTTTTCCTTTTACCATATCTAAAATAGAGAGAGGCAAGGGAGAGTGGAGCTAATACCTACTCATTAGCAGTCAATCTCCATTCTGACACCCTACCACACAGCAACTACTAATCTACTTTCTGTCCATAGATTTACCTATTCTGGATATTTCATATAAACTGAATAATATAAATGTATGGTCTTCTGAGATTGACTTCTTTCACTTAGGATATTTTAGTGGTTAGTTCTCATCTTTTTGTTTTGATTTATTCCTTGGAAACATCCTTGTGAGATTTCAGTTGGAGCTCTATCCTTTGGCCTTGATATCTATAACATTCTTTCTCTTAACATTCTCTTTTTGTTCTTTTCTTCTGCATTCTAATAGAATCTGTCAAAGTTTGTACTGCATTTCACAATAATCTATGTTCTAGTATATTAGTTCTAATGAAGATATAATTTTGCTGTTGGATTTTGTTTTTTCTTAAATTTATATATTTTTTTCCAGATCCCTTTGCATCTCTTGCTGTTCTGTCCTTACAGCTCATTGCTCTTTCTTAATAGATAAAACTGAGTTTTATTCTTTTATAGTAAGAAGACAGTAATAAAAAATATCCACTGCCTATGCCCTAAATTTCTGGTGTTTCCTCGGGCTTCCTTCCTCTCCTCCTACTCTACCCCTCTTCTC